>NW_006159506.1:4781067-4878800 GCF_000334495.1 Tupaia belangeri chinensis | reverse complement strand
CCTGCTGTGCCACCAGCTGTCACATATGCCCAAATCTCTGATGTTAAAGCCACTAAGTTTGGTACTAGGAAACACCAAGCAAGACAGAGTTTCTAACAGGTGCTCAGTTAGTCCTTCTTAAATGATAACACACATGAATGAAGGTGTGGATGGGAGAATAAATCTGTGTCCCATAGCAAATTTTCTAAGTTCATGTGTCCCCAACTAAGTTCATGTACGGGGCAATGCTGAACTCCCAAATGTATTTTAAATTCCAGGGTGATCTCCTTGTCAATGAGTATTTGTTCCTAGGGTACTTTTCCTATGTTCAAGTAAGACAAGTGAATTTTAACTTAACTTCGGCCAAGTATAATTACAAAATGAAGTAATCATCAGAATAAAATGTAATTTTTTTCAATCAAATGAAAATACGAAGATTCATATACTATTTTCCTCTGACAATATGAAATAAATCAGATTGAGATTGGTAGAACGGCGAATGCTTTGTCATGATTATTTTACATCCATCTGTGATGATTTTTAAATGTTTCATTATATAAATCATCAAGGAATTCTTGAGAATCCTTATTTCCATTTTATAGGTGGTGTAACTAAGGCATTCAATTTCTAAATTAGGAACTAAAAAATGTTAAAACTAGGTCACAATTACCTTACTGACTTTTACTTCTGTACCACGTAGAGCTGCTTCACAAAGAAAGATATTTCAGGATCGTTGTATCTCCTTTCCTTTTAAGTATTGGGTAAGAATAATAAATTTTATCAGAAATAACGTTTGCTGGTAAAAAGATAAATACAGAAATAGACTTGGACAGATAGATGGATATAGACATGATGTACACGTTATAATTTTATATTTTATATATATGCAAGTATATGAAGATAGGAAGATGTAAAAAGTATATTTGCTTTAGAAAACAAGTTTCTCGGGGGAACAGCAGTTAGTGTAATGGCTATGTCGCTGGACTCCCACATAGTTGACCGTGGTTCGCGTCCTGGACCCGGTGGCTTAAAACTCACGCCGGGCGCGTGTGCGTGCGTGTCCAAGATCCCGAGAGGAGAATGGAGGAGAAGGGATTGTGGCGTGGCCATTCCCCCTGTGGGGGGATGTCTCACTTTCTGTCTCTCTGTCTCTCTCTGTCTGTCTGGCGAGTGCACGTGTCCTATAGCGAAAACCTCTCCGAAAAAAGAAAACAAGTTTCTAGAAAGCAAGACCTAGGTTGAAATTTATAGTTTCTAAGTTACTGTGTCAGCATATTAGCTATGGTGAACTACTTAGAGATGACAGCATACATATCGATGTTCATATCTTATCTGTTCTCTTTGAGTAATGATTGGCTTAGTGATCACTGGAAACCTCCTTTCTTAGAGATAATATGTGTATATTTTTTTTCCATTACTGTAATAAGTATAAGAAGTCTATTTCTTAAAGTTTTTGAAATTTCCCCATAGGACAATTTGACTTCTACAACCTGTGTTTTTGCACAATAGCCTTTGGAAATAAATTTTTCCGAAAGGTAGATTATTTTGGCAATGGGTACAATGAATAATAGCTATGAACAAAGATATTTCCTGAGAAACAGAGATGTCCCTGATCTTTAATTTGAGGATGTATTTTGGGCTTTAAGAAAAGCTCCTTCTGGGGCTGACAGGTGGTGTGGTGGTTACAGTGCTGGATTCCCACTTGGCTGACTGTAGTTCAAGTCCTGGATGTGGTAGCTTACTTTCTCACTTTCCCTCTCGTCAAATTAAAATAATAATAATAATAATAAAATTAAATTTAAAAAAAGAAGTGCTCCTTCTTATAAATGTACATCTATTTAAAGGTCTCCTCTTATGGAAACTTACTCCATATAAATCTTTCTATAAAGTAATTATTAAGTAATATTAGTAAATCATTACAGTTTTGATTACTAATTAAAAAAATACAGAAGAGTACCTGTTGGGGCTGGACAGTGGGACGGCAGTAAAACACGATGCTTTGTGAGGCTAACCTACATGGGAGGGTTCCACGTTCATGTCTGGAGACTTCACTGCGTTTACTGGTTACGCCTGTGCCCATGATTCAGGACTAGCTGAAGCTGGAATGGATTTCTGTGTCAAGACTCTGTAGGGGATGCTGTCTCTCTGTCTCTCTCACTCACAGAAGAAATAACATAAATTCAAAAATATATATATATATAAATGAGTACTGCAAAACACACTGGATGGTAGAAATGTACTATACATTATGGGGAGCAGATGGTAATATATGACCTGAATCATCTTCCTAAATATGGCTCCCCACACATAGAACCCAAGACAAAATTTTCCCTGTGCTTGTGACCACTGCCTATAGCTGTTTTTCTTTCCTTCTTCAAACATCCTTCTCCTTTGTGAAATATTCTGTGGTGTTATCAGTTCACAGTTACCTCCATCTTCTCACTGACATTTAGATTTTATGAAAAATTAGAAATGTGTGTACTGCTAGAACCCCTTGCTCATTTTGGCCTCATAGGTAGTAGCTTAAGTTCACTATGCCTTTGACTAACCTATAAAGTAGAAATGTTCATGGTTCTTCTATCATTTAGTCTTTTTCATTCAATTATCCAGCCATGTTGTGATGATCAAATTCTACAATAGAGAGTATCGTACTTTTAATAAAATGGGAAATACAAAGAGTCTTGCAAAAAGTTCATGGAAATGCATATAAGAAATGCATTTACTTCAAAAACGTTTTGCACCAAAATAAACTGTATTTTTATTCTGTTTTCCACAAACCTCTTTTCAAAGGTACCATTGCGTGTTAGAATTGTGAAGCAGTAGGTTAGTTAAAAAGGGAGATGCAAATCAAAACCATAGTGAGATACCACCTAACCCCAATCAGAATGGCTAAAATTAAAAAAAATAATAATAAAAATAAGTGCTGGCAAGGCTGTGGTGAAAAGGAAACAGTCTTACACTGTTGGTGGGAATGTAACTTAGTACAGCCATTGTGGATATTCCTCAAAAATCTACAAATAGAAGTACCATATGACCCAGCAATTCCACTCCTGGGTATCTACCCAAAGGAGAGGAATACACTCAGTCAGAAAACACTTGCACATCCTGTTTATTGCAGCATTATTCACAATTGCTATGACATGGAATCAGCTCAAATGTCCAAGAGCAGATGAATGGATTGAAAAAGTGTGGCACATACAAACTGTGAATACTACTTAGTCATTAAAAAAAAAATCCCAGCAATTGACAGAAATTGGACAAATATGGAATATTTATTGCTTTATTGCTAAGTGAAACTAGCCAGACTATAAAAGAGAGGCACCGTATGTCCCCCCTCAACATGTACTGAATGTCTGCACTCTGACAGAGACGAAAAGATTAGAAGATATAAAAGTATGGAGGAGAGCAACCGTGGATACTAGAGACAGTGGGAGGAGGGTGGAGAATGGAGAGGCAGGAGGGAGGGAATCAAGGGGAAAAAAAAAGAAGAAAAGCAGAACATTTAATAGACCCCAAAATGAAAAATAACCTGATGAGGATAATGTGAATAGTAGTATTTTCGACTGAGCTAATATGCAGTGTATTCAGGTTGGGGAGTCATTCTGTATGCAATAAAGACGTACAATGATTAAACATAAGTAAATAAGAAAATGAAGAAAAATTTGAACATCATTAGATTAGCAATATAGCTGTGTGTTCATATCACTCTATAGATATATCGATAATATCTCTGTGTTTATGTGTTGACATATGT
This sequence comes from Tupaia belangeri chinensis, assembly GCF_000334495.1. Classification (NCBI taxonomy): domain Eukaryota; kingdom Metazoa; phylum Chordata; class Mammalia; order Scandentia; family Tupaiidae; genus Tupaia; species Tupaia belangeri. Next base: position 4,875,067 of record NW_006159506.1, on the reverse strand, counting down.
TTATATGCACACTCCACACCCACCACACATAGTATGATCATCTTGTTATGTTTGTTGCATCTGCCCATTTCTTATCATTCCAACCAGATTATAAACTCTCATGGGCAGTGACTTATATTTTTCTTACGTTCCCCTAACAGATATAACACACTTCTGGTCACAGAGTGCATAATTCATAATTCATACTCCATAATTCCCCATTCAATAACTGACATTGGTAACCACTTAACATGGTATTCATTTCTATGTCACCAAGGGTTTTTCTAGAAAGCCACCTTCCTTTTGTGGATGTTGCCAGCAACTTGTTGTCGTCATTATTGGTGACACCGGGATTTGCAAAGTGACAGATCATCGCCACTACAGAACCTTTGGAATCTGAGGACATTGTGGACTCCAATTGGTTTTTACATTTACCAGCTGGTTTGTCCTCGTTTATGTTCAATGTGTGGCAAAACTAATAATATTTCCTTTAAGTGTGCTTGGAGGCAATACGGATTTAGGAAAAACATTCCCCACAGTGTTCCATCTGCTGCCCTCTATGTACAAAGCAAAAGCAACAGTTTTATTATTGAAGGATATGAATGACTCACCCGTTTGCTTTTCTGTGCAGGAACAAGGAGCATATAGTGTCTTTTGATCGCACTGGAGCCCACTCGACCACAGTGCTAAGCTCAGAGCAGAGGGGGTTAAAAGCTTTGGTTTTCCCTCAGTAAACGTTTAGAAGTACACAGTGCAAGTCAACCATCGTTTAATTTATTTTGCTTTGTTAGATGGCGGTGTTAATTAATTTTGCTTTGTCGCCTCGCTTTTCTCTTGATAACATCATTCTTTTTAATAGCAATGGAACCTTGCAAATGTCAAGCAGCCTGCCCCAATCACAACAGGCTGCAACATAAAAACACATTAGAGTTTGGAGGCACCACAAATAACTACTTTAGGAAAAAAAATGTAATAGCTGTAATTATGTTTGTGCCTGCTAGTGAGCTGCCCTCCTCCTTTTTCTCTCTCTCCTTTCCAGTGTCCTTAATGGATTTTTGTTGTACAGAAAAATCAGCATCTTTTGTCAAACGCCCAGTGGCCTCTGCCTTGTAGATAGTCAGCTGCTTCCGTCAGAGTTGACTCCCTGGTTACCTTGACATGCGTTCTGATGTTCTCTGCACTCTGGTTTCCCTTTCCAGATCTGCTTCTCGAAACATTATATGTGGTCTCTGTAAATCCCAAATTATTTTTTTGGTTGAGAAGACATTGGCCAAGAGACATCCCTACCACCTGAGTTCGTCATCAAGGCTAACATGATCTTTCTTCTCCATTTAAGGGAATCTAATCAGATCTTGTGTACCTACCAGGTTCTGAGTCTTCAGAGTGCCATCTGGAAGGGAAAAAGAGTAGAATTTACTGATGTATTCCCACATCTCCAGCTATTGAAAGCTGTTCCCAGCTTTATATACAACCAGGTTTGGCTTTGTATCCCAAGGGTCTCTAAAAGGTGAAAAAATATTAAATTAATAAAAAAAGCTATGGGCTCCCAGGATATTGATGAAGTTCTCTCACAGTGGTAGTTGCTGCGGACTTCCTGGCAAGTGTTAGTAAATGAAAACAGTGGCTGTGAGGCTGGCTTTGTGGCCCAGTGGTTAAGAGAGTTGGACCTCACATGAACGACCACGGTTTGAATCCCAGCCCCAGTGGCTTGAAAAACACTGAAACACAGTGGCATGTGTGTGAATAACCATGCTCAAAATCCTCAAAGGATAGAGAAATGGAGGAAAAGGCATTACGGCATGACTTCACCCCAGTAAGGGGTGCTTTCTCCTTTCTTTGTCTCTCTGTCTCTCTCTCTCTGGCAAGTACATGAACTTTCTGGCAATTAAAAGAAAATAATAATAGTTATTGGGCCAGCAAGTAGCATGGTAGTTAAGGTGCTGGATTCTCACAGGGCCAACCACAATTCAAAGTCTGGACCTGAAGACTTAAAAAATCATGCTGAGTATGTGTGTGTATTTGTAAGCCCTAAATTTGGAGAGGAGAATGGAAGAAAAGGGATTGTGGCATAATTATCCCCCTTGGGGGAGGGGGGGTGATTTCTCACTCTGCATCTATAGCTCTCTGTCTCTTTCCATTGAGCTCACACACCCTATAGCAAAAACAAACAAACAAACAAACAAAAAACAGAATAAAGTAGTCATGATAAAAAAGAACCTGAAAGAAACATTGTTTTCTATTTTCAGGTATGAAGTTTAGCAAGTGATCATATAGAGGAAAAAAGATTTTGTGTGCACATGTATGTGTGTGTTCAGAAGCTGTGAATGTCTGGATTTCCGACAGATGTACATAATCATCAAGTGTTAAAATGGAAGGCCACCTGAAGGCCCCTGACATCTGTGACAGCTGTTTATACACGGGAAACCTGAGGCTGAGAAAGAGAGGCCTGCTCCGTGCTAACACATCCACCACGGGGTGTAGTGTAGCATGACCGTGGAGTGAGTCACTTTTGAGTCATAGCTACGTGGGGAGCATTACATGACAGTTGAGTGAACTTGGGACACTTTTTTTTTAATTTGCTCAGTTTCTTCAACTGTAAACGCAGACACTTACTTTTTAAGCATTTTTCTTTCCCATTTGCAAGAGAGAGACAACACCCAATAGATCATGATACTAAATCTGCCCTCTGCCTCAACCAGCTTAGGATCAAAGATATGTGTATGCCCAGTGTACTCAAGGGCTGTCTGGATGCAAACCTGAAACTTCCTGACCAAAAAAATAAATAAACAAATAAATAAGTAATGCAACAAAATAAACTTTTAGACTTTAAAAATATATTTATTTATTTAATTCCATTTGTTATTGTTATTATTATTTTAAAACTGTTTGGAGGGATTTTTGCTATTGGGAACTTGCTCTCACCAGAAAGGCAGAAACAGAAAGAAATCACCCTCCAGGGTGGATGGCCATACCACAAACCCTTCTCCTCCATTCTCCTCTAGGAATTTTGGGCATACACACAACCATGCCTGGCATGAATTTCAAGCCACTGGGTCCAGGACTCAAACTGCAGTTGGCCATGTGGGAACCCAGTACTTCATGCCACCTGCTGGCCCCATTATTTTTTAATCTGATCAGATAGAAAGAAAGAGAGAGAGGGTGAGAAAGCAAAATACCAGGTCTGGAATTTGAACTACAGTCAGCCATGTGGGAGTCCAGTACCCAAACCATCATGCCACCTGCCGGCCCCATAAACTTATATTCTAATTTCACTTTCTATGAACTTTCTGAAGTCTCCATGTATTATGATATCATGGAGTAAGCAAGTGAGAAACCTTCTAACATAATAGATGAGGTTATAGTCTTCGGAACCCAATTGAAGTAGTGTCAAAACGAACTGTTCTTTGTACTGAGTGTACTCTCTCTTCTTTTTTGTTTTTTTTTTTAAGAGAGAGATTTTTGCTACAGGGCACGTATGCTCACCAGAGAGACAGAGAGACAGAAAGCAAGAAATCACCCCCCAGGTAGCTGGTCATACTGCAATCCCTTCTCTCAGGATTTTGGGCACACTCACAGACTTGCCTGGCATGAGTTTTAAGTCATCTGGTCCAGGACTCCAACCGTGGTCAACTACCTGAGAATCCAGTAACATAACCACTACACCATCTGCTGGTCCACTGATTGTACTCTTAAGGCTTGAGAGCTAATTTGCTTCGTTGAGTCTTTGCTATACACTCAAGTACCAGTGACTACTTAGGGAAGAGTCTAGAGAAGAGTCTATCCTGCCCTTAGAGGCAAACTTGTGCTGACTAGTGATATTATCTTGGCCTTTACATGTTAAAAACTCTTGCTCATTTTTAGAGTAGTTCTTTTCTTTATGCTTCCTGATTTTTCAAAAGAGACACTGAAAAAGTAAAGGGTTAAGTAACCTACACAAAGTCTTTCAATGAGTCTGTAGTAATATCCAGATTAAAATTCAGGTTTTCAGCTTTCCAAGACCCAACATTGTCTCTATGTTTCTGCTAAGAAGCAGACCAATTGTTGGTTTCAGGCTACCACTCAAAAGATAAAGAAAAAAATAATAATAATGTACCAAGGGAAAGCAAAAAGTAAAATCCCAGTGTCATAGATACCAAGTGAAAGGGAGTGTCAAGTAAGTAACTTATTGCTGGTAGCCTTCCATGTAAGATCTAAGAGGTGCACCCTCCCTGCCAGAGCAAAGAGAATCTTCAGTGACTCTCCCTGCCACTGAAGCCTAATCAGCATAGTTTGCCTTCCCCTTGGCTGTGGCCTCCATTTTTAGCTGTCTTCTGAGCACTTCCCTGCAATGTGATTGGTAATGGACAATTTCTTCAACCACTGAAGTCTTCCTAAAACGTTTCCTTATGCTTACTCATCTTCATCTCTTTGCCATGGCTGGTTATGTGAGCCGACACTTTACCCACCATGCCACATGCTGGCCCCTCTCTTGGGTTTAAGAACATTTTCCCCCTTGGGAACAGTAGTTAGTGTAATGGCCATGTCACTGAACTCCCAGGTAGCTGACCGCGGTGTGAGTCCCGGACCCGTTGGTTTAAATTCACGCCGGTCGCGTAAGCGTGCATGCCCAAGATCCTGAGGAGAATAGAGAGAAAGGGATTATGGTGTGGTCATCCCTACTGGGGGTTGATTTCTTGCTTTCTGTCTCTCTGTCTCTGTCTTTCTGGCAAGCACACGTGCCCTATAGCAAAAATCTCTCAAAAAAAACCGAAACAAAACATTTTTCTCCCAGAGTTGATTTGTTTTATTTATGTTAGTGAGCGTGTGTGTGCACGTAAGAGAGAGGCAACCTCAACAGGGTCTGGTCATTCCTTGACTCTCATTCCCAGCTTGATGGAATCCTGTCATGCCCAGTATGTTCAGAGGCCTACTCAGAAATCTGAACTTGCACTTGGTCATGTGACTTCCAGTACTGCAGTTCCATTTGCTAGCAACTAGGCTGCTATGCTGGGCCATCCTCTCTTTGAGTTCATGAGTATGTGGAAGGTTTGTGTTAGGTGATAGGAGGGCTTTGGATTTGACTAAGGTTCACAGGCTGACTCTGCACTGCTTGGCTGTGGAACTTAAACCACTATAGGCCTTGGTTTCCTCATTCATAGAATGGGACTATAAATAATGCAATTTCAAAGAGCCCTTTTGAGGTTTAAAATACACAATTTGTAAACAACTCTTAGAGGCATGCCAAGTACATTACAGCAGGCCAGTTAAGTATTTGCATCTCTAATTACCTTTGGTCTCCTTTCAAAGTCCAGGCAAATTTTCCTTTTTTTGAAAAGTCATCCTTGACCACTATAACCCATAGACTCACCTATATCTTTAAATTCCCTGAATTTTTATAAACATTATTTGATGTTATGTAGTGTGTGTGTGTGTGTGTGTGTGTGTGTGTGTTGGGGGGGGCATACACATGTCTGCATGTTTGATTTCTTGGTTAGATTGTAAGTTACTTAAGGGTGAAATACTTGTAAACTATTTTATTCAAGTCTATTTCTCTAAATTGTAAGCTCTCAGTTTTTTGTTGTTGTTTTAGTTTTGCTATACGGTGCCAGCACTCACCAGACAGAGACAGAGAGAAAAGGAAAGTGAAAAATGACACCCAGGAAGGATGGTCATCCTGCAATTCCTTTGTCTCCGCTCTCCTCTCCCGCATATGCCCAATGTGTTTACTGCAATTCTTTTGCCTCTGCTCTCCTCTCCCGCATATGCCCAATGTGTTTTCCAAGCCACCATATCTTGGACTTGAACTGTGCACTCATTCATGTGGGATCCAGCTGTCTTAGCCTCCACACCATGTGCTGAACCTGCAATAAAATGTTGATGATTTGAACATTAAAAAGTGTTCTAGGGGCCAGTAGATGGCACAGCTGTTACATTGCTGGACTCCCACATGCCTGACCATTCCAGTCCCAGACCCAGGAGCTTGAAAGTCATGCCAGGCCTGTGCATATGTGCCCAAGATCTCAGAGGAGAATAGAGAAGGGATTGCAACGTGACCATCCTCCTGGGGGGTGATTTCTCATTTTCCCTCTCATTGTCTCTGTATTTCTTTCTCCAGTGAGCTCATACACCCTAAGGCAAAAACCTCTAAAAATAAAAAATGAAAGAAGTGTTCTGATAGATAGTCACAGCAATATTACAATTGATGTCATCAGGCCTAAGCAAAAAAAAAAAAAAAAAAAAAAAAGCAATTAAAAAAAACTTCTAGAATAAACAATAAATAAACTGCTGGAAAATAAAGGTTTAAGAAGTATATATAAATATCTAGGCAAAGATTCCTTAAATAAGACTCCCACAGTATGAGAAATAATCCCTAAAATAGACAAGTGGGACTATATCAGATTAAGAAGTTTCTGCACAGCAAGGGACACGGTAATTAGTGTGATTTGATGACCCTCGGAATGGGAGAATATTTTTTTAAAATATGCCTCAGACAAGGGACTGATAACCAGAATACACAGGGAACTCAACTGGCTTACCTGAAAAAAAAAAAAAAAAAGAATGTCTAAACCAATTAAAAGATGGGAAAATGAGTTGAACAAAAATCTCTCTAAGGAAGACATATGAACAGCCAAAAAGCATATGAGGAAATGCTCAACCTCCCTTATCATAAGGAAGATGCTGCTTAAAACCACAATGAGATACCACCTAACCCCTGTCAGAATGGCAAAGATTAAAAATACAAAAAGTGATAAGTGTTGGCGGGGATGTGGTGAATGGGAAACCCTCTTACACTGCTGGTGGGAATGTAAAGCAGTTCAGCCACTGTGGAGGTTCAACAATATGGAGGTTCCTCAAAGATCTACAAATAGAACTATCATTCGATCCAGGAATTCCACTTCCGGATATCTACCCTACGGACAGGAGAATGCTCAGTCGGAAAAGCACTTACACATCAATGTGTATTGCAGCATTGTTCATGACTGCTAAGACACGGAACCAACCCAAATGTCCACAAACAGGTGAATGGATGGAAAAAGTGTGGCACATATACTCTATGGAATGCTACTTAGCCATAAAAAAAAAAAAAAAAAAAAAAAAAAAAAAAAAAAAAAAAAAAAAACCAAAAACCCCGCATTTTCAAACAACCCATAAAATGGAAGATCTAGTGCTGAGTGAAGCAAGCCAGGACATGAAAGAAAGGTATTGTATATCTGTATATATCCACTTAATATTTGTCTGCACTTTATGGTAGAGATTGAAATACTGGAGGGCATAAAAGCAGTGAAAATAATTAATGAATACTAAAGACAGTGTGGAACGGGGCCAAGGCAAGAAGGAAGGGAAGAGTATAGAGAAGGCTAGCAAGAGAACAAATACAGAGGCATGATATTAGTGGGACACAGAAATGGTTTATTACCTGTTGATGATAATATGTGCAGTATTCTCAGCTGGACTTCTCAGGGAAGTATTTCATGTTGCATAAATTCTCTTTGCAATCCAAATGATATATAGTGATTAAATGTTTTAAAAAATGAGAATAAATAATAATAATAATCTAAAAGAATGATGAAAAGCTATTTGATGATGATGTGGATGTGGATAGTAATGTCTTTGTCTTGACTGATATGCATGGTAATCGTGCTGGAAAAAGAAATGTAATACACTATAAAGATACATGTGATTAAATGTAATATAAAAACGTATGATAATAAATAAAGTAAAATAATAAGTTTATGTAAATATCTATGAAACCAAGATTTACTTTTATTTTTCCTTGATACATTATATTTTTCTTAACCTTTTGAGGGATCACCTTAAACCAACGTTTTGGTTGTTTCTTAACAGAAACAGAGAGAAATAAATAAACTCTGGAAATTAAGAGAGGCTCTTCAATTTTGCGATAGTATTTTTTAAGCTGTCCCATATTGACATGAGCCTAGCATTGGAATGGCCATGTGGATCCCAGGAAGAGGAGGCTGGAAGCTCAGAAACAGATTCTGCATCCATTTGACTATGGCAGTGTCCTGGACAAACTTTTGAAGTCAGCTTCAAACTCCCTTCTTCTATTCACCTTTTAAATATCTTTAAGAAATCTATTCTTAATAATCAATTGGAATAAAAGAAGAGCACAGATGTTTCAAATTAAATATCTTAATTAAGCGCACATCTGAGAACCTTAATTGAACGTATTACCTAAAGCTCCATGCTCTCAAGACATCTTAATTTACACTGTGTATAATCGCACCTTTTTTTTTTTTTTTTCACTTCCGGCGGTAAATGGAGCAAGTAGCTCTTTGTGTGTCTTAACAGAGATCGAAGTTTCTATTAGTAAACTACTGCACATGCTAAAGCCCTTCATTTATTTTCAAACATAAACTGTTTATCTGAAGCATATGACTAGGACTTTTATTATTATTATTATTATTATTTTAAATTTTGAGGCTTTCAAGCCAATCAGTCATTAACAAACAGACTATTAACAGAGTATGGTAGCATGGTGGTTAAGGCACTGCATCCCACATGGCCAACTCTATGATTTGGTCTGGACCCTGAGACTTGACAAACACACCAGACATGTATGAATGCATGCTCAAAATCCTGACAGGGGAATGGAAGAGAAGGGATTGCAGCATGATCATCATCTCTGGGGGATGATTTCTCACTTTCCCTCTCTCTGTCTCTGTCTCTTTCTGGCGAGTGCATGCACCCTATGACAAAAATCTAAATTATATTTTGTAGATTCAGTTTAATTGGAGTTAAAATAACTGAAAGATTCCAGTAAAACTAAAATACCATTGTACTTCCTGCTGTGAAAAAGAAAAAAATATATATTTTATGGCTGGCTAAAAATATGGATAATATTAATAAAAGGATTATCATAGGAAGATAGGCAGTAAATTATTTTTTGTGTTTTGCAAAGTTAGCTTTATATACACATACTGGTTAAAAAGTCAAGGACAAAAAAAGACCTAGATGTATAATTTTTAAATGCAAGAAATTTGCTTCCTATTGGTTAAAATTCTTTCTCTTTTTCTTTTTTTCTTTCTTTTTTCTTACTTCTTTCTTTTGTTTTCTTTCTTCTTTCTTTCCTTCCCTCTCTCTTCCTAAGGCACCATTAACTTTAGAAACACCTGAATATATCATCTTGATACAATTTCTATTGCTGTAGCAATGAAGACATTTTACTTTACTTTTTTTAATTGCAAGCAGTTAGTTAAAGTAGTGGTGGAAACCAAAGGAACTAAAGATTATATCCAAATATAATATAATACAAGAAATCGAATGATTTGGAAGACCATCCTGAAAAGTGAGTGATACCCTCTCCTTCGGGCCAGTGAGATATTCTATGGTGTCTTGCGCAAGAACACTGGGAAACAAATAGCAAGTGATGAAAATGTTCTCAGGCATTTCCATAGAAAATTGTGCTAAAAGAAAAAAAAAGTTTAAAAATGTTTAGATGAACTAGTTCTCACATAATGAATTTCTGATATCATTGCAGAGATATTCTCTACTTGCTATAAAATGATAAAGCTCACATACTATTTGGAAACTTGAAAATCTAGGGTAGAACCAATAGAGAACAGCAGTGCTTATAAGGATGCTTAAAGCAAAAACACAGAAACTATTTTCACCAGTTTTAAATCCTCCCCCCCCCTCTCTCCCTCTCCCTCTCCCTCTCTCTCTCTCTCCCAGTGTCAGGTCATACAATTTATTTAGATAGACTGGTTTACATGATTTATATGCAGTTGTTGTGTTTATGGGTGATGGGGAATTTTTTTCCAGTGTTACAATGAGCCTTTAAAAAGGATTATGCTTTCCTGAGAAGCTATGAATGATGTTTAAACATGGCTTTCTCAGCATTTATCTCTGAGTGATTGAATTTGAGTATCTCCTAGGAGTAAAATATTTGATTATAAAACTTTCAGATTGCACTTCAAAAATACCACGGCATAAACATTTCTCCCAGTCTACCTGAACAACTAAATTGCTAAAGAAGGTGTATGGTGACCTTGAGGAAAGCTTTTAGTACTAGAAGCCCACATCTCCTCTGATGCCAAAAGGAAACCTTTACAGTGAACAGAGGGGCATTGGGAGGCAGGACCAATTTCGGATGCCTGTTTTTGAAAGCCCCCTGTTTGGTTTTAATTCCTGCACTATTTTCCTGCCTCACACCGCTCAATGCATTTCTCTCAGGAAGAGTGGAGCCCAGTGCTATCCAAAACGGAAAGCTAATACTTCTTGAAAATGACCGATGAATTCTATCACTTAATAGGCTGAAAATAATCAATGGGGCATGGAAGGTGCTGGGTTGGAAATGTCTGACAATGCCAATACTAAAACAATCCGAGAGCAGCAGGTCAGAATGAGCAATGCAGTCAACCTGACCAAGTTCTCTTCGGTAATCAGTTAAGCGATATTAGTACACATTTCTCAAATAAAAATCATTACCTATCATTTAGCAACTCCCATGGTGAATTCAGTTGTTATTTGTCTAGCACAAAGCATCACGCAAAATAACTGCCCTTTGTCAGGCATGATGAACACTTCCTACATAACAGAAGATACAGTTGTCTCTGGCAATTCTAAAACATTTTCTGTTTAAGAGGATATGCCAGACTAATTTGCAGATGATGAGGTCATTGGTCTTGAGCCTGCGCTCACTTTTTATTTCTCTTCTTTAATCTCATTCTCTTCATTTTCTTTATTACTAAGAGGGAGGCACATGCGCAAAAACCTGTTATCTATTATCCTTGTTCCAAATTTTGCTGGTTCTCAGTCCCTGGGGTTTGAAGTCAATATGTTTGGTAATGACTTTGTACAAAGAAAAAGGAAAAAGAACAGAGATTGGATTTCAAGTGTTATGATAAATGCGTGTCTGAACTTTCAGCTGGGCTTGGCTTAAAGAACTCGACATCAATTGTGTAGAAAGGCATCGTTTCTGAGAAAGTGAAATCTGATGGAGCACTAAATAAAATGCTATATTTTCTCTCTCTTTCTCTGAAAACACACACACACACACACACACACACACACACACATGCATGCACATTCATTTCTAATCTTTCAAAAACTCGGGGACGACTCACCCATGTTGTAAGCAGAAAGCATCAATGAGCGTTCGCCCAGGTTTGGTAGCCTGCTGGTTAAGGCTTTGGGATCTGACGTGGCTATCTGGAGAGTTGAGTCCTGGACCTGACAGCTTCAGAAACATGCCAGGCATGTGTGTGTGTGTACCCAAAATTCTGAAAGGCTGAAAGGAAGGAGAGACGGAGGAGAAGATTTTGCACTGTGACCATTTCCCATGGGTGGGGTGTACTTTCTCTTCTCTCCCCCGCCCCCAGTCCTCTAGCCAAATTTAAAAAATCACACACACACACACAAAACAAGAAACAAAAAACTAAACAAAACAAAAACCCTTTCGATCATTTATATTGCTCATGCCTTTTCCCCTTTCAGTTGATAATTGAGTTCAAGTAAGCTTCATTGCTTGCATTTTGTTAGCTTATCAGGGTGAAAATATATGAAGATGAGTGTTCTGTCATTGAAAAAAAAAGGCTAAAATGTGTTGTAAATTCCATTGACAAAATGTGTGTTTGTGTGTGTATGTATGTATATGAAGGGACTTCAAAGAGCTTGTGGGAAAAAATAGAACAGAAGTTAGAATTTAGTTTGGTGCAAAGATTCTGGAATCAATGCATACATGTATTATTATTATCATGCATTTCTGTGAACTTCTTGAAGACTTTGTGTGCGTGTGTGTGTGTGTGTGTGTGTGTGTGTTATGTGTAGTTTTGTTTTTTCTTAGTTGGAAACCAAGTTTTCCAATTGTTGGAACTGGGTTGGTCTGTAAGCACTATCCAGCCTCCTTCATGCCTGGTCAGAGCAAAAATGCTTAGGAACACAGAGGAAAAAAAAGTCTCATATTTGGTGTTGCTATGGTTGAATGTGTCCTTCAAAAGCTCCTCCATTGAAATTTTATTATATTGTGAACCTCTTAAGAGAGAACTTATTCTTACTTTTAGATTAAGAGGTGGGACAATTTAGAGGTGATAAAATGATTGGGGGTGCTTCTTAACTGAATTTTGGTAGGCTAATAAGGAGAGAAAATGAAAACAGGGCAGACACACAGGGACAGACACGTGTGCTCCTGCCCTTAGCTGGGATACAGCAAGAAGACCCTCATCAGATGCTTGAACTTTCCTGTCTCCAGAACTGATGAGACCTCTGTTCTCATAAACCATGCAGTTGTAGGTTTTTGGTTATTAGTAATACAAATGGAATAGAACAGTTGTGTTACATTTTATCACCCCAAATCCAAAAAGCACAGTGCTCCCCAAGGATACACAGATAAGGGGACATGTGGAGTGGTTGGCTCTTCAGAGGAGTGATCTTTAGCAACCTGGTCGCCTGTCACCTCCAATGCTTTGGAGGGGAGAGAGGTTCTTTCAATATCCCATAAGAATTGAGAGCACTGGAGTTGTGAATTGAGGAGCAAGGAGAATAAAAGGATGTGGGGTGGCTGTTTGTCCATTGAGTGCTTAGTGTTCTTGCTCCAGCAGGGGAGGCGCTCCATGCCAGAGCCGGAGTGCCCTCCCTCAAGGCTGACATCTGACATGGGGCGGTCTTGCAGGTGCTCAGTGGTGCAGGCTCCGAGAATACAGACCATCTGTTCTCCAGCTTGTCCCATGCACCTGTTTGTTTCTGCTTTAAAGGGAATATCTGGAGCCTATCTAGGCATTGCTGAATATATGCATGGACAAAATAGCTCAGATCAGGGGGAAAACATAATCTTAGACTGCTAGACCTATTTGAAAAGAGAATCAAAACACCATTTCAGCCAGGCATTCGCCAGATGTCTCTGCTCCATCCGAAGGCAAACTAGAGCAGAGCTATGACACTAAAGGCCCCTTAAGCTCCAGCTGTAGATTTGTTATTAATTAAAAATTCAGCAAGGGAAATCTCAGGTTCTTTAAAGGAATGCTTCATCTATTTCCCCATATGAGGATGAACTCTTACAAATTCTATTTTATGATACTCGTATCGATGGTTTGGGAGAACGAATTAATTGTTGGGGGAACAGAGTGAGTAAGCGAACACAGAAAAAAAAATGTCTTACCAAAAGAACAATTAAATGAGATAGGTCATATGATCAGGGTTGAATATACTCCTGGCGATTCTGTAGGTTCCTTTCGTTCAGTAGGAGGGGACTTAGGGAAAGCATTACTTTCCCAAGGATTATTATTTAAGTCTACAAGCATATTGAAGAGTTGAAGTTCTAGAAATCAGAATTTGAATGATTATCAGGGAATTAAGAGTTCTTTAAGCTAGCCCTTGTCATAATTCAAATGGCCTCACAGTCCCAGGACCTGAAATTCCAGTAGTACTCAATTTTTAATCCCCCTTAATTCAGTTCAGTAGTTTGAAGCCTATTTTTCTTTCTTTCTTTCCTCCTTCCTTCCTTCCTTCTTTCCTTCCTTCCTTCCTTCCTTCCTTCCTTCCTTCCTTCCTTCCTTCCTTCCTTCCTTCCTTCCTTTCTGTCTTTCTTTCTGTCTTTCTTTTGAGAGGTTTTTGCTATAGGGTGTGTGAGTTCACTAGAAGGACAGAGAGAGACAGAGAGACAGAAAGTGAGAAATCACCTCCCCCAGGGGGACGGCCATGCCACAATCCCTTCTCTTTCATTCTCCTCTCAGGATCTTGAGCACGCATGCACTCGCACCCGGCATGAGTTTAAGCTACTGAGTCTGGGACTTGTACTGCAGCTGACTACATGGAAGTCCAGCGACATAGCCATTACGCCAACTGCTGGTTCCTGAAGCCTATTTTTCAATACTAGCATTTTTGGTATATATATTTGATATAATGAAAGGAATTGGAAGGCCTCGAACAATAATCAAATCAGTCAGTAATACTTACCACAGGGTCACTATTGACGTGAAATGACGTTTCCTGTAATCTGTGAAACATCAACAGTCATGGCACGTTTTCCCTTTGTCTAAGTTCAGCACTCTTGCAGTGTTTGTAGAATCTTTTGCTGACATAACGTCTGTCCAGAGGAGATAGTGGGATGTTAAGATCCCCAACAATGATTTTGCTGCTGTTTATTTTCCCCTTGGGGTCTAAGCATCTCTCTTTCACATATTTGGGTGCTTCAGTAGTACATTTATATTTATAAGTGTAATATCTTCGTGACCAATTAGCCTTTTTAGTACTCTATAGTGTTCTTCTCTGTATCTTCTTACAACTTTGATCTTGAAGTCTATTTTATTTAGTATCAGTATTGTGACCCTAGCCTTTATATTTGTTGGTTTTCATTCACTTGGAATATCTTCCTCTAGCTCTGCACTTTTGGTCTATGTTTGTCTTTATCCATGAGGTGCATTTCTTGTAGGCACAATATAGAGGAATCCTGCTTTTTATTTATTCATCCAGTCTGTGTCTTTTGATTGGAGAGAGAAGTTCATCCATTAACATTTAACATTATTATCAATATTTGTAGACTTGTCCCTGCTACTTTTTTAGCCATTTTTTATTGATTTTTGTTCTCTTATTTCTGTTTGTCTCTTTTTAGTTTTCCTGATGTGATACTCTCTTAAGAATTCTCAAATAGCTGGTGTAGTGTCGGTGAATTCTTTCAGTTTTTGTTTATCTGAGAATGATTTTACTTGTTCTTCTCATATTAAGGAAAGTTTTGCCAGGTATACTATTCTTGGTTGAATTTTTATTTTATTTTGTTTTTTTTTTTTTTGCATTTTAAATACATTTTCCCATTCTTTCTTTGCATGCATTGTTTGAGTTGAGGTTTGATGTTAGCCTAATAGGATAACCTTTGTAAGAAGCTTGACTTTTCTGTCTTGCCATTTGCAGAATCTTGTCATTGTCGGTGATTTTGACCAACCTGGATATGATGTGCTGAGAATCTTCTAAGGTTGATTCTACTTGACGTCCTTTGAATTTCTTGAGTCTGGATGTCTGAATGTTTCTCTAGCTTTGGAAAATTTCCTGAAAATATATCATGGAATAGATTTTCAATGCCCTTATTAGGTCTTTTACCTTTTGGAATACCAATTGCTTGGATTTGGGGGCATTTAATGGCATCTTGTATTTCCCGTATGTTAGCCTCTTTTCTTTTTAATTCTTTTTGGTTGTTTTGTCTATGTAAGAGATTTTTGTCTTGTAGATCAAAAGGCTGATCTCCTGCATGATCTAATTTACTTTTAATACAATTGAAGGAGGTTTTGACTTCATGTATTACATCTTCATCTCTAGAAGTTCTGTTTGATTATTTTTTTAATGGTTTCTATCTCCTCCATCAAGTCATGGAAGGACTTTCTCATCTCCTGGATTTCATTGTCTATTTTCTCTTGCATTTCATTTAGTTTTGCCATTATGATTATTACATTTGCTTTTTCTTACATAGCTGTGAGTTCTATTATGCTGTCTGTGGTTGATGAGGAGTTGTTGTGTTTCCTTGAAGGAGAATAATTTCCTTGTTGTTTCATATTTCTTCTGCCTGTGTGGTGGTATTTGCCATCTGATGCAGTACATCTTTCTTTCTACTTTTGATGTAGGTTCTGGGGGCCAGGGGACCACTGGTGGACAGGTTCTCAGCTACTCTTCTTGCACATCCATCTTCCACAGGCTCTCCTGGGCTAGTTGGTGAAACTTAAACAGCAATGGCAGCTAAGGGGCAGGAAAAGAATCCAAAAGCACACACACCTACACACCTGAGGGCCAGAGGAACACCAGTAGAAGGATATATTTTTAGTTTTAAGGTTTTAGGTTTTTTTCAGTAGGATATGTGCACTCACCCAAGAGAGGAAGAGAGAGAGAGAGAGAGAGAGAGAAAGAAAGTGAGAAATCATCCCTTCTCCTCTTAGGATTTTAGGCATGCATGCACACAGGAGGCCTGGTGTGATTTTCAAGCTGCTGGATTCAGGACTTGAACTGCCCAATGAGTCATTTGGAATCCAGTCTCCTTAGTTATCATGCCACAGATTGGTTCTTATTTATTTATTTATTTATTTTTTGTAGAGGGTTTTGCTATAGGGCGCGTGCGCTCGCCAGAAAGACAGGGAGAGACAGAGAGACAGAAAGCAAGAAATCACCCCCCAAGAGGTATGGCCATGCCACAATCCCTTCTCCTCTATTCTCCTCTCTGGACCTTGGGTACGCACGCACATGTACCTAGCATGAATTTAAGCCACAGGGTCCAGAGCTCAAACAACAGTCGACTACATGGGAGTTCAGTGATATAGCCATTACGCTAACTGCTGGTCCCCAGGTTGGTTCTTAAATGCATTTTTTTCTTGCAATATATTCAACTTGTGATGGCTTCATATCAGGATTTACCCCCTTCATAAGTCAAAGAGCACCTACTGATCTCCAATGGAGAAATCTTATAAATTCCAGCATTGGGTAGAAAATACATTTAATTTTCATTCATCACATATTGACTCTTCATCAACTCCATCTCAAACGATTACCCATAGACCTGAGCAGAAAACATAAGACGGTGATCAAGCATATGGGCCCTAGACTCAGCTAGCCACGGAGGGCAGCCTTAAAGGTGTACTACCCCAAGAAAACCTACGATGACGAATAGAGTTAGCTATCAGTCCCTAGCTACAGGGACTTGAGGATCTGTAGCACATTCAAACTGAGACCATGCTTTTCCTGGGCTACTCAGCCAAGTCTTAGCATAGAAGCATATTAGTGCCTGGTCATTTCTGCTGATTGTGGGACCCCTCCATAAGCAAACTTTGTTCTAGAGCCTCACTTGATCAGGCTGAGACCCTCTCTAATCTACATCTTAGTCTGAGATTTCCTACCCAATCCTTTTTTATACCTGATTACTAAATAGCATCATTACATTTAGCTTCTCCCTACCTACTCTTATTCCCTTTCTCTGTCTAATGACAATTTAATATTTAGTCCTTTGTAGGTAAGCTGTATTTACTTTTTAGAACTTTAAGAATTATTGATATAATTTTGGTTATAAATTTCATAGGGATATGTCTGAACACAAGTCTAATTTTGTTTATTTTGCTGAGCATGCAGTGAAAACACACTCTTAGAACTGATTTGTAGGTATCTTTAGCTCCAGGAAATTTTCTTCTATTATTTTTATGATTATTTTAACAACTTCATTGTCTTTCTCCTTTCTTTGTTTAATTTTTATTATAAGAGTGCTGATTGCTCATCTTTGTGTATTTCTCTCAGATTTTTGTGAAGTTATTATTATTTTTCAGGTTTTGCCATAGAGCATGTGTGTTCACTGGAGAGAGGCAGAGAGATAGTGAGAGGAAAAGTGAGAAATCATCCCCCCCCACGAGGGATATCCATGCTCTAATCCCTTCTCCTATAGGAATTTTGGGTACACATGCACATGAGCCCAATGTGGTATTCAAGTCACCAGGTCTGAGATTTGAACAACACTTGGCCAGTGCCTTAATCATCGTGCCACCTGCTGGCCTCCACTTATTTATTTTAATAATTTCATCTTCTCCCTATTTATTCAGCTCTTTCTATTGACTTTTCAACATGGATATTTCTGAGAATTCTTTCATTTTTTTTCCTTTGTTTTATTTTGTTTCGTTTGTTTGTGTTTCAGTTTTTGCTATAGGGAGTGTGCACTCACCAGAAAGAAAGAGAGAGAAAGTAAGTAAGAAGGGGGATGGCCACAACACAATCCCTTATCCTCCATTTTCTTCTTGGGATTGTGAGCATACACACACATGTGTTCAGCATGTTTTTCAAGCCATAGGGTCCAGGACTTGAACCACAGATTCAGCTAAAAAAAATCCAGCTGCCTTAACCACCACACAACCTAGCTGGCCAGCCACCTATTGGTTCTTTTTAATAGAAGCTTTTGGGGTTTCATAGATGACCAACTTGTATACCTTAGGGTATGCAAACTTTGTGTTATTATTAATTGAACTTATATTTTCCTATCACTTTTTTTTTTTTGAGAGGTTTTTGCTATAGGGCGCGTGCGCTTGCCAGAAAGACAGAGAAACAGAGAGATAGAAAGTGAGAAATCACCTCCCAGGGGCGATGGCCATGCTGCAATCCCTTCTCTTCCATTCTTCTCTCGGGATCTTGGGCACACACGCACACATGCCCGGAGTGAGTTTAAGCCACCAGGTCTGGGACTCGAACTGCGGTCTGCTACATGGGAGTTCAGCGACATAGCCATTATGCTAACTGCTGGCCCCCTTATCCTACCACTTTTAAAAATCTCTTTCTTAGATAATCTTTAAAACTAACAGTATTACTTAAAATAAAACATTTAACTCATTTCCAAGTTTCACTGATACTATTTATTCATTTAACTTGGGAGTTATTTCCAGTTTAAGTCTGTACTCTTCCCCCATGACTGTAACACCTATGCATACACATCTACTTACATTTTAATTATTTAAGATATTTTCTTCAAAAATTTTACTTAGTGAAATTAGTTCAGTGCTCATTTTCCACTGATTAATGCTAATTATTTATATACACTCTTCTACTAAAAAGTACATTAAATAACATTTCTATTACAGCTTTCTCATATCTCATTACAATGGCAGCAATACTTAGAATAAGTGCTGCGATTTTAACCAGTTGCAAATCATCAAATTTGCAGCCATGAATAAAAGGAATAGTTAAAAGAAAGCATTTAAATATGTGCGTTTGCTGAACACGTTATTCTGATTCACAGAAGCAGCATTAAATAGTCATTAAACATTCTCATCTAGGGATGACTCAGTGACATAGTGATTATGCACTGTTCATATAATGCTAGATCCTCCTGGAAGGTCATGAGATTGATTCCCCAGTTTACCTGCAAATGCCAGGCATGTGCATGCATAGTCCTGACTGGCTATGGGAACTAAGGGTGGGGATAGTGGCATGGGACCCTGTGGGGTTGCTTGTCTCTCTCTGTTTCTCTTTCTTTCTCTGGCTTTCACACTCATGAAGGAAATAAACATTTTTTAATCTCCATTTTCAGACTGGGTGAAGATTCCAATTCAACTGTATTCTTTTGTGTGAACTGTTTAAACTTTCATATCCTGTCTCCCTACAGAGCTGATTCAAAGATTAATTAATATAACATATATGAAGTGTTTAGTCCAGACACTTTAGCACTCAAAAATATTTTCTATGATGAATGGATTGGCAATATCCAAGAGAAAGGTTATTCTATTTTCTCCCAAAAGTGATTGCACTCTTTTTCTTTCTTGTTTTCTTATTGCATTTTGTTTTTAACTCTGGAATGAATCTTACTATATACCACTTTCATGTGTAGTTATTTTTCTACTTCTTTAACTATATTATTAGAACCAAACACCCAGAGATTGTCACCCATTCATGTACTATAGTGTAGGTATAGAGGGAAGTGACTATTATTTGATCTTTTGGGTCTCTAAGAAATAAATGTTCACAAATTACAAACTTATTTAAATATTTAGAAGATAGAATTCAACATACCCCTCTGTGAATAAAAGAATAGTGGTAAATAAAAGAGGAAGCATCTCAAAAATTAGAAGTAGGCTTGGAGTCAAGAGTGGCAAAATCAAAACAAAAGGTACTCCCTGTAGATTGAGCAAATGAGGTTTAGTATCTCAAGTATGTGAGCACCCTAACTGGTCCATGGCATGTATGTGCTCTAAGATATTCATGTTTCTGAACGTAAGAAGAACCGTAAGTTGAGTGAAATAGAGGGTGTTAGAAAATAGGTTTATATCAGATAATAAAGATCTTGCCAGTAATTACTCCTGGCAATTATAATGTCAAGTGGTGAACCCCCTCCAATGTTTGTCTTATAATATTTGTCTTCATGGGGAAATGGATCCATCCAATTGGTGCTTTCTGAGCAGGTACATGGTGGCCACTAAAAACATTTTTTTCCAGCTCTGTGGCCAAACTCCAGAGCTTCCATGGTAAGTGCAGGAGATGTTGACTCAAATCCAGGGGAATCTTGGACTAGGCTTGGCTAGAGTAACAGAGAGGACGGATTAGATATGGCTGTTATGTGGCTGAAAGTTCTAAAAATCACTCTGAATTATTGCAGATCTGCAAAATCCTTGCTAGACTCATGAGAATCAGCTCGTGTAATACTAACCCTGGTCTTTACTATGTTTCAGATCCAACTCCTTTCAGACTTTTGTGTTACTACCACGCTGTTGTTTGTTAGCGCTTTCATCAAAGAAACACCCTGGGGAACCAGCAGTTAGCGTAATGGCTATGTCGCTGGACTCCCACGTAGTCGTCCGCGGTTCACGTCCCGGACCCGGTGGCTTAAAACTCACGCTGGGCGCGTGTGCGTGCATGCCCAAGATCCCCAGAGGAGAATGGAGGAGAAGGGATTGCGGCGTGACCATCCCCCCTGGGGGGTGATTTCTCGCTTTCTGTCTCTATGTCTCTGTCTGTCTGGCGAGCGCACGCTCCCTACAGTGAAAATCTCTTAAAAAAAAAAAAAAAAAGAAACACCCTGGAGAATAAAAAGGAGTGCAGCTTGCCAGGCACATAATTGCCTGTGATCCAGGCTGGCAGAGATGAGTGGTGGATCATGGTGTTGAGACCCTCTTGGGAGTGCCTGTCTCTTTTCTTCCTCACTCTTTCTTCGTGTCTCTCTCTCTCATGGACAAAACAAACATATAAACTTAAAAAAAAAAAGAGGCCAACCTAAATCCCAACATTTTGACATGTGTTGATGGGTTCGGCAGAGTGGAAAGGTAAAGCTGGACTAGTTTTACAAGTTTTGCACGTGTTTAAAGGCATGCCAGGTTCTCACAATGAAAGAAGATTAAGATCAACCTTTACAATTTGATTCCACTTTGGAAGTTTTAGTCTTTGTTGTTCTAAACTCACGCTGATGCCTCTCGTTTACTAATTTGGCTAACAGCTAGGAGAGTTCTTGAGATTTAGAAATAGCCAGATCCCAACTCTAATTCCTACTTCTCGCATCCAGTGTAGAACTGGCAGAGTAGATGGTTACAGTTCTTGGTGTGTGGAGCCTAAGGATCTCTCTGTGGGAGGCTGGGGATGGTGCGAAGCTGCAGGACTGAGACCTGAACTCAGCTTGGATGGTTAAGCGAAGGAACCTATTAGTGTATTGCAAAGCTCCTTCCTTCCTTCTTGGCAGGAGTTGTAGCTTGAAGCCAGCAGGTGCTTAATGCTGTTAAATTTATGAGTATTGAAAGCTGTTGGATTTCTTAACATCTGGGTAACATAAATTATCAGAATTTTTTTTCTTTTTTTTTTTTTTGTGGCCTGACATGGTTGGAAAGTGATTTTGAAATCCATGGAAAGCCATTAAGTAGCCTTTACTGGAATGTGTTTATTTCTGAGCATTTGCCTCCGTGAATACAGGCTTTATTTAGATGAGCTGACAGACCCTGGTCAGGCAGGACATGGCAGGGCCAGGCAAAGCTAAGCCACAACAATTTCTCCATGAGATCCCTCGGTAAGATTCATAGCACTTTGATTTATATATTTATAGTTTTAATTTAAAAAAATCTTCTTGTTCAGAATTACCCATGAGATAAGTGCTGAAGCAAAGTATCAATTTGTAAATGCCTTCCATTGGTTATATTTCATTTATAATTAAGTGTGGTATTGAAAGCTCCTCCTTTATGTCCCTTTCTTTCTCCTCTCTGTTCTTTCATCACAATAGGTAATTGAGTTTATGACCTGTCAGGCAGACTTTAAAAAGTAAAATCAAGGGGCCAGCAGGTGGCATGGTAGTTAAGACTTTGGACTCCCACATGGTCAACCATGGTTTGAGTCCTGGACCCAGCGACTTGAAACTCATACTGGGCACCTGTGCATGTGTGCCCAAAATCCTGAGAGGAGAATGGAGGAGAAGGGATTGCGGTGTAGCCATCCCCTCCTAGGGAGTGATTTCTAATTTTCTATCTCTGTCTCTCTCTGTCTCTCTGGCCAGTGCACCTTCCCTATGGCAATATTCTTTCTTTCTCAAGAAAAAAAGTAAAATCAAGTAGGAAGAAAGGAATTGGCCTTTTTTTTTTTTAATTTAATCACTATACAACTTTAAAGGGTATAAAATGGTTTATCCTAGTGTGAAAACAGTGCACATTAGTCAAGTTACAGGTATTTCCATGGTCTTTTCTTTGCAGTAACAGGCCATTCACATAAGTTACCATTCATGTCTCTGTCGCCTGGTGTCTGTCTGTCTGATTTTTACTAGGACTGCTAAATGCAGATAGGTATTTCTTAAACTTTCAGACACTGTTGTTTTTACTTACTTACTCATTTGTTCAGTTTTAAACGTTCAATCACTGTAAATTGTTACAGGATGCAAGATGAATTTTCCAAGCCTGAATACACTGAAAATTAGTACAAAGATATATATACATGTATACATATACATACATACATGTATTCAACAGATAATATTCCAGTTTTGTGTCCCTTAAATATTTTTCTTCTTTCTTTTTCCCCTTAATTCCCTTCCTCCATTGATTTTAAATGATACTGTTCAAAAAAGGAATCACACTAGTATTTTCATGTTGTGAAAAGAACCTTTATAGTTTGAAGTGTATGGATAGATTATTTTTCTACCTATGTTTTACTTTAAAAATAAAATTGCAGGAACAACAGGAGACACCATGGTTAAGGTGCTAGACACGGCCACATGGCCAACCACAGTTCAAGTCCTAGAACTGGTGGCTTGCTTTCTCACTTTCCCTCTTTCTCTCTCTTTGGTCAAATTAAAATAAATAAATTAATGAATAAAGTTAAATAAATAATTCTTTTTAAAAAAGAAATTGAACTAGCACATAATATTGGCTTGAAATACAGCTACTTTTCATATTTTCCATATTGAGTGCATACTTATAACTGGACTGAATGGGTTCAAAAGGAAAACAACACAACATGAAACATGTTAGCAAGCATTGGCTTAATAATGTGGAAAGAACGTGGAAGCACTGTTGGATACAACCCCAGTCTCCACTCACTTAAAATTCTGTGTCCCCAAGAAAATTAAACAGTTGGAGTCTCCATTTTTCTTCCTTAGCATAGAACTTGCCATGGACGTTGTAGAAGACAGCCCATTACCCATTGGCTCCTTGTCTATTGATTAATAGAAATGCAGTTTGAAGACCTGACATAAGGTGAAGGTGAAAAACTGATTACCTTATGAGTTTTCTTGACACTTTTCACTACTGATTTTTATAATATATTAGAAGGGGACTTCAAAAAGCTCATAGAAGGGACCAGCAGATGGCATAATGGTTATGTCGCTGGGCTCCCATGTAGTTGACCACGGTTCGAGTCCTGGACCCAGTGGCTTAAAACCCATGCAGGGCATGTGTGCATGCATACCCAAGATCCCGAGAGGGGAATGGAGGAGAAGGGATTGTCTTTCTGGCAAGCACACACACACCTGATAGCAAAAACCTCTCCAAAAAAAATAGCTCATATAAAATAGAATTAAAATTAGTTGATTTTGTTGCCAAGATTTTTGAAATCCATGTAAAGGTTTTTCATAATATTAATACATATTTTTCATGAACTTTGTGAAAAGTCCCAAATATAATGTTATCTATGTACTATATAATACATATAGTCTAAGGATACTAATATATTTTATGTATGCATAAATATGAGCATGTGTGTAATTGTGTGTGTATGTATAAAATCTTAAGACATTACCTATCATAACCAAACAAACCCAATAAAATAAATACACCTGGGCCATTTTATGTACTATTTTGTGGTTCCCAAAGAAAAAAAAAATACCATCAGCCTCAAAATGGGTTTAGGTAATGTTTTACCACACTTTGAAACTTCGGCTCTTCCAGATCTTCCATATTGACTGGTTAGGAAAGCACACTCTGTTTGCACTTCAACGCTTGCTCATATCTTGGTTACTCTGAATTATATTCATTTCACTGGAATATTTTAGGATGTTTTCTTAAGAGAAAAGCAAAGCCCAAGCCCTTCAGATAGGATCTTATAATAATGCTTCACCACAGAAGACAGTTTTCTTGGGGTCTGTGCTCCTTAAAAAAATAATAATAATAACAAACAAAACAAAACAAAAATACTGAAGAACAATAATGTGCCGGAGACCCCAAAGGGAAATATATCGTTAATGGAAAAAATTGCCTTCCTTCACTCTTTCTATTTAAGGGAGCCCTTGCTGCCAGGTTATAATGAAAGCATAAAGGTCTAATACAAAACTGATCAGAGGAAAGGGGGTATGGGAAAGGAAGCCAAGCAATGCAGCTTCTAATCCAGATGTTAGCATTGGTGGGTAGATATTTTCAGACAGGCAGCAAACTTCATCTTCTTTATCCTCTCTGAGGTTCTGACTCTATGATCAAATGAAAAAAACAACCTTATTTTTCGGGTGTGAAGACTCCTTAGAGTAATTTAGTTAAATTGTGTTTACTTAAAATGAAATCTCAGGTATGAAACACTTTTCTTATGCTGTTTGACCTAATTGGTGTAAATTTCTAGAAAAAGAGAGCAGGCAATAAGGAATACCTAAAAACAGATTAGTTCAAAGCAGGAAAATCACCTAAAATTCTTTCTATTGTCTCCATAAATAATTATTTTAACTTGATGAAATCAAGTAAGGGAAAAATGTCTTAGACTAAAACAAAAGTATCCTGTGTGGCTTTAGGGAACAATGGTTTACTGGCCTATTCGGAGTAGGGAGAGGAGGGTTTTTTAAAAGAAGAAACAAATTAGTCTCAGAGAAACCCAGACAGACTCAATAATTAAATAAAATAATGCTTAGTGACAATCGTTAAAGGAACACACATCTCAGAGGAAGAACTTTGAAAAGTCTTTCAAACCATCTGTCTTGGCTTTTTCATAACCGTTGGGAATGCATTTGGGGGAACGCAGTCATAAAACTTCATGGAATTATAAATTCTTCCTGTGGTAACTGCTTTGTGCATTCAGTAACTCCGTGTCTTTAGGGAGGTTCTATAGTACGATTCCATGCCTGTTTTTCCACCTGCGTATAGTAAGGAGATGAAACTATTGGGTTACCATGTCCCCTCTGTGCCTTCCTCATGCCTGGCACTGTCCACATTGGTGTTTTTGCATGATTATTGAGAATTATCCATTGTTTTCCACATCAAATTATACTCAGTGCATTTTTTCCTGAGACTACTAAGAGTTTTCGTCAGTAATTTGGAAAGATATAAAATCATACTAATAGGATATTGGTAATTAATAGTCTAACATAAGAGTTTAGAAATTATATTGGCTCCTTCAAAATGTTTTAGATAACATGATTCGCAATTAATACCCATTAGTAAAAGTGAATTAATATGCTAACTTATGATTTGCATTCCTAGGAATTTTTAAATATATTTTTTGAGATTCTATTGCCAATAATCAGAAGATGACAATTGAACAAGCCCATTATCCTCGAGGGAGCTAACTTCTGTAATGCTAAGTTCTGAAAGTTAGGAGATATTTAAAGGTAGGGATTTAAATTTTATTTTAAAAGACAAAGACTAGCATTGGTGATGATCTGGAACATAGATTGTATATAATATATCTGTTACGAAGTTAGGATGTATTTTTAAATATTGACTTAAATTTTACTTTGAAAGGCAGAGATGAGAAACGGCGAGAAGCTAAAAAGTAGATTATACATTTTGTGTGTGAATATGCATATATACATGTATGTATGCATATATACTTACACTTTTTAAATAAAATTATTTGAGATTTCTGGAGTCAAATTTTAAAATTAAATATACCTTTAATTTACATTTTGACTAAGGTGACTAGTTTCCACACCAATATCTGTTTCCTATTTTTCTCTAGTAAGAGGAACTCAACTCCTTTTTGGTAAAATAGTCACCTAATGGGACAGCAGATGATGTAGTGATTAAGGTGCTGGACTCCCACATGGCTGACTATAGTTCAAGTCCTGGACCTGGCAGCTTGAAAATCACACTTTGTGCATGTGTGTGTATGCCCAAAATCCCAGAAGGAGAATGGAGGAGAAGAGATTGTGTCATGGCCATTCCCCATGGGGTGTGATTTCTCATCTCCCCCCCCCCGCCTCTCTCTCTCTCTCTCTCTCTCTCTCTCTCTCTCTGCAGTGAGTGCATGTGCTCTATGGCAAAAAACTAAAATAAATAAATAAATAAATAAAACCCAGTAAAAGAATAACATTTCTTAGCCTCTCTTGCAGCCAGTTGTGTTCATGTAATTATACTTTGGCAGATGACACATTAAGAGGATATGCTGTATGCAATATTAAAAAATCATCTTTATAGGTAGAAAGATATAACCTTTTAACTCTCCTGTATCTCCCTGGTGCTTGGTCGAAGGTGTGATGCTCAGGATCTGAGACATCTTGGACCATGAAGTAGAAACTTCATGGAGAGGATGGCAGAGACACAAATAAAGGAGTTGAATTTTGCAAGGTTTAGAGCCACCTGATTCATTTTACACTGCGTACTGGAAGAGTTCTTTTCTATGAAAGAGAAATAAATTCCCATCTTATTTATGCTACTGATTTTTCTTGTCTAACTGTTGTTTTATGTCACTAACTTAACCCTAATTACCACATAGTTTTGTTGTTGTCATGCTACTTTGTTTTTCTAAAAAGTATTTATTTATTTCATCTATCATCATGAGTATTATTTATTTTATTATTATTATTATTATTTATACATTCAATAACTATACATCATTTAGCTTGTTAAGAGAATTTACCCAAGCAGAGATACACCTAGACCAATCCAGTTGAGAATACTATACACATCGTCATCAGCAGGCAATAAACCATATCTGTGTCCCACAAATATCTTACCTCTCTATTTTTTCCCCAAATATCCTTGATGCTTTTTCATCAGCAATTTTAAAGGAAAAACTATTTTGACAAAAGACCAACCACAATAGAAGATTTCACAGGGTCAAGACTTAGACATTGCCAAGAATCATCTTTTATAAAGTTCATTTTTTTAATGACAATGAGATCAGCATTTTTCTATAAAACATTTCTTGGTCAGAGATCATTTCCACAATCCATCTACACAGATATCATGTATCTTATACTCTTTGCTTAATTTTCACTCTATTAATTATGCTACAACTCTTCCTCCCTGACCCCAACAAATTCTTTGGCCACATAATACAAGAATAAAAATTTTCCATCAAGGTAACATCAATATCAGACTCTTTTGAACTTGTAAACACTCCATCAGATATATTTTAAAAACCCCCAGATTTTGAAAACCAATATATAAAGGCTGTTTCTGAATTTGAAATAATTATACTGTCAAATGTGAGTTTATTCCTGCCAATTGAATCCGGGAATGTGACCATTCTTGTCACACAATATTGGGTCATCAGAAAAGTCATGATGCATTTTTGCATAGAAAAATGCATTATGACTTTTTTGACAACCCAATGTGTTGTCATTAATCTGTAGTCCTAAATAATAAGTTTGTCCATAAATCTTTTTATCATTTTTGGGAATGAGCTCTTGGTCCAAATGATCATATTTTCTCAGAACTGAAGATTCCAGGTGTCATTGATATTCTCTAGCATTTTGTCATCAAATACTAGCCAATTTTGGTTGGTTACCAAAGTTGGATCTGCTAGATAATAAATCTTAACCTCATATGGATTAAATTAAATGATACCAGGATCATCTTCAGCTCTAAATGCCAACTGATTGATACCAATCAATGCATCCTCTACTAGACTCAACCACTCCTGGTTTCGGCCCAGCCACCATAGCAATGTGGTGGTAGTGCACCACTCTGCCACACTGGAAGCCTTGTGGAAGACAAAAATTAGGTTCCCAGGTTGACCTATACACACCAGGCATACATGCACCTGTGGCCCTGACTGGCTAAAAGACTGGTGGAGGGTGATCTCAACATGGGACCCCATTGAGGGTGCTAGTCTCTCTCTCTCTCTCTCTCTCTCTCTCTCTCTCTCTGGAAAAAAAAAATAAATAAGGAAATAACAGACAAAAACCTCTGGTTTGAAAAACAAAAATCTTCTTACAACCGACATCACCATGATGGCAGAACTGATCAAGAACATGCCTGCCCTCTGTTGCTCTGTGCTCTAGAACCTAGGAAGCAATACTTAGGTGATTGCTGTAACTATCCAGTGACCTTATTCCTGTTAGCGCTCTGACCTTCCTCTTGGGGGAGTCTTCCACATGTTTAAGAAGGGAGGAGAGCAGGAGGGATCAGCAGATGGTGGAATAGTTATGTTGTTGGACTCCCACATAGTGGACTGTGGTTCAAGTCCTGGACCCATCAGCTTAAAAACTCATGTCGGGCACATGTACGTGCGTGCTCAAGATCCCAAGAGGAGAATGGAGGAGAAGGGATTGCAACATGGCCATGCCCTCCAGGGGGGGTGATTTTTCCTTTTCTGTTTCTCTGATTCTGATCTTCCTCTTGGAGGAGTCTTCCACATGTTTAAGAAGGAGGAGAGTGGGAGGGATCAGCAGATGGTGGAATAGTTACGTTGTTGGACTCCCACATAGTGGACTGTGGTTCAAGTCCTGGACCCAGCAGCTTAAAAACGCATGTCGGGCACATGTACGTGCATGCTCAAGATCCCAAGAGGAGAATGGAGGAGAAGGGATTGCAACATGGCCATGCCCTCCAGGGGGGGTGATTTTTCCTTTTCTGTTTCTCTGTCTCTCTCTGTCTCTCTGGTGAGCACACCTACCCTATAGCAAAATTTCTCAAAAAAAAAAAAAATGAAGAAAGGCACTTTCTAGCCTCTATTTGTCTCTGCCTTCTCCTTTTGGCTTGTAGTCTTCCTGCCCTACCACAAAATGCTGGCATCCCTCAGGTGTTATTCTAGGCTGTGCCAGTATGTGAATCCCTTTCCTTAGGTGATGTCAAGTGACCATAGAAAAAGGACCTGACCAGACCACAGTCAAACAAGCATGAACTAGCCCACTCCTCCTCTCACTGGCTAGCCTCTGGATCATTCCCAGAGCTTTAAAATGCTGTAGTTCCTTGAGAATCACTCTATTTTTGTCTCCTTTTTAAAGTACTCATCCATGCAATTTATTTATTATTATTTTATTCATGCTAAAATACATATGTATGTATGCTCTCCTGAAAGAGACAGAGAGGGAGGGAGGGAGAGAGAGAGCAAAAGAGTAACCCTCCAAAGACTGGTCATGCAGAGATCCCCTTCCTCCAGTTTTCCAGCCTGTTATAATTTGGACAGTCATGAAGGTGCCTGGCATGTTTCAGTGGGTCTGGGCCAGAAATTCAAATCACAGTCACCATGTAGGCTCTAGCCTCTCTAACAGTACACTACTGTTTTGCCATGGAGCCAAACCCACTCTTAAACAGGATTCTGAGGGCCAGCAGGTGGCATGGTGGTTAAGGCTCTGGCTCCTACGTGGCTGACTTTCTGGTTTGTGTCCAGACCCAGTGGCTTGAAAAACATGTTGGGTTCATGTGTGTACATGCCCCAAATCTCCAGAGGACAATGGAGGAGAAGGGATTGCAGTGTGGCCACTTCCCTAGAGGGTGACTTAACACTTTTCCTTCTCTCTGTGTCTCTTTCTCTGGTGAGCACATACACCATATGGCACAAATCTAAAAAAAAAAAAAATTTAAAAATAAAACAGCATTCTGAGTGATCATCTGATTCAGAGGACTTTAAACTGTGCACTGAGGAGCCATAGAAATTGCTGCTGGGGCCAGTGGAGAGAAAGCAAGACAGGGCTCCTGACTCCTAGGATCTAACTGAGCTTTTTCCACAGACTGCATTTTTTTTTTTTCATTTTGGCCTGTCTCATAAGATTTTAGTTGAACAAAGTGTTTCTTGGCTATAGAAACAACTTGCAAACCACTAACTTGGTACATATTGTTGTCACAAAGAAAATTTGACGAAGCAGTATTTTTTCAAAATTCATGTAACCCAATTGTGGCAGCATGAAGACTGAAACCAAGTCTGGTTGGATAATACTTTTACTGCACGACTCTTCTTCTAAATAATGGGTTTACACTTAAAGCATCCATTGTGGTTTAATCCAAAAGGAAGAAACAAACAAATAAACAGGATGAGAATTTCAGGCAGAGTATGATGCTTGGGTTAGAAAAAGATTTTTGAGAGTACTGGAGTCTCTTGGAATCACATCCACTAAGTTTATAATTGGTTCTGCTTTGATCACAATGTCAAAATGGGAATAAAGAATGTTGATTCTTTTCTGTGTTTGTGAAAAGCTAGAATAGGAATGGATATTGAAATGCAAAACAAATGCATTTTGATACTTATGTGTATAAATCATTTTACCAAATTCTATATTTGTTTAGGTCAAATAATCCAGATTGAACACAATAAATTTGAAAAAGTCTGTGTGCATATGTGTGTGTATGTGTGTTAGAATGTGTAATTCTGAGTTAATTTATCACACTGGAAATATGCCTGATTTTTCCAGGCATGCAGTAATATTCACCCATGCTTTATAAAACTATCACAGAGCAATCTTGGTCTGATAATTCAATTAACCCATCAGGGGAGATAGTTCCATCAAATTTAAATATCTAAGAAGACATGTGGAATGAGAGGGGAGAGAAAACTGACATCATCAATTTAAGTTGAATTGTAAAAACTAAATTAAAAAAAACCTCTGAAATATGACTGTGAAATTTAAACTGAATAATATTCCATAGTAGAGATATACTGCAGTTTTCTAACCATTCACTCATTAAATAACAGCTGGGTAGTTTCCAGTTTGAGGCTGTTACAAATAAATAAATATTCAAAGTTTCTTCATGAAAGTAAATTTTTATATTTCTCTGGGATAAGTACCCAAGAGTACAGTTGCTGGTTGTACACAAAAACACACAAACAAAAACACACCAAACACACACACACACACACACACACACACACACACCAAAAATACCCACAAAAACAAACACAGTTAAATGATTTTTCATAGTGATTATGCCATTCCACCAGCTACAAGCTAATCATCCAGTTTTTCTGCATACTTGTCAGTATTTAATAATATCACTAATTTTATTTGAAGTACTCTAATAGAAGTGTGGTAATAATTATAATACAATTTGTCTTTTCAGTCTCATAACAGGTCATTTTGCAGACCAAAAACTTGTAAATTAGAAGTTCAATTTGTCTTTTTTTTTTTTTTTTTTTTTTTTTTACAGAAAGTGCTTTTAGCATAGAGGATAAGAACTGTTTAATCCTAGAGACCAGAGTTTCTCCAGTTTTTTTGTTTTGTTTTATTTAAGAGAGATTTTTGCTATAGGGTGTATGCGCTCACCAGAGAGACAGAGACAGAAAGACAGAAAGTGATAAATCACCTTCCCCAGGGGGAATGGCCACCCCAATCTCTTCTCCTCTATTCTCTTCTCAGGATTTGGGGCATGCATGCACATGCACCCAGTGTGAGGTTTAAGCCACCAGGTCTGGAACTTGAACAATGTGGTCAATCATGTGGACATCCAATAACGTAACCATTACAATATTTGCAAGTCCATCTTCTGTTCCATCTTCTGTTTTCTTTCTAAAAATACTATATTTCACATTTAAGTTTATGATCAATTTTGAGTAAATTTTTATATACAATATTGTTTTAGGTTGAGATTCTTTATTTTCTTATATTTGTGTCTGTTGCTATCCAAAGAGTCCAGCACTTTTTATTGAAAGATGATCCTTTCTTCACTGAATAACTTTTGCACTATTATTATTTTCTTTTAAAAAGTAGGTACATTTGTGTGCTTCTAGTTCTGTCTGTTTCTCTTTTTAAATAAAAGTAAAACAGTTTTTGGAGGGGGCATGTGTTCTCATGAAATAGAAAATGCAGCCTCAGCAAAATGTGATTATCCTGCAATCTATTTCTTCCATTGAGTTATCCTGCCAGGATTCTGGGTATGCACACACAAGCACCTAGTGTATTTTTCAAGTCACTGGGACTGGAATTTGAACCATGGTCATCTGTATAAAACCCAGCTCTGATACATTCAATGCTTAACTGCTGCACTTATGAGCTGGCCCTGTGTGGTTCTGTTTCTAGTATCTGTTCCATTGATTTATGTGTTTATCTCTCCACTAGTACTACACTTTTTTTGATTATTGTATCTATTAGTAATCTGTAATATCAAGTTAGTGATTCCTCCCATTTTATTATTTTCAAAACCATTTTTGCTATTCTAGACTCTTTTCCCTTTCTATGTACATTTTAAAATAAGCTTGTCTATATATACAAAAAAGTCTTACTGGGATTGTGATAGACTTGCATTAAACTTATATATCAATTTAGGGCAAAATGATATTTTTACTATGTCAAAACTTCCAATTCATGAACATTGTATATCCCTCCAAAAGTAAGTCTTTTATTTCTTCCACCAGCATCTTGCAATTTCAGTATGTAGATGCTGTATATAATTTTTTGAAGAGTTATGTCTAAGTACTTAATTATTTAGATAATTGTAAATAATATTGCATTTTTATTTGGTTTCTACTTGATCTTGGTTACTATTTTAAAATCCAGTTAATTACTCCATGCTAATCTTATATTCTTCAACCTTACTGAACTCATTTATTGCTTCTAAGACTCTTTATGGGTAGATTTCTTAGGATCTTAAATATAAAAATCATGTTGTCTATAATGGAGATCTATTTATTTCTTCCTTATTAATGTGTACTCCTTTTATTTATTTTTTTCTTTGCCTTATTGTACTGATGAGAACGTCTAGCACTATGCTAAATAATAATGATGAAAGAACACAGGCTTACTTGTTCTAGATCTTAGAAAGAAAATTTGCAATCTTGTGCTATCTGTTAGCTTTGCTGTATCTTTTTGTTTGTTTGTTTTTGTTTTATTTTGTATATATCCTTATGAAGTTGAAAAAAAATATCTTTTTATTCCCAGCTTACTTAGTTTGTTTTCTAATTGCAAATGATGTTGGATTAAATAAAATTCAGCATTTATAGTTGTATGATTATTCTTCTTTAGAATTTTGATGTGGTGCTATATTACATTCATTTCAAATATTGAACAAGTTTTGTACACCTAAAATAAATTTCAGATTCCTCTTCTTTCTAAAGAAAACATATTTATTCTAAGAAAGAGAGAGACAAAAAGGGAGAAAGATGCATCCCCACATTCCATCCCTAGTTTGAGGTTGCCAGTATCACAAATTTGCTTGTGTGGTCACCAGACATACCTCAGGAGCTCTCAGCATGCAAACCTAGCATGCTCTTACATGGCTCTTATTATCACTGAGTGTTTTCTTACTGCTGTGTCACCATTGTTGACCCAGAATATTATTATTCTCATACAATGCTTGATTCAATTTTTTAATTTTTTGAAGACTTTTGCATCTCTCAACAGAAATATTAATTTTATACCTTTTATAAATATTAATTTATACCTTTCTTTATTCTTTATTCTTTCCTTTTTCTTCTTTTCACATCTCCCCTCCTTCTCTTTCTTTTTTTCTCCCTCCTTTCTTTTCTTTCTTTCTTTTCTTTTTTTCTTTTTTATCCTTTCTTCTTTGTGTCCTTTTGGCTTTGTTATCAAGGCAATATCAGCCTCGTAAGTTAAGCATTTTCTTTTCTTTCTTTTTTATTATCTGGAAGTGATTGCGTAAAATTGGTCTCTTTTTTTTTAATGTTTTATAAAATTTCTAAAGAGACCATCTAGACCTGTAGATGTCTCCTTCGGAGGACTTTAAATGATAAATTTCAACTTCTTTAAGTAGTTATAGGACTTTTCTGGCAATCTCTTTTACAATGGCTGAATTTTAATAATATGTAGTTTTCAAGGAATTGTTTCATTTCTGTCAAACTGTATTGTCTTTTTTATGGCTCCAGGGTTTATTATGATAGCCTATTTTCTCTTTTGATATTAGGGATTTTATGCTTTTCTTTTCTACCTTTGTCAGTCTTGCTAGAGGTTTACTAATGTATTAATTTTTCTAAGAATACCCATTTTGTTTTATTAGTCTTTCTATTGTTTTCCTGTTTCAATTGTATGCTTCTGCTTTTATTCTTTTCAAAACTTATTTCTTCTTCTTGCTTTACCCTACCCTTTTATTAAAAATCACGTTTCTTGAGGTAGAAACTTAGATTAATAATTTGATGTCTTTCTTCTTTTCTAATAAAAACATTTAATGCTATACATTTTCCTTTAAACACTGCTTTACTTATACCTGACATAATATAATGTATTTTAATTTTCTTGTAATTATTGTATTTTAAGTTTTAGGGGACTTACTCTATGACTTATGCATTATTTAGTAATGTGTTTAATTTTTACATGTTAAAATGTTTTCTTTTTGTCTTTTTTATTCTAATTTCATTCTATTATGGTTAAGAAGCATGCTTTATATGATTTAAAATTCTTCAAATTAGTTTAAATTTATTTTAAGGCTCATGATATGGTCTGTCTTGGTCAATATTCTATGGAAATTTGAAAATAATAATGATTCTGTATGCCAGAGCACATGTTCTATAGACATCAATTTGATTCTGTTGGCTGATGGAGTTGTTTGAGTCTTGTGTCTCCTTGCTAATTGTGTATTCCTGATAATTTTTGTCTCATTTTATCAGTTACTGGAAGTGAGGTTCTGAGATTCCTATCCATAACTTTGTGTTTCTCTCTTTCTCCTTTCAGTTTTATCAGCTTTTTCATCACATAATTTGAAGCTCTGTTGTTTGATACATGCATTTAGAATCACTTTATCTTTTTAGCGGATGATCCTTTTATGACTATTGCAATGTTCCTTAGCTGTTTTCTTTGTCTTAAATCTAATTTATCTGATATTAATATAGCTATTCCTATGGTAGTCGTTATTTTTAAAACTAATATTTGCAGGATATGTATATTTTTCATTCTTTTACTTTTAATCTACCTATATTGCTACACAGGTAATACTTTTTAAAAATATACTCTGCCAATATTTGTTCTTTAGCTTGTAAATTTATATGATATACATGTAAAGTAATTGAACTTTCCATTTTAACATTTCTTTTCTTTGTGTTCTTTCTGATTTTCCTCCATTTCTTTGTTTCTTTTGTTTGTTTGTTTTTTGTTTGTTTGTTTGTTTTTGCCTGCTTATAGGTTACTTAAATTTTTTTGGAATTTAATTTTTATTTATTTAAATGCTTTTGAACATATTTCTATGTATTGTCTAGTATTTATTCTAGATATCATAATATATGTATTTAACTTACCATTGTTCACTAATTTCAAACTTTTACTGTTCCAAATAAGTGTTAAAAACTCTTCCATTGGGACCTGCAGATGGTGTAATAGTTATGTCGCTGGACTTCCATGTGGTCAACTGTGGTTCAAGTCCTGAACCCAGTGGCTTAAACTCATGCTGGGCACATGTGCATGCATACTGAAGATCCCAAGAGGAGTACACATGTCCAACAGCAAAAACAAACACACAGACAAACATCTCTCTTAAAACAAACAAACAGAAAAGACTTCCATTGTGGAGAACAATATGGAGATTCCTCAGAAACCTACAAATAGAACTACTATACAATCCAATAATTCCACCCTGGGTATTTACCCAAAGCACAGAAAAACCCTCAGTTGAAAAAAACGCACATCCATGTTTATAGCAGCATTATTTACAATTGCTAGAACATGGAATCAACCCAAATGTTCAAAAATAGATGAGTGGAGTTGAAAAAAATGTGGTATATGTACTCTATAGAATACTGTTCAGTCATAAAGAACAATGAGACCCTAGCATTTGAAACAAAGTGGAGGATTATGGAAGACTTAACACTAAGCAAAGTAAGCCGGACTATGAAAGATGGACTTTCATAGTTGTATGTCCCTGCTCAATATATATCAAATGTTTGTGCTCTACAGCATAAACTGGAAGATTGGACAGTATAATAACAGGGAGGACAACTGAATAGTAGAGATAGTGGGAGGGTGGTAATATGATGTGTACTGGATTTGTGCTGGGAAAAAAACATGTTTTGTACATTGTAAAGATACATAGTGATTAAATGCAAATAATAAATATTAAAAAAAATCTTAAATTTTTAAAAATGCTTTCATTTACATTGCTTAACTTTGCTATATTACAAATATAATTTTCTTACATATTTTCTCTATATACATTGTTTGCCACATCAGATGATGCTGTAATTTTGGTTTCAAACATTAAATATATTTAAAGAAATCCATGAGTAAAGAGTAGGCTATTATTATCATCTCTATTTTTATTCGTTCTGTTCCTCTTTCCTTTCTACGGGCTCAGCTGCCTTCTGTTACTATTGTTTTCTGCTTGGAAAATTTTCCTTACCTATTTTTTTTGTGTGTGTTGATCAGCTAATGACAAAACCCCCTAGTTTGTTTTCTCTGAGAAAGTCTTTCATTTCCCTTCTTTTCTGAAGGATAGTCTTATTGAATATAGGGTTCTGGGTTGATAATTCTTTCCTTTCATTGCTTGATAGATATATCGACACTTCCTTCTGCCTTTCATATTTTCAAGGAGAAATTCACTGTTATTTGAATTTGTGTTTCCCTATATGTAATATGCCACTTCTCTCTGGATATTTTAGATTTTAAAAAAAATTGTCTTTAGTTTTAAATTTAGTTAGTTTGATTATGTCCTTGTATGAATTTTTATTTTCTTTGAACCTATTTTACATGGCATTTATTCAGCTTCTTAAATTTATTGGATTGGGGTCTTTCACCAAATTTTGAAAGATTCCAATATTAAGGTTTTCTACTGTCCTTCTGGAATTGTGCTGTTAAAATGTTAGCTTTCTGGTTATTCCCTAATTCCTTAAAGTTTCTGTTCCCTTCATTGTTGAAGTTATTTCTCATTGTATTTTCTTTCTGTTTTCTAATGCAGTAAACAGTTGATTCATGATTAACAACTCCTTTGTCATTGCTACTTTATTATTAAATCTACCCAAAAACTTTTTCATTAAAATTATTCTATTTTCCAATTCTATAATTTACACTTGGCTCAGTTTTATAATTTATACTTCTTTCCTAAGATTTGTAATTGTTTGTTGAAATGCTTGAACTGCTGAAGTGTTTATTGATGGCTGCTTTAAATACTGTCAGATAATTTCAACATCTCAGTGTTGGCTGATTGTCCTCTTCTCATTCAAAATTGTTTTTATGGCTTTGGGTATAATGATTTTTATTTTTGCATATATGATAAACATTTGGGAAATAATGTTAGAGAATTGTTATTTTATTTAAAACTTCTTTTTTAGCCCAAAGTGATATTTAGGTTTACCATGTAAGTCCTGCCATGTTTTTTTTTGGAGAGGTTTTTGCTATAGGGCGCATGTGTTCACCAGAGAGAGAGAAATATAGAGACAGAAAGCGAGAAATCACCCCCCGGGGGGGATAGTCACACTGCAATCCCTTCTCCTCCATTCTCCTCTTGGGATCTTGGGCACGCACGCACACGCGCCCGGTGTGAGTTTTAAGCCACCGGGTCTGGGACGCGAACCGTGGTCGACTACGTGGGAGTCCAGCGACATAGCCATTACACTAACTGCTGGTTCCCAGTCCTGCCATGTTTTTTGAGCTGTAGCATCAATGACACTTTCAAATGCAGAGCTTTGCAATGTTCCTCTGGTCAGTTTTGTTCTTCTGGCTCTATGGAGGGTCGTTTTATGTGCCATTTGTACTTCGCAGTGCTGTTGAGTGGAAGGTTTAGGAAATTCTGGGCCTTGGTCATGTCTGCTGTGGTAGATGTGTCACTGCTTCCCAGGGGTACAGGGCCAGGGCCCTGCTGATGCTGACACTGTGACAAGTCAGACCTGCTGCAGTTCCAGGTGGAGAGCAGACCTCACTGATGCTTCTTTCTTCAGTCTACTGGGTGAAATGAAGATGGGTCACTGCATGGACCTTGCTGATCCTGGGTATCACAACCTGACTGCCCCAAGGGTTTGAAAGGAGTGGACCCCCTTGTTAAATCTCTGCTGGGAGGTCCTTTTCCCAGTCCTCTTTTTACATGGAGTAGATTTTGCTTTTGTGTTTTCCATACCTCTTGGCAAGTCCAGGTTACGGGCCTCTTAATCCAGTCCGTGAAATCCAAACAAATCCAGGACCTCACTTGAGTTTCTTTTCTCAAGCCCAGAGGTCTTAGGCCAGTCTGTCTTCTTCTTTCCACCTTTCAAATTCTTTTATGGTTTTCTGTTAAATTAATTAGTTAATTATTATCATAATCTTGTTTATATTACATTGAATCACATATATCTTTACAATGTATTACATTTCTTTTTCCAGAAGGAATACCTTGCAGATCAGTCAAGACAAAGACATTACTATCCGCATCATCAAATAGCTTTTTGTGATTTTTTCCAGACTACTATTATTCTCATTATTTTTTTAAACATTCAATCACTATATATCATTTTGCTTGTAAAAAGAATTTACCCAACATGAAATACTTCTCAGACCAGTCCAGTTGAGAATACTATCCATGTTATCATCAAAAGGTAATAAACCTTTCCTATCTCCTACTAGTGGTATGCCTCTCTAATTGTTCTCTTGCTATCCTTCGCTACACACTTCCCTTCTTCCCCTGCCCCATTCCACACTGTCTTCAGCATCCCTTCTTCCCCTGCCCCATTCCACACTGTCTTCGGCATCCCTAACTATTTTCACTGCTTTTATGCCCTCCAATATTTTGATCTCTATCATAAAGTGAGGATAGTCTGTATACATCAAGTGGATACACATAATATCTTTCTTTTTCAGGGTATGTAGCTGCAATTAGAGAAGAGGCAGAGGGAAAAGCAAGTCTAGTACATCATATCCCTCCATATATTTTCAAAATATGTTTATCTTTTTCTTCAATAAAGGCATTAGATAAAATACTTAGGTTGTCATATTACTAGAACTGGATCACTGTGTAGTGAATTTAACACAGAATTAACATGGAATGTATAGATCTTGATCATTATAATACTATTTCTTAGTGATATTTTTAAGTTTCCCAATTCATTCCACACTGTTACCCACAAATCACTTCATCTTATTTGCTTAAAATCCACCAAGGAAACACATTCATATCTGCCTTTTAGCTTTGCTCTTCATGTTACACTAATCACAACTACCATTTACATCCATCCTCCATCCTTTCCACAAATCCACATCCTGGCTGATTGCTAAGGCTAAAATTGTTTCCATTATCTCAAGTGTCTTTATTTTAATGCAAGGTAAGTTACCTTCCTCCAAAATAATAACTATGATATTTCAGGGAGCTGAAAAACAATTGGAAAATTTCAAAAGATAATCCAAGGGCCAAATTTAATCATAGCTATGAAAGCACCACACACATGTTAATTATTATTAAGGCAGTGTGAAAGGGTTCAAATTTACTTGTTTTATTCCATTTTTGAGTGACCAAAACCATAGCAACCATAATCGACTATTATGCCAAATATTAAAAATAATTTTTCAAAATCCCCCCTGCCATCGTCAGCTTTTCCTTATAGTATCAGAGGGGTTTCTCTATTAAATAATAGCAAATGATTTCAGATAAAATGTTCCTGCAATAGTTAATCATAAA
This sequence comes from Tupaia belangeri chinensis, assembly GCF_000334495.1. Taxonomy (NCBI): domain Eukaryota; kingdom Metazoa; phylum Chordata; class Mammalia; order Scandentia; family Tupaiidae; genus Tupaia; species Tupaia belangeri. The sequence goes on along the minus strand of NW_006159506.1, from coordinate 4,835,585 downwards.
AAATATATTTTTTTAACTACATGATGCATTGGGCATTTAGAAAAAGAAAATTCTTGGCTAATATGTCATTATGAAACTTTTATCTGCTTACTATTGACTACAAATATTACTAATACCCCAAACCTTTTTGTTTTAATTTTAAGAAACTCAATTTCCAATAATGGTATCTTGTCACATTCATACATCAACTACTCTAACCTTTACATCAAGCTAGATTACATTTTATTGTGTTAACTTGTCTAAGCCACAGCATCTGTTGGCCAAATGGATCCTAACTGGTAAATAGTCTTAGTTCCATTTTATTGTAGATTTGATTATTGAAATATTCAAGGGGAAAACTGCTCTGTACTGTCCGTGTTTCTTTGAGTTCGTATTTCTAGCCAAGTTTTATTCTCCTGATATGTATGTGAAGGCTACTATAAATTTAGGTTTCGGCCCTGAGTTTGTATTTCTAGCCAAGTTTTATTTCTCCTGATATGTGTGTGAAGGCTACTATAAATTTAGGTTTCGGCCTGCTTCTAGCCAACAGTAACATGTGAATTTATAACATTTAGTTAGACAGATTGAAGGCAGAGGCAATGACTATAACCACTTTTTTGAATACTGGGGAAGTCAAGTTGCTTGTGCCCTGAGCTGAGAGAAGGATTTTGCTCAATGTTCTATGAGACACGGCACTGCTACAAGTTCATCCACTCCTTTGATTAAACAGTCAGCAGATATTATTTAACACCAATCCATGGCAAGGAACAATGCATATGTTGGTGAATAAAACAAACATAGTTCTTACCCTTGGGGAGCTTAACAACAAAGGAAATGAACAAGCCACAGGTATAACCATAACTTTTAGTAAGTACAGATAGTGGAAAGTGGCTATGTGACATGGTAGCATCTATCCAGGTAGAATTGGGAAGAGAAGAAAGCAAAGTTGTATTAAACAGATACTCTCTAGTACATTGCATTGCAGCAGAGACCCGAAGGATGAGAGAGTTGGGTGCATTCACCAAAAAGAAACCTTTTCATTACAAAGTTCTCCAATTGGGAACCAGCAGTTAGCGTAATGGCTATGTCGCTGGACTCCCACGTAGTCGACCACGGTTCACGTCCTGGACCCAGTGGCTTAAAACTCACACTGGGCATGTGTGCATGCGTGCCCAAGATCCCGGGAGGAGAATGGAGGAGAAGGGATTGCGGCATGACCATCCCCCCTGGGGGGTGATTTCTCGCTTTCTGTCTCTATGTCTCTCTCTGTCTGTCTGGCGAGTGTATGCGCCCTATAGCGAAAACCTCTACCAAAAAAAAAATCATAAAGTTCTCCAATTAACCTACAATCGTAGTTTCATAAAAAAGTATCTAGTGATACTTTTGCCCATGGCCTTGTATATGTGTTGATATAAAATCATCTCCACCACTAATTCACAGTAAGGGGTAATGATTAAGAGGTACAGGAGGCCCAACTGTAGTGGCACTGAGCTGCTGCAGTGCTGTGCTATTTAGGTTGGTACTGCAAGGGAGCCCCAAAAGCCAGATGTAGTTGTGTGAGCCTGTAACCCCAGCAACTGGGGAGATGAGGCTGTAAGATCTGAGCTCAAGATTGCCTGGGCAACAGTGAAACCATGTCTGAAAAAGAACCAGGCGTATAGTGCCTGTCTGTGTTCCTGTGATAGGCAGGTAACTAGAAATGAGTGGGCAACCATAAGATAATAACCGAAGGACACCTGTGACTTCAGTCACGATTTAGCAAGAATTACAACCAGATCATTTGCAGAGACTTCTTCCCGCTCAGCTTCTAGTGCCAGGAAGGTGAGGCAGATCTCATTTTTTTTCCTCCTTTAGTTCCTAAGGAAAAAACAAGGGAATGGTTGTTAATCTCCCTCTTACTATTCCTCATCAATGCAAAAGGACTCAGAATAAGGAAACTCCTGTGATTCACACTATGTGTATTTAGGTAATCAAACTCCTCAAATTCTTCACCTATGAGGAAGTTGCACAAGCACAAGAGAACGTCAAGAATTTTTTTTAAAAAAAAGAATTGTTTTTATTTAACTTTATTTATTTATTTGTTTATTATAATTTGACCAGAGAGGGACAGAATGAGAGAGAGAGAGAGAGAGATAAAGAATGAAAGTGAGAAAGCGAGTCGCTAGGTTCAGAAACTTGAACTGTGATCAGCCATATGGGAGTACCATGCCTTTAACCACCACGCCACCTGCTGGCCCCAAAAGCCAAGAATTTAAGCAAAAAACGTAGATACTATGACAGACTTCCCATTGTTAAGTATTTATTATAACCTCTAGTAATCAAAAGAACACCTAGCCAGAACCAAACATAACCTTTACCTATGGGTAAACTCAGGCTTGGGAAGGTTGGGTCACTTGTCCAGAGTCTCACATTTAACTAGTGAACTCCCTGAGTCATCTGATTTCCAGGCCCATTTATTTATTAATCATAAAATTGTTCTTCCTCTTTATTTGTGGCTGTATTTTTTTTTTTTAAGATTTTTGCCATAGGGCACATACACTCACTGGAGAGAAACAGAGAGAGGCAGTGAGAAGGAAAGTGAGAAATCACCCGCTTCAGGGAGGATGGCCACATTGCAATCCCTTCTTCTCCATTCTTCTTCTGGGATTTGGGGCACGTTCACGCATGTGCCCAGCATTATTTTCAAGCTGCTGAGTTCAAGACTCAAATTACAGTCAACCATGTGGGAGTCCAGAGCCTTAATGACCACTCCACCTGCTGGCCCCTCTGGTTATGTTCTTAATGATTAGGAATAGAAGATAGCTCTAGTCTCCTACAGTTCTGATCTAATGTTATGAAACTGGCTTTTCCCAAATACAACAAAAATGAGACTATCTCTTTATAGGGACACAACAAAATTGAATTCAGTAAGGAATCTCACTTTGGTATTAATATCCCTACAGTGAAATCTTGGTTAAGTACTTCTAAGTTGTCAGCTAAGTCATTGCTTCTCTTTTTCTATCATTACATTGACTCATCTAAATTTTAGCTTTGCCTGTTGGAATCTGACTGGTTATAGAGTTAACCCACTAATGCATGATTATTCTCAATTTGTAAAGAGAGATTCTTTTGGTTATTTCACTGTGGGCGAATTCTCGACACCCTAAATTATATCTGCTTGGTGCTGAGCATCTGGTCATATAATTCCATATTTTATTTTTTTTTCAAAGTTTCTTCCATTAGCAAGAGAGACAAAGTGAGAGAAAGAGATCTAGAGACACAGATCCAACATCCCCAAAAGAGTCTTTATTCTGTGAGGATTTCATTTGGTTCAGCCCTAGATCATGGAAAAGGGTGTGCCCAGAGTATTCAGGAGGTCTCTGGAGACAAGGCAGGAACCTTTCCATGTGGATCAGGCCCAAATAATATCATGTTTCACTGCTTCACCATCACAGGGTCCCTTATAATTGCATTTTGAAGACATTAGAGGCAAGGAGCAGGTGGACTGTAAATCCTCCGTTCTACCCACCAACTGTCCTCATCAAACTGCTGGAGAAATTTGAACTCAAATTTCTAACATATCCCTTCAGTGTTGTTTATTTTCATATTTGTATTCTAATATGAACTGAATTTTAAAATATATTGAGGTAACTTAATAGTAATTAAGGGCACAGGCTTGGCAACCAGATTGGGTTCAAATCCTAGCTTTATGTTTTTAATTTCTCTATATCATGGTGCTCACATCTGCAAGAGATAGACAATAAATAATACCTTGCTCAAAGACTAAATCATTGATACATAGCAGGGAGGCCTATGTACTTAGTGTTAACCCAATTAAGCTATCATGCTATCTTTATTGTATTAATTGTTATTCAAAGTAAGATAAGATTACACATGCCAAACTCTGTTTTTTTTAAAAAATAATTACTTATTTAATTTTAATTATTATTATTTTGTTTGTCAAGAGAGACACAGAGAGAGAGAGGGAAAGTGAGAAACCAAGCCACCTGGAATGAGACTTGAACCGTGGTCAGCCATGTAGGAGTCCAGTGTCTTAACCACTATACCACCAGCTGGTCCTGCCAAACTGTTTTATAATAGATTTTATTTTCCTAGTGGTTTATTCTCTCTCTCTTTTTTTTTTTTTTTTGAAATATTTTTGCTATAGAGTATGTGAGCTCATCAAAGAGACAGAGAGAGACAGAAGGACAGAAAGTGAGAAATTACCCACAGGGAGGATGGATAAGCTGCCAACTCTTCTCCTCTGTTCTCCTCTTGGGATTTTAGGCACACATGCTCACATGCCTGGCGTGAGTTTATTTATTTATTTATTTTTGAGAGGTTTTCGCTATAGGGCGCGTGCGCTCGCCAGACAGACATAGAGAGACATAGAGACAGAAAGCGAGAAATCACCCCCCCAGGGGGGATGGTCACACCGCAATCCCTTCTCCATTCTCCTCTCAGGATCTTGGGCACACATGCACACACGCCCAGCGTGAGTTCTAAGCCACCCGGTCTGGGACGCAAACCGCGGTCGACTACGTGGGAATCCAGCGACATAGCTATTACGCTAACTGCTGGTTCCCCATGCCTGGCATGAGTTTTAAGCCACTGGGTCCAGGACTTGAATCACAGTCAACTACATGAGAGTCCAGCAATGTAACCATTATGCCTTCTGCTGATCCCTCTAGGTATTTTCTTACTTTTTCCTTCTTACTTACCCTTCCTTCCTTCCTTTCATTTCTTTTCTTTCATGATTCCTTCTTTTCTTATATTTTTTCATATTTTTCTTTCACAAAGATGGAGTCTCAAGTGACTCCACTATTGAGATAAGCATGTATTTCCACTACTTCTGACTCAGCAGTTCAGCTATTAATTCTGTTGTGCTTGTTTTTCTGTTGTGTGTGTGTGTGTGTGTGTGTGTGTATGAGAGAGTGTGAGAAAGAAAAAGAGAGAGAGAGAGAGACATTAGAGCATTCCAGGGGAAATATAAAATGTGTTTTTCATTTACCGTACGCTGAAGCATGAAGCTCACCTCAATAGAGTTGATATGAGCAATTCCCAATTGTCATGCCACTGCAACATTAATCTATTAAAAAGGCAACTATATTGGGATCAGTGGAGTCCCAAGATAAAACACGATCTTCACATCAGCATCTGTTTTCTAATTAGGATTGCTTAGTGGCAATTTTTATCCGATAATTTAGTTAAATTTCATTCTTAAAGTATAAATATCCTCTAAAGGCACATGGGTGAAGTTAAATCAATAACAGCATTATTGTAAATTACTTCATAATTATATATTGATAAAGAGAATAAGGTTATATGATATCCATTTTCCATATCACCTCATACTTGAGACACCTCTGAACAGTTGCATTCTTTGGATTTTTTTAAACAAAGCTTTGTTTTGTTTAAAACCTATCTATCTCACTATTTTAAAGCAATGCAATTTTAAAATAAATTTCCTCCCTGTTTAAAATTTTTAGACCATGGAAACTCAGGCTACCTGACTCATATCTTGCCTCTCAAGTTTTCAGGGAATCTTACCTACAAGATTTTTCATGACTTCTAAAACGTCAGGGGGCCAACTGATGGCATGGTGGTTGAGGGCGTTGGTTTTCTGTGTGGCTGACCGTGGCTCTACTCCTGGATCTGGCAGTTTGCTTTCTCACTTTCCCTTTCCCTCTCTCTCTCTGTAGTCAAATTAAAAAATAAATAAATACATAATAGTCACAAATGGAAATTAATTAATAATTCTTAAAAAAAAAAAAGTTTCATTCTCTGATTTTATGCCTGGTTAGTGAGCAACAAGAGACTGTAAGATGGCATGCTATTTCAAGTCAGCCTGTTGTCCATCCGTTCTATGACCATGATTGGCCATCACCTTAGAGCCTTCCCTTTGTCTACTGCCCTCCATTCAACCTGTGGCCTCTTCCTCCCCGTGCTGCATATCATATACTTATTTATGCGGACAGTATGTCTAAGAACATTTAGGATTACCTGATTTAAACTATCCTGCCCCATTTTCAGTAAATTGGGATTTGAACTGCACTCAGCCAGGTGAGATTCAGCTTTATTAACAGCTAGGCTACAGGGCTGCCACTCCCTGCACTGGAAATTTTAACCATTACGTTTTCTTACCTCTCAGATGCACAGAAAAGGCTGGGTTGGTTGTTTTTCGTTTGTTTGTTTTATAATATGTTATTTGTAGAATCAGTTTAACACTTAAAGAAATAATTATTTTAAAAAATTGATCAAGCTCTTGAAAAATGTTGCATTAATTTAGATTGAACTGCAACAAATGCAAGAACATTTGCATTGGGAATGCATAAGAAAATGCAAAACAAATCTATATTGACCACATAGACTACTTTATGATGATAACATTTTGCAACATCTTATTATCTGTAATAAATACACCATTATGGATATCTCAGAGAATATTTCTAATACACTTAGTACATTCTATATTCTTCTTCTTCTTCTTTTTTTTGAGAGAGAGAGAGAGACAGAGATTTTTGCTATAGGGCATGTGTTCTTGCCAGACAGAGCAACAGAAAGACAGAAAGTGAGAAATCACTCTCCCCCTCCCTCGGAATGGCCACGCCCCAACCCCTTCTCCTCCATTCTCCTCTCGAGATCTTGGGCATACCCACACATGCACGTAGTGTGAGTTTTAAGTGGCCTGGTTGGGACTTGAACAATGGTCGATTACATGGGAGTCCAGCGATGTAACTACTACGCCATCTGCTGGTCCCAGTACATTCCATATTCTGTGAGGAGAGATACAGAATATATTTCAAAGAACAATGAAGACATGTTTCAAAAGTAAGGATCAATTAATTGATTATTAATTAATTAATTCACTTATTCCTATTTTTATCAACAAATATTTATGAAGTGTCTGTCTATGAACAAGGCATTGTTCTATCTGGGATTCTGTATATGAGCAAGACAGAGAGGGTGTCTCTCCCAACGGAGCCTATGAGTGAGAGAATGTGGTCAAAAAGAAAACCAAAAAGAAAAATGCAAAAAAAATCTCTTTTTTGAAGTGTACTTGTTTATTTCTTCATTGAGAGAGGGGTCAGAAGGAGAGGGCTGGAAAGAGATAGAGAAAGAGAGAGAGAAACAAAACCTCTAATAGGTCCCTAGAATGACTCTCCCCCCATGATTACATGGATGCATGCTTGACCTGAATACTCAGGGACTGAACCTAGGACCTCTTCAGCATGGGTCTAACACCTAACTCCCAAAACAACTATTTTTTAAAAGAATTATTTATTTAATTTTATTTATTCATTCACTTATTTTAATTTGATGAGAGAGAGTAAGTGAGTAAGAGAGCCACCAGGTCTAGGACTCGAATCCTGGTCGGCCATGTGGGAGTGTCCATTGCCTTAACCACCATGCAACCTGCTGTTTGAAAGATATTGGCCACAATTACAAAAATAACATTCAGTGAACATTTGCAATATTCCAAACACCATGCAATTTTTATTTCAGTTAATGAACTGATTAGGCAATTATCTGGATAAATCAAGCCAAAACATTTTTTTTTTCATGATAAACTACATGTGCCCAATAAGGTTGAGAGAAAGAGCCGAAAGAGACAGAGCGAGAGCAAGAGAGAGTTAAAGAAGCCCCTTATACAGGGCTTGGTGATGGTACAATCACTTTCCTCAAGTCCTCCAGGTGTGTGCAACTGGCATTTTTCAGGCCAACCAGGCCAGGGACTTGATCTGAGCTGGAGGGTGGCTTCAAGCTCCACAGTCCAGTGGACCAGTAGTCCTCGATCTTTTTTACTGATATCATAGGAGGCAGAGCTTAGGCAATAATTTGTGCAATGGCGAATGGCAATAAATACAGGTTAAGCTTCCTGTGCCTGCTCGCAGCTCACTGGTGCCGTGCGACCTGGCTCCTAGCAGTCCCCGGGCAGGTACTAGTATCGGTCCACGGCCTGGGAGTTCAGGTCCCTGGCAATAAGCTACTGACTGTACCACAGAGGTGGGCCACCAAAATTCTCTTTTAAACACTAGATTTATCTATTGTAAGTTTTATTTGTTTGTTTGTTTTGTTTGATAATTAGTCCTTATATATTCTTTACTGGTTCACAGAGCACAAACAGAAGTAGCTAGGATTTATTGAGTGCTTAATGTATGCTAAACTAGACTACAGTATGCTGCCTTACTAATGTAAGCTTCATAACATTAAGTCTTTCTTAAGAGCATTCACAATAATCATTTGAGACAGATGGGAGTACTATTTATTTTAAGAAGGTTAAGTAACCTACTGGAGGGCCCAACAAAAACATGGGCTATCTTTTCAGTTATCAACCTATATAAATATTTGTTGAATAATTAGTAAAATACATTTTGATCAAGTATGGGCCTATTTTTTGATTACATCCATTTTTTCTTGTAAGTATTTATTGATCATTCAGGAAAATATTAGGAAAAAAAGCCACACAGATGATAAATATAAAGTATTGACAATGCTATAATCTTAATATTTGATTTATATCTTTCCAGGATTGAGTCTATATAAGATTTTATATATATATATATATACAATGAAAAAATTATCATTGAATAGGTCGATTTACCTCCTGTTAGCATCTAGGACAGTTTCCCTGTATGACATCATGAAGAACTAACATATTCTCACATCCTATCTCTAAACAATCTAGAAGGTGCAAATGAAAAGCATATATAGCAGAAGTAAGAGATAAACATTTTTAATAACAGTGCATATTGGGCTAACAGGTAGAGTGGTGGTTAGGATGCTGGACTCTCACATGATAGACTGTGGTTAGAGTCCTACACCTGTCAGTTTGCTGCCTCCGTTTCCCTCTCTCTTTCAGTTTCTCTCTGGTCAGATTAAATAATCATAATAATCATAATAATAATAAATTAAATAGCCATTTTAAAAATAGTGTATATTATTCAACTTAATATGTGCTAGATAAAAGAATAAACAAGTGAGTTCAGTTGATTCTAGTAATGAAGTGGTCACCTTTGTTGCACCGGAAATGGACAACTAGTCTTCCCACCTTCTGTAAGTCACCTTGGTGAACGTGGGCAAATTTTTGATAATTGCTTCATTGGTAACAAAAGGCCTAGCATCTTCTATACTTAGTACATTGGATTTTCTAATATATATCAGTAAGATTTTTAAAGAATTATTTATTTAATTTTATTTATTATTATTATTATTATTCAGTTTGAGCAGAGAGAGACAGACAAAGAGAGGGAGGATGAGAAAGTAAGTCATCAGGTCCGGGATTCGAGCCATAGTCATTCGTGTGGGAGTCCAGCATCTTAACCACCATGCCATCTACTGGCCCCTGTATCAGCCAAATTTATAAAACTAGTTGTATACTCTCTACTCAGTATATACTTATTATGTAAATAAATTGAAACTATCATAGATGACTAGGTGCTCATGGATTGGTAATGAATGAGATATTTGTTAGGGCAGTATTATAGCTCCTCTAAAAGTATACATTCAGTAAGTAGAAATCTCTTAAGGCTCAGCATTTCTCTAATTGATAGCAAGAATTTAAAATATCAACTACTTAAGTTTATCTAGAGTGACTTTTTTTTCTTCATGATATTGCCTTGTTTATCCCTTTGATTTATTCTCATGTCCCACTTAAGCATGCTATATACACTTTAATGCCATCTTGTTTATGGTTACTAATAAAAGAAAATTCTTTGCAATGGGAGATTTGCTTTATTTAAATGCAAATTAAAACTATATTCTTTCAGTTACAGGCCAAGGATTATAAATGCATGCTGCTTAACAATTTCGGGCAAAAGTAAAACTGTTTTCCCTTCCTATAATTGAATGCAACTGATTTTGGTTTTGTAAAACGGTGCAACTAAATTGAGCTGTGACATTTATATTATTTTATATAGGTTTTATGTTGCTTTTTAAAAGGGAAGTTAACATTTGTATAAGAAATGGGAAACATTCAATTGAGAGACTAGCAAAAAATTAAATTGAAATTTTAGGAAACAAAGGAGTATCTTCAAAGCAGTCATCTTCTTGGACTATTCAATTACTATACCTGAACAAACATAATTTTTCTTCTGCCTTCTTTTTTTTCTGAGAGGTTTTTTCTATATGTTGCATGTGCTTGCCAAAAAGACAGAGAGACTGAAAGCAAGAAATCACCCCTTGAGGGGGATGGCCACAATGCAATCCCTTCTCCTCCATTCTCCTCTCGGGATTTTGGGCACACACGCACATGCGCCCGGTGTGAGTTTAAGCCACTGAGTCTGGGACTCTACCATGGTCAACTACATGGGAGTCCAGCCACATAGCCGTTACACCAACTGCTGGTCCCCTCTTCTGCCTTCTTTATTTTATCCAGAAAAGGGTTCGTAATTCAGGTCTTGAAAGGATATTCTAAGAAACAATGCAATCACTTACAAAATGGATTTAAGTTTTGGAGAAGAGAGGGAAGCTTGGACACTGTCTGGAAACAGACAGAGCCAGTTCTCAGCCTTTCTTTCTTTTTGGAAATTCACATTGGCATCATTCTATATCAAGAAAGGGATCAGGGACCTGAGGAGGCAAAAGAGTAGAACAAATAAATACCTATAGCTTGTCCAGAAGGAAACAAATTCTCCAAAAGAACTGGAGTTCTATGTATCTAAGCCGTGCAATTACAGAAAGCAAAATGGGCCAAGAATTAAATAAAAAAATGTCTGAAGTGTAATTTTTTTTCTTATTCCATTCTCATGATTCAAATGGCTTATGATATCCAGAGGAAGCGAATCATATTTCTGCTTTCTCACAGTTCCTACTGGGATGCTGATTATTCCTACCAAGCAAAGAACGATTTATTCCTGGGCACTTACATTCTTTCGCGTAGGGGAGAATACATTCTCCCCTTCAGTCACATCCTCGGAATGAACGCCATGACTGACTTTGGGGTCTGTAAGAAAATGTAGCTTGAGTATGAAACAGGAAATTCAGCAAGCACTCCCATGGTTTTTACTGTTTCTTATACTTAACGTGAAGCTTTTCGTTTTATTTTAATATTTCTTTTTATTGCCTGAGGGCATGTACATTCTCCAGAGACAGAGACAGAGAGAGAGAGAGAGAGAAAGCATTCTCAATGGGGCATGGGTACACCATAATCCCTTCTCTTCAATTTTTTCATTTTGTCAAGATCTTGGGCACATACACTCATGTGCCCAGTGTGTTTTACAAGCCACCGAGCTGGGATTCAGACTATGGCTGGTCATTTGGGATCTGGCTCTCTTAACCACTAGGCTATGGGGCGTGCCCAAAGCCTTCTGTTGTGGTTGTTATTTAATATGTAACAAAGGATAGTTATTGAACTGAATATATACTTTCTACCGGTGCAATGTGTATAAGATTATTTAAGGTTAAATATAAAAATGGGTGTAAAACTTGGAAGAATACACCCTCAGAATCAAATTTCACAGTAACTCGATATATAACGGTGTTCCCTAAACTTTATTCAACTTTAGATTCTGGTAAGAGGTCAATTTTATGTACAGTTGAGTTTTGTGATTAGATTAAAGAAATTGAGGTACTGATTACAAACAATTTATGAAAATGCTAAAAATGGAAACAGTCCATAAAATTTTAGTTTTTTACTTATTTACTTATTTATTTATTTTAGTTTTTCAATTGGCCTAACCCTTTCTCTAGTCAATAACTTTTTTTTTTCAAGTTTTTGCCATAGTGTTAATGTGCTTGCCAGAGAGAGACAGAGACAGTGAAAGGAAAGTTCAAAATCAACTCCCAGTGGGGGTGGTCATTCCACAATCCCTTCTCCTCCTGGGATTTTGAGCACCCATACACACATGCCCATCATGATTTTCAAGCTGTCATGTCTAGGACTCGAACCATAATTGGCCAGTGGGAATCTACTGCATTAACCACAATTTCACCTGTTGGACCCATCAAGAACTTTTCTTAATTTTTCTACTATATGTTTTTATGTAATACAAAGACAATGTCTAATCTAGCTGGCTTTTTTTTTTTTTTGGCATTCTCCACATAAAAATCTAGTTGAGAAATTTGAATTTTTAAAAATTTCTTGTTGTGAGACCAGCAGATGGCATAATGGCCTTCATAATAACCACATTAGCTAGCATAATCAGTTAATAAATGTTCCTATTCCAATAATTCTGAGAACAAATATCATGAATGAGAATAAGTAATTTCTTATGTTGGTTACTCTAATATTCAAAGGAATTTATACTGTATTTTTAATTTTGTTTTTATTTATTTACTTATTTAATGAGGGAATGAGAGAGACAGAGAAAGACAAATCCCCCAAAAGGTATGTGGTATCTCCGGCTACGATTCTCACTCCCAGCCTTCCAGCCAGCCGAGATCACAGACCCTTGGGTGTGCCTAGCATGTATGGTTCAACCCGAGAACCAAACTCTGAACTCCCATCTTCTGTTAGGCCTCAGGCATTGTTGAGTCTTATGTTAATCTCTGGACCATTGCAGCTGGGCCTATGCTTGTCTTTGAAACTTAATGCAATTATTATTAATTAAGAAATTAAAAAAAAATCGTTTGACAACTGAAGAAATCAAATGCCTAGTATTGGTCATTTAGGCAAAGGAAGAAAAAAATAACATTTATTAATGTTTGCTACATGCCAGGAATTTTGATAGGCACTTGATATGTGCTTTTCAATTTAATTCTTATTGCTACACTGTGAGTTAAATGTGGTATCTCCCATTTTCCTAAGAGTGAGAATAAAGACAGCCAGGTACAGTAGTGCACACCTGTAAGCTCAGCTCGTCGGGAGGCTGATGCTCCTTGTAGACCAGCCTAGGTGACATAGTGAGACCCTGTCTCTCAGGGAAGCAAAAAAGAGAGACACAGAGAGAGGGGAGAAAGAGAAAGAGAGATTAAACACCTTGTTCAATGTTCCTAAGTGACTGAGGCAGGACCGAAAACTAGATGTGACTTCAAAGCCTCTTGGGTTCTCCATGCAGGAAGTTGCCCGATGAACAGGCTACAATGATGTTGAATGTCACCTTACATGGATAATGTTAGTTTTAATTTTCACTTAAATGTGGTCGTTGTGTAATCCTTGGTAAGAGAATACAGAGAACCAAAAATATTACCCTGAATTAAATTGTGATGTTTGATTTTTGAATATATGAGTGACACATGCATCTTTGGCATGTTCTAATTAAGGAAATATTTCTGAGTAAGTTTCCCTTTGTTTTTTAACGTTGTGGACCAGTTGGTAATTCATAGGAGTTTACCTGTTGGGAAGCTGCTACTCTGCGTGTAACATGATGGTCTCTTGCCCTTATGTTCTCTATTGTTCCGCGTGACTGGGATTTCAGGTAGGGGGCACAAAGAACCATTCCCTCCACTAGATTAACCTTTGCAACTTTGGAAGAATGACTTTGAAACAGAAACCACCCTGAAGAGGGCGTGAGATCTGGGGCACAAGGACTTTTGTCCAACAGGTTATGTTAAAATGTTTTCTGTGAGTAGAACTGCCAAAGGAAAGCATGTGAGCACATGCATGCAATGCCATGTTTTCACTGAATCTTAGGCTGGTCTGTATCCAAATTGCTTCTCTTTAGAGTAGGCTATAAGCTACAAAAGATATAATAACTGTCTCTAAGACTCAGATGAGTTATGATAAAAGATTTGATTTAATCAGATTTTGATAAAACAGAAATGATCAGTCTCCTCAATACCATATCAATAGTTGTAAAAGAATAGATTTGCAACTAATGGATAGGTGCCCATTATTTTCTGGAAAAGGAAAAACAGTAATGATAACTCAAAAAGAACTAATTCAAGAACTTTCTCAGAAACAGTTAAAATGCAATTAACTTAAGAAGTTAGACTTTATCATACTAGCAGATTATCTTTGTGAAACATGGAAGCATAAAGGTGGCAATGGCAAAGAATATATTCATGATCCTTATTTTATTTTGAAGTTTAGAATGTCCTGGTTACTTCATATTCTGCTAAAATTGTAAAGCAAATACATGAAGTTATAAATAAGCACTATGACTGATATATATGATATTATATAAAACATAAGCATTACACATGTATGTATATCATTATATTTAATATAAAAGAACTTCAAAATGTCTTGGAAAATGTAATTAAAATATAATTTTATTTTAGTGCAAAACAATTTTGAAATCCATGCATAGTTTTTTTAAAATAAGAATGTTCATTAACTTAAAAATTTTTTAAAGACATATTTATTTATTTTTATTTTATTTGTTATTATTATTATTGTTATTATTGAAGTTTTACCAGAGAGAGACAGAAAGGGAAACTGAGAAAGCAAGCCATCAGGGACTCAAACTCTGGTCAGCTATGTGGGAGTCCAGTACCTTAACCACCACACAACCTGCTGGCCCCACGAATTTCTGTTACCTTTTAAAGACTTCCCCTTGTATATGATGTATATATACACATACATACACATGTATTTTTAGGTGGAACTTTAGTCACAATAATGTCTAATACCTTTGTATCACTGGCTAATTCCTGATTTTGTTATAAACAGCTGTTGAGGAAACATGAAGTATCCTGAACTAGAATAAATATGAGGTAGTTAATAGTAAAATATTAAAAAGCAAATAAAGGTCAGTCCCACAGCACAGGGGTTAAGCACTGTATATAGAGAGCTGGATATTATGTGGCTGACCGTGGTTTGAATCCCACTTTCGGTGCCTTGAAAACATTCTGGGTATATGTGTGTGCATGTCCAAAATCCTGATGGGATGGAATATTGGAGGAAGAAGAATCGAAGCATGACCATGCCCCATTGGGGGTATACTTTCTCTCTTTCTCTCTCTCAACCTCTCCCCACCCCCTTGAAAGCACATGTACCCTCTGGCAATTAAAAAAATAAATAAAAATCAGAAAACACTAGACAATAAGAGCTGCTATATATGTCATTAATATTTATGATATGCCTAATAAAGGTATTACGATAAACGTTGAATTAATCCAATATATAGTGAATAACTTCAAAATATGTTCTGTGAGATTTATTCTATTAAGACATTTGTAAATTAGTTTAATAGAATGTATACATTTCTAATTTTACCAAGAATGTAGTTTTCAATGATCTATTTATAAAAATTATTTGGGATGTTATTTATTTCAAATAGAAATATGGAATTATACATGCCTTCGTTTCTTTTTAATTATTTCAAAGGAAAGCAGGGAAAGAATGCAGCAGAAATGTGGGTATTTGTATGGCTTACTTAAGCATTATAGTATTGCAAATCCTTTTTCCACGATTTTCTCAAATTTTCGCAGTTACAGAATTGTTTTTGATACTGACACAGAAATGATTAAAAGAGTGGAAAAGAGGATCAATAGGAAAAGATTAAAGGGACTGTCATTTTTCAGCCTAAGGAAGAGAGAGAAGGCTGGGACTTGAAATATATGTGGTTTTAAACATCGGATGGTGATTAGTTGCTATTAATTCATGTCAGCAAAGGAGGAGAGAAGAATATGTAAAACTGTATCAGGAAAAATTTAGATTAGACATCAAGAAAATATCTGACAATGAAAATGAAGAACCAAGGAGTGTTATTTGTTTTGGGAAATCAACAAATATTTTCCCATTTGAGTACATAATTTCCTCACTAAAATGCATGGTCATCCCATACAAAAATGTTTTTCTAAAAATCTTTGTAAAACACTTGTTTATTATCCAAAACTTAAAAATATATATAATGCAAAAAAATTGCCTTTAATATCATCCCTCTAAAAATTTATATTTGCATTTATACTTTATTATTCCTTCCAATCGTCTGTCAGCATATGTTTCTATGTTCGTGTGTGTTTTTAACAAGACAAAATATCATAAAAACTAAAATACAGAAATACAAACAAACTAAATTTTAAAAATGAATATAAATAATTTTCATCGTGGTACGTATTACCTTTTATACTTAACATTATGTGGCAGAAAATTTCTCTCATTATCTAATTTTTTTGAAAAAACTACAATATTATTATTATGGTTCTATGCCAGGATTTAGCCAATTGATTCTTGTGGGTTCAGATGATTCCATTTTGTATTCATTAAAATGAATATTCCTGGATGTCCACTTGCATATGTTTTGAACATATGAGGAGGCTTCAAAAAGTTTATAGAAAAATAGAATAAAGTATATGGGTGAAAAAGTTTTTGAAATCTACATATGGCTTTTTCATAACACACATTTTTCAATAAAATTTCTAATGAGCCTATGTAGTTCTGATTATTTCCTTAACCTGCATTTCTACAGAGAATTACTTGATCAGAGTATGAGTAATTCTGAGGCTTTTCAGAAGTCTTGACTAATTTATTCTTCAGGAAAGATCTTATCTTGTCCACCTCAGCAATTTAAGTAACTAGCAACTAAGGATGGAAATAATTGTGTTTTCTTATAGTTAGTCCTCCTACTGAGAAGCATGAGAGATTTTAAGAGTTTTTCTTTGGAATTTTTTTCCCACTTGTAAAAAGAACCAAAGGACCTTAAAACCTGGCATCAACTGAGGCTTACTAAACCGTATCAAGAAGATCGTGTCATTCTTAAGAAAAGCATGTTTCAAATAAAAAGGAAATGTCAGCCCTGAGCGTTTTTTATTAACCATCTCCCCATCCGACTTCAAGTCAGCTTGGGCCGACCACTTCCTCTCTCTAGTTTATTTGTATTAGAAATAAGTGGATTCATTAACTGTGCCACTTGGTGGTCAGGCCAGGCTGCCAGTGTCCAATAACAGGTAATCGTTGTATTTTTCATGGGGTGACTGATGTTTACTTTGTCGATGGCCCCGGGAGCCAGTGTAATCTGAGATAGGTCTTTGTTTACTTCTTGTTTTACTGATATGCTGACCCATTTGAAACTAGCGAGAAAGAAAAATAAACACTCTGGAATATGGTACCTGCAGTCACTCTTCCTTTAGTAGTTTTTTGGGAATCTCTTCAAAGGCTTTTGTTAACCTATTCTTTTCCCAAGTAAAAACTATTATCTATTTTTTCCCTCTTCTAATTCAACCAAAGCAATCAACATCATGCCAAATAAAAGAGCAAACTAAAATAGAAAAGACTAGACTTGTGAGGTAAAGACAGTTTTCAGCTGGTGTGGAAGTATGTGTGCAACTCAAGTGTTTTGTGTGGTTATTTGCTAAGGACAAATGTTATTAAAAATAACTGGATAAAATAATGCTGAGTCTATCTACAACAATTAAACATATTTTTAAGAAGGCAGAGGTAGGTTTTTGTACACTGACTTTTTGTTCCATTCTTTTGGATGTGTTGAATTAATTTAGTGAGGAATAAATAAAAAATGAGAGAAGTATTTTTAAATAACCACTAGTAACATATTTAATGGAAATTTATTATTGTGCCACAAACTTTATTCAGCTATTTTTTATATTATCTTACTAATACAGCAAATATTTTATTTTATAGGGCGAAAATCGTGAGACGTAGAAAGTTTAAGTAACTTCTCAAAGCTAGTGATTGGTGAGTATCAGACATAATCCCTCACCTACCTGAATCTGAAGTCTGTGTCCTTAGCCAATACACTCACTATATGACTCTAGTTTATAAGACCAAATATCCACAGAACTGATATAAACTGAAAATACTGGAATCAGTATATTCAAATGAGTGTTTGTCCATTCAGTCAAACTAGAAGTATGTCAATTATCTTCATATATCTATCACCTAGCGCAGAGTTGACTAGATACTAGATTTGCTTCATTGCACTGAACAGCCCCTGGAAAACCCTAGTTTGCCTCTATTCAAGTCACTTTTACTATTCCAATCTTGGAATTATCTTCAATAATTTGCAATTTGAGTCACTGAGTAAATGAACTTCATTTTTTATTAGTCCTACCTTTAAAATTATGTATGTATTCATAGTGTTTTTAATCTATATAATTATATGAGGGGAGTCTTCAAAAATGCACAGAAAATATATATTATGAAAAATGTATGTATGGTTTTCAAAATTGTTTTGCACCAAAATACACTTGTACTTTAATTCCATTTTTGCAAATGCTTTTTGATATCCCCTTGTATGTATAAATACACATCTTTATATAAGCATACATATATAAATACATGTAGTTGCACTTGACTACTAAAAAGTAGTTCCTGTGTCTGCTACATGTGTGCTTTCAAAAATTATAGTTATTCTCAAAGAATTATCATCATGTTGCAGGGTGAATTTTTTTTTAAAGAATTATTTTATTTATTTATTTATTTATATTTTTTAATTTGACCAGAGAGATCGAGCAAGAGAGAGACAGAGAAAGAAAGTGAGAAAGCAAGCCACCAGGTCCAGGACTCAAACCATGGTCGGCCATGTGGGAGTCCAGCATCTTAACCACCATGCCACTTGTTGGCCCCCACAGGGTGGATTTTTGAAAGGAGTTTCAACATAATGTAAAGAATTACATGATTAGAAAAAATAATAGCCTTTCAGCAACTACTTTTAGGAACTATTTTTCAGTTATGTATGAGTAGTAATAAATTAACACATCACTCAAAGACATAGTGTGTTCAGAAGACTAACAATTATATCCCAGTACAAGACTTATTCTAAAAGATCTACTCCAGGACTGGCCTCAGAACATAGTGGTTAAATCTTCTTCAGAGAGAGCCAGATCCCACACAATTGATTGCAACTTGAATCCAGGCCCTGGTGGCTTGGAAAATACACTAGGTGCATATGTGCACACGTCCTAGATCCTGACAGGGTGGAAGAATGGAAGAAAAAGGATCATGGCATGACCATGCCCCTTTGGAGTTGGGGAGCTTTCTCTCTTTCCTTCTTTCCCTCTGGTGAAGGCTCATGACCTCAGACATATGCACACAGACGTGCACACAAAGAACTAGCTGATAAGAGAGAAAAATAAGAGGTGCCCTGGTGGTCCCCCTCCTGGGTCTGCAGCCTCCTCAGTGTGGTGATTGCCACATCTTTCCCTTCTGGTTTCTTTCTTTCAGTCAGTTTGGCAGCTACCCCAACAACAGCCTGAGGAGTCAATCTATACTTCATAGAGAGACACTTGGAACAAAAGAAGGTTTTTAAGAGCATTTTTTAAAATAAATGAAATAAAGATGTTGCTAAAAGCTATCTTCTTAGATTCACAAGGCTGACAGAAAAACAAAGTTCCAACTCAAAACCAACATGAACTCGCCAAATGGCTCTCTCTTGTCATGGAAAGCAGTGAGACTGGCCTGCAATTCAGCAGTGCTCACACAACTGGCTCTGTTAAAAGTTGGGCCAGATCTACAATCCAGATAAGAACCTGGGTTCTTGGGAGAAAGATCCCTTTTAACCATCGCATTCATTTTCCAGGAACACAATCCAAAATAGCAGAATAGTTCTTGGTGGTTATACTTAGCTGAAGAAACTCAGGATCGGGGAGCATTAGCATAGAACATAACCCAAACAGAAATAAAGGGTCACCCAGGCTGGACTACAAGAATAGATAGGGTTTATTCATGGATATTCATGAAGAGCTTTAATGAGAAAGATCTTTATGATGGTATCAGAATAGTGTTTGTATGAGTCTGATGTTAATTCTGCCTCACTAATATAATAGAAAACCCAGAGGTAGGTGTGACAAAGGAAATTATCACTGCGTCTTGTTCAGTGTTAATTTTACTTTTTGAATTGACTTTTGCTCATCCTCTTCTTTGCACTTTAAATTGTTCTTTTCTTATGTCAGCATGCATTAAGATCAGAACTGGTTTATATACTCGACACTATAGAAACACTCTTTATGGTCCAGAAGCCTTTCAAAGATGTATGGTTGGGATGGAGCTTGAGGAAAAAAAAAAAAGAAAAGAAAAGAAAAATAAATAAAAAGCATGCATAGAGTGAGTGCCTGCTCTTGTATCAGGCATGGTATGAGGGCTTTATATCCATGAACGCTCCTGATCCATATACCACCTTTTGCGGTAGGTACTTTAATTGTCACCATTTTATACATATGTTAGGTCATTGATAAAGTCATGATGGATTTTTGTAGAGAACAACACATTATGACTTTTCTAACAAGCCAATAGAACCTCAGATAATTAACTAATCCGAGGTTAGATAAATAGTAAATGGCAGAGCTGGACTTCTAACCTCTGGAGGGTGGGAAAACTCTTCCACCCCAGTTTACCTTCTCAAATATGTATTGAGTAATAGATCATCTAGGAAGGGATCCTCCATCTTTCTGCAGTAGAGGATGCCAAAGGCTGATCTGACCATAGAGGCTCTCACTACTTAATCATCTGATACAGAAAAGCACAAGGGTCCTGTGGCCTAGGGAAGCCTGGCTCAATGGAGGACTGGGAAGCTGGGAAGTATGGACAAAAACAGCAAAGGGCTACCAGGTGACATGGTGGTGAAGGTGCTGGACTCCCACATGGCTGATTGTGGTTCAAGTCCCAAAACTGGTGGCTTACTTTCTCACTTTCCTTTTCTCTCTTTCTCTCTCTTTCTAGTCAAATTAAAATAATAAGAAATAAAATTAAATGAATAATTCTTTAAATAAAAACAAAAACAGTGAAGTGAAGGTGACATGAGAGAGAGGCCAACCAGGGAGAGACTACAGGCCAACTCTAGATTTTAGTCTTTATCCTTGGAGCATTGGGAGCCAATAAAGCATTCAGCCAATTCACATTTTAAAGTTCATTTTGGAAGTAATTAGAAAACTAGTCTGATGTAGAGAGGGATGAGTGGATGCCAGAGGAAACTTGAGGTGGGTTCAGTAGCCTGGGGAGAAATAAGGGGCCTTAGATGTATGGTTGGTGATGTGAGTATATGACCAAGCTCAAGCAGTCTGCTTCCTCCTCAGGCCCATGCTTGGAAACAAACAGGCCTGGTTGTGGTTGAGTAGATGCCCTGAATATAATGCTTTGGCTTATGGACAATTTTTTCTATTCCAATTTTTTAATGCAAAATTATAATTATTTTAAATGAAATTCATGGCTATCTTTCTTAAGCATGCTTTAGACCATTTAAAATTTATAAGAAAGGAACATAAGAAAAATCATATATTAAATCTGGCATCATAACCTCTAAGACTAACAAAATTAAGGAGAATTTGTTCTCTTGGATCTTTTCTTCTGTAGTTGCAAAAAATAAAATCTTCTGAAACAAAAATGAAAAAGTTAAACAAACAGAAAATCATTATGCTGTTTGCTTTTCTTGAGTTCAACCTGACATATGACTTCAATATTTTCACAAGGATTAGGATCATTTTCTCTATAAATCTGCATTGCATCATTAGCTTTCAGGTAGTTGAAAAGCTCCAGTATTATATTAAATAGTTTGGACTTAATAAATTTCCTGTTTGTATTTCATTTAGTAGTTTCATAATATCTACACAAAGATTTCCAATTATATGCCCAATTTTAAAATAGCAAAAATACTAGCTTGTCTAAACTTTATGTATCTAAAACATACAGCTTGATTATAAATTATGAGACATTAAAGTGTGGGTTTCACTTACTACTTAATACTGAATAGCCTTCGTCCATGTTCTGACCTAACAGCCTACCAGATTTCACTTCAAGTATACTTAAACACTTGTTGAAAGCAAGTTTATTGAGGTTTCCATTAGGAATGACTGCTACTGGAAAATATAATTTATTGGACTGTCTGTTCTAGAAATAAAGCAAGCCAGATTGATCCAGGATTCAAAAGAGCATTGTATTCTTGATAAGCCAGTAAAATAGTTCTAAATGTGTTTATATTTATACCTCCAATGAGTATTGTTGGAAAGCTCAAAGCTCTGTGATTTTTCTACACAACCATTTAAGTGCAGGTTTACTAAAGATGTATTTTTCTAAGGCATCTTTTGTTTATAAAAGATATAAAAATGTCCAACACACTGACTAACTGAAATGATTGAATTTGTGAAACTAGAAGTCACCCAAGTGAGAGCCCTGGAAAAAAGAAACAAAAGCAGAGGGTTTATAGTCTCAAACCCTAGACACAACTTTGGAAGAACTGCTGTCTGTCCTTTTCTTTGTCAGCAGAATTCTCTAAAAGCCACATGCTTATTTTTGATCACTAGGGAATTTACTGCCACAAACTGTTTGGGCAAAGTTACTTCAGTGACGGATTATTATTAATTACCCTCCTGAAAGAATCTAAAGTCAGACAGAACTCTTCATTTCAAAATGAACCTATCAGCCTTGGCCCTTTGAACAGGACCATCTGATGTTGGCTCTTGTTTGTACTCACAGGTGATGCCATAGAACCTCATAGATTCAGGGCCTTCATGGGCTGTCCATGGGACCCTGGTTAGGTGGAAACGTTTTTCCTACCTAAGGGACATTTGCACAGAAGCTTTGCTAAAAGTATCGTGAATCTACCATTAATTGTACAAACAGCAACATGTTTTGTGAATTCAAGATGGTTTTATTCAAGATAATGCAAGTCAGTGAGCATAAACTAGGATTATCCTGAGAAAGCTAGAAAGTATAGCCAAGGACCAAGAAACAACTCAGAAAATTCTATAAATATCCCAAGACAGAAAAAAGAAAAGACCAAATACTAAGTTTTAAATATATTACTCTAAAACACTCCTTTGATCTTCATTTAGAATCTGTTTCTCCAGCTAGCTCCATGACCTGGTGGGTAAGGCCGTCAGATTTCACATAGTCCGCTCAGGAGTTTGAGTCCTGGACTTAGTGGCTTGAGAAATAGGCCAGATATGTGAGCATACCCAAAATCCCAAAAGGAAGGAAAAGTGGGGGAGAAGGGGTTGGAGGAGAGGAGTTGCAGTATGATCATTTCCTGTGAGGTAGTGCTTTCTCTTCTTTCCCTCCCTCCTTCTCTCTCTCTCTCTCTCTCTCTCTCTCTCTCTGTCTCTCTGTCTCTGTGTTTCTGTTGAGTGCACACTACCTCTAGTGGAAAAAATAAAAATTAAAAAAGAAATCTGTGGGACCAGCAGGTGGTGTGGTGGTTAGGGTGCTGGACTCCCATGTGGTTTGAATCCCAGACCTGGTCGCTTGCTTCATTATTGTTTCTTTCTCTTTCTCTTCTCTTTCTGGTGAGAATATGTGTCCTACAGCAAATCAAAAATAAATAAATAAATAAATAAATAAATAAATAAATAAATAAATAAATAAAATAATCATTTTATTTTTAAAAGAAGAAATCTGCTTTCTTTATTTTTTAGATGCAACTTGAAGAAACTTTCCCTTGGCTTTACCTGTTGTCTAGGGCCTGTCTGCTATGAAGTTGGAGATTCGAAGAACAGGAGGCTTCTTTAGTAAGTAGTGGCTAATAACTGTGAGGAAGCATGAACAGAAAAACAATTACCTCAACAACAACAACAACAACAAAAGCACAGGTTGTAAGAAAAGAAAACCAAAATTTAGAAATTGTGGTTTATTTCACAAGTGAGTTTAGTAAGCTTCAAAAACATCACCTATGGGGGCTGTTTGGACTGTATTATCCTAGAGTAGCAGTTCCCTTTCCGGCCTTTATATCCAAACGTTCCCATCTGAATGAACTTTCATTTTCTCTTAGAACAATTTAAATGAATTCACTCATGTTTACTGAGGTCTTAACACTGCTCTCGGAGATGTGTAACTTTTCAGATTTCCTCCGCATTTTTCCTTTGGTTTCAGAAGTCACTAGAGAAGAATAATTAGATCCATCTACTTTATTTCATTTTATTTTATTTTCACCTTCTCAGAGTGCATCTGACCTCATTGGATATAGATAGAAGACAGAGAGAGAGAGAGAGTGGAAAGCATCCTCCATAGGGCATGGTCACAGCAGTCCCTTCTCCAATGCGTCTTTCCAGATACCAGATAAGCTGTGGACTAGCCCAGAGTTTCTATGCTTAGGAAACCCGTTAAAAACCATAGGGGCAGCTGTGATGCTGATCCACCTGGGGCAGCCCCAGTTCCCACCCCCAGGTCTTCCTGTACATGGTTGCCATGCGTGTATCCATGAACACGACTGGCTGAGGTTGGGGCAGATTGCAGCATAAAGACTGTGTTGGGGGATGCCTGTTTTTTCCGCTGTCTCTCTCATGGAAAAATTAAATAGATAAATTTTTTTTTTTTTTGAGATTTTTGCTATAGGGTGTGTGTGCTCACTAGAGAGACAGAGAGACAGAAAGTGAGAAATCGCCCCCTATGGGGATGGTCAAGCTGCAATCCCTTCTCCTCTCAGGATTTCTGGGCACATACACACAAGCCCAGCATGAGTTTGAAGCCACCAGGTCTGGGACTCAAATCATGATCAACTATGTGGGAGTCCAGCGATGTAACCATTACATCATCTGCTGGTCCTTAAACTTTGTTTCTTTAAGAGACTGCTTAGTCAGGTTGGCTCCATAGCTCAGTAATTAAGTACTATATACAGAAAGCCAGATTGCCTGTGGCCAACCGTGGTTTGAGTCCTGAATGTGGAGGTTTGGAAAAACACCCTGGGAGCATATGTGCATATGACCCAAATCCTGATGAGCTGGAGAAATGAAGGAGAAAGGATGACAGCATAACCATGCCTCATTGGGGAGTGCTTTTTCTCTCAAGCACAGGTACTCTCTGGCAATAAACCAAAAAAGAAGAAGAAGAAGGAATAACTAAAAGGCTGTAAATGAGTTTGAGGCTCTTCGTCATTAGGAATGGAGAGAAAGAGACACACACTATGTAGTCTTAGCAGAATTCCTAAAAGGCTGTAAATGAGTTTGTGAGACTCTTCGTCATTAGGAATGGAGAGAAAGAGATGGAGACACACACTATGTAGTCTTAGCAGAATTCCAGCATGAGAGAATTAATGTTATGTACCAATTCCTCTGTACAGATTTCCATGTTGGTATCCAAGAATTATGTCACATCTGGTGTTGGAGTAAAAGGAGGACTTTTTTTTAATAAGTAAGAAAAGGGAGGTACTAAGAAGGGTGTGGTAGAAGCAGAACTCTTTAAGAATCATTTTGTTTTGTTTGTGATGAGTCTAAGGAAAACACTAAGTATCAGGGGATTATAAAAAGTTCATGAAAAAAATTAATTACAGTCCACATTTATTTTGGTCTGAACCAATTTCAAAATTCATACATAGTTTTTCATCATATATATTTTCCATTAAGTTTTTGAAGATC
Organism: Tupaia belangeri chinensis; assembly: GCF_000334495.1. Taxonomy (NCBI): domain Eukaryota; kingdom Metazoa; phylum Chordata; class Mammalia; order Scandentia; family Tupaiidae; genus Tupaia; species Tupaia belangeri. The sequence goes on along the minus strand of NW_006159506.1, from coordinate 4,810,505 downwards.
CCTAATACAGTCTATGAATAAGGTGGACTGGGATCGGCAGGTGGCATGATGGTTAGAGGCTCTGGATTCCCACATGGCTGACTACAGTTCGAGTCCTCGACCTGGAGGCTTGTTTTCTCACTTTCCGTTTCTCTCTCTTTCTCTGTCTCTCTCTGGTAAAATTAAAAATAATAATAATAATAGGAACAAATGGAATTAAATAAATAAATATTCTTTAAAAAAAGAAAAGCGGTGGCAGATTGAGGTAAGTGTTAGAGATATTGTCAGGGTGAGCTCCAGCATGGGGCTACCAGAGCCTGAAACAATTTGAGAATGAAATACTCAGCTGTGACCAGTAAATTAAAGTTCTCCAAAATATCTCAAAGGTCAAAGTTACTCTTTGTATCAGGACCAAGAAATTGGGAACAAGAATCCAAAATGCCAAATAATAAATTTGATAAATTTCCAGACACTGAAAAAGAATCCTTTAAAAGGTATTTTATTTTGAGAAATCAAAACCAATCACAAGTATCTTCTTGAAATGATAATAAAAGTGTAGGTAAACAAAAATGTGTTTCACTGGACCGGCAAATGGCATGGTGGCTAAAGAGCGGGATTCTCAGATGACCAACTGCAGTTTGAGTCCCAGACCTGGCAGCTTGAGAAATCACATTGGGAGTATGTGTGTGCATGCCCAAAGTCCCAAAAGGAGAATGGAAGAGAAGACATTGTGGCATGACCATACCCCCTACGGGGTGATTTCTCACTTTCCCTCTTTCTGTCTCTGTCTCTGGTGAGCACACACATGCTATGGCAAAAACAAATAAACAAAAGAACCAAAAAAATGAATTTCACTAATTTAATAAATGTATCACTGATAGCATTTCCTGTTTTTATTTTGATAAGCATACGTGTTTAAGAAAATTTCATGCGTAAGTCTTCCAATTGTTTCTATATTTTTAAATTTATTTTCTCTTCCTTAATTTTCCAAAACTTTAACACATTGTGGTATGTATCTTTAGTTTTGGCTCTACTTGTTTTTCTTTTCTTTTTTAAAAATATTTTTAGAGAGATTTTTGCTATAGGGCATGCACACTCGCTGGAGCTGTAGAGAGATACAGAGAGACAGAAAGCGGGGTGGGGGGTGACCACACCACGGCCCTCTTCCTTCACTCTCCTCTTGAGATTTTGGGGCAAGCAAGCACATATTCCTGGCTTGTGTTTTAAGCTGCCGGGTCCAGGGTTCAAACTGCGGTTGACTACGTGGGAGTCCAGCAACATAACCATTACACCATCTGCTGGTCCCACCCTTTTCTTTTTTTTTTTTTTTTTTTGAGATATAAAAAACAGGGAACACTTCACGAATTTGCATGTCAACCTTGTGCAGGGGCCATGCTTATCTTTTTTGCATATGTTCTGTGACATGGTTGATTTGCTATGGGTCACAGAAGGAATCATTCTAAATTGACTTGTATTTTGAGAGAATACCCTCCTGCTCTTGCTTACATGACTGGATACCGAAACCTGGGTGCAATGTATTTTGTCTTCTGTTAGAACTATCCATGATGCCATAGACTTGGGATGCTAATGAGAATTTATGGAATCGCGATATTTACTGTTTAAACACAATTAGTCAAATTAATCTGTTTGGTCCATACATTGGTTTACTGGGCTGCTTTAACAAAACCCCACAACCTGAGGGTCTTTAATAAAAGAAATTTATTTTCTCCTAGTTCTAGATGCTAAATGTCCAAGATCGAGGTTGGTTTCTCTGGAGGTCTCTCTCCTTAGTTCGGAGGTGGCCATCTTCTCCTCCATCCTCACATGTTCCTTCCTCTGGGTCTATGTCCTAATCTCCTCTTTTAATAAGGATATAAGTGATATTGAATTAGGTCCTTCCCATTTGAATGAGTTCATTTCATCTAATTACTTCTTTCAACACTCCAAATGTAGTTACTTTCTGAGCTACTGGGCTTAGGACTTTAACATACACAAATTCGGGGAACACGATTCAACCCATAATATTCTACGTAGAATGCTTGCAATTTTAACCTCACCGCTAGTGTCAAATTTGGTGTTACTTGATAGACTATCCCTCAGACTTTTGGAAAGTTCGATATTCTTACACTATTTTACCAAATATCCCTTCCCCAAACCAACTTTGGGGAAAGAACTACAAGTGAATGCCTTTCTTTCATGACATGCTACCAGGAACAGAACTACCAATGACAAATCCTGACAGCACTTGAGGTTAGGACAGTGGTGGCATGCGTGCACAGCATGTTAGCATCGATGACAACCACTTAACACATAATCTATACCTTCCGTTGTAGGGCCCTGAGCTGTGCACACCGGGAGCACCGAGTCCTGGGGTCCCCGTTGCATTATTTACCTCTGCTTTGAGCTGTTAAGTCTACTAAAGCCATTTAGTAAATTATCAGTTTTCTTATTGGCCCTAAATCGTGCCTAATTAAAAATCTGACCTCCAGAAGCTAGTCCTCCTTCTAAAGAGACAGAACATAAACAGGAAAAATCAACTAATTGCTACAAAAACTGCTTTTGTGGCATTGTAATTGGACCTCAGTGAAACAAATGAACCCACTGGGGATTCCTTAATGAATGTTTAACTGCAAACGGTAGTCGGGCACTTAAGCAGCTATGCTGATGGTCCCTAATGAAATCAAATAAAATCAAATAAAAGAATCTGGCATTTTTACTAACCAGATTTCTTGGCACTCTGACATGAAGGATAATACATTTCCGATTAAATAAATACAGGAAAAGTTATAAATGGAATGGTGAAAACTTAGTTGAAACTGCTCAGATTACGCTTAGAAAAATACAACTCATCAAAAAAAGAAAAAAAAACACCCTCAAGAACATGACACATGCTGTTTAATTTCACACATGGATCTCTCTGTCATGAAAGGCACATGAGGAAAATGCTGAACTTGATTTGGACCATGTTTTCATTGACACGGAAAGTACAATTTCTTTGTCGTGCTTTTCTTTTAAAAATGTTTTCAGTTCACGAAATCTTTTCAATTGGCCTTGCAGTTGACAATTTTATCATTGTGCTTCCTGGGGGAGTCAATGGCTTTCTCATTTCTTTCCCCATCTAATGGATGATAAATAGATTCCTTTTACAATTCATTTTACAATTTCTTATTTATATTTAATTGCTGTACATCTTTATGGGGTACAATATGGATTTTTCAAAGCATGCATGCAGTGTGTAATCATTGTTCTCAACAAACCACACCATGTTATAATGCATATCTTAAATTTTTTACTCTACTGGTTTTTCTTTTCTTTTTTCTTTTTTTTTTTTTTTTTTTTTTTTTTGGAGTGTTTTTTGCTTTAGGGGGTGGTCGCCAGACAGACAGAGAGAGATACAGAGACAGAAAGTGAGAAATCACCCCCCCAGGGGGATGGTCACATCACAATCCCTTCTCTTCCTCTCAGGATCTTGGGCACGCACGCACATGTGCCTGGCGTGAGTTCCAAGTCACTGGGTCCGGGACGTGAACTGTGGTTGACTACGTGGGAGTCCAGTGACATAACCATTATGCTAACTGCTGGTTCTCTTTTCTTTTTTCTTTTTGAAATACAAAAAGCATGGAACAGTTCATAAATTTGTGTGTCATCCTTGAGCAGGGGCCATGCTTATCTTCTCTGTATCTTATCAGTTTTCGTACACATGATGCTGAAATGAAAACAATGGTAAATCAATCGTAATGACAATGAGAGAGCACTCTGATTTTCTTCCTGATTATATCAATCTTAAAGGAAACCTTAATGTGGTATTATCATTATAAATCATTTAATGCTGTATACCTACCAGTGATGACTGAGTCTGCTAATACTAATATTTGTGAGTTTCTCTCCTCCCATGGCATCCCGCTAGTGTTACTGAACCAAACGAGGTGCAGACTAGGGTCAGAATTTGGCTTTTCAAATGGTGAGTGGCTGGTCCTGGCCCATTACTGTCTTCAATTTCATAACATTAGTTGCAGCCTTCTGTGCTTCTAAGTAGATGTCATATGATAACTTCTGGCAAATAGAATGTGGGCAGAAATGACATCAGCAACTTCTTTTTCTATTTATTTATTTATTTTAGAGATTTTTGCTATAGGGCACATGTGCTCGCTGGAGAGACAGAGACAGAGAGACAGAAAGCGAGACATCACCCACTGTGGGGATGGCCAAGCTGCAATTCCTTTTCCTTCATTCTCCTCTTCATATCTTTGGGCACACACACACACACACGGACCTGGTATAAGTTTCAAGGTGCTCGGTCTGGGACTCGAACCATAGTCAGCCATGTGGGAGTCTAGAACCTCAACTACCGAGCCTCCTACTAGCCCCCATCAGCTACTGTAAGACTGTTCCATAATGCATCCCTCAAATCCACTATGTGGTCTTTATCTTTGGCTACTTGTTTGGTGGATGAATTTGGAAGACTATAGAAGTGTAGCAATTTATAACAGTAAAAACATGAAGCCTCAGAATTGTGGCCACCAAATCCTCAACAGCATTAACCAGGAACTTAGTAAGGCAAATTCCTGGGTCCCATTCCATACTTGCTGGATCAGATAAGCCTTCTAGATGACTCAAATGAATATTAATATTTGAGTACCTGTGCCCATGAAAATAGCTGCTAGTTGGAAGGAACTAGGTCCCTGAATGAATATATAGAGGAGGAACCAGCCTCCTAGTAATCAAATCACAGCATGAGCAAGAAATAACCTTCCATTATGTAAAATGCTGAATGTTTAGGTTGGAAGTTACCATGCTTCTTCGCCATGAATACACCAGTAAACAAACTTTTCACCTAAATCATTTTAATTCTGATTGGTAAGTATTTTTTTAATATTTGTGTTATAACAATGAGAAAACTGACACCCAAGTGAAATAATTTCACCAAAATACATCATGATTCTGTATGAGAGCAGGAAGTGACTCCACTCATATACACAGTATATAGTCAGTGTCCTCGCGGAAGATTTACCATTGTATTTTTACCATAACACCTCATATTTTTAAAAAGTATTTTCTACTAGAGGGTGCGTGTGCTCACAAAGAGAGAGCAGAAAGAGAGGGAAAGTGAGAAAGTACTTTCAACAATTTCCTCTCTTCCATCTCTTCCTTCTTTCAGGATCTAGGGCATTTACCTACACATGCCTACTGTGTTTTTCAAGTGACTGGGTCTGGGACATAGACTGTGCAGTCAGCCATGTTGGATCCAGCTTCCTTAACCACTGACTGTCTCTCTTTTTTAAAAAAATTTATAAGTAACATTTTTTCCATTTATCTCATTAAGTATGTATAGTCAGGAAGCCATCTATATTTAACTTCAGAAATTTTTACATCATTCATTATTTCTACTCTTCCATTAATTAATGAAGATGTGCCAGGAGGCCAACAGATGTAATATTCTATTTGTGTACCAATGTCTAAGTTATTTTCATTTTCCATTTAAAATCTTAAAATTGTTGGGGATGGCAGGTGGTGCATGGTTAAGGCACTGGAGTCCCATATGGCTGACTATAGCTCAAGCCCTGGACTGGGTGGCTTTCTTTGTCACTTTACCTCTCTCTGTCTCTGTGTGTTTGTGTGTGTGTTTCTCTTTGGTCAAATAAAAAATATATATATAATGATGATGAGTAATAAAATTATATTAAAAAATTCTAAAAAGAAATATTAAAACTGTGTAAAACAAAAACAATTATTGGGGATCAGCAGCAGGTGGCACAGTGGTTCAGGTGTTGGACTCCCATATGGCTAACCGTCATTTGAGTCCTGGACCTGGTGGTTTGAAAATCACTCAGGCATATGTGCATGCATGCCCCAAATCCCAAAAGGAAAATGGAAAAGAAGGGATCATGGTGTGGCCATCCTCCCTGGGAGATGATTATTCACTTTTTCCCTCTTTTTTCTTCTCTGTGTTTATCTTGTGAGTATTCATGCCCAATGACAAAAACCTTAAAAAAAAATTAGGGAGTGGGAACCAGCAGTTAGCGTAATGGCTATGTCGCTGGACTCCCACGTAGTTGACCGTGGTTTGCGTCCTGGACCCGGTGGCTTAAAACTCATGCCGGGCGCGTGTACGTGCATACCCAAGATCCCTAGAGGAGAATGGAGGAGAAGGGACTGCAGGTGACCACCACCCCACCCCTGGGGGGTGATTTCTCGCTTTCTGTCTCTATGTCTCTGTCTGTCTGTCTGGCGAGCACACACACCCTAGAGTGAAAATCTCTCCAAAAAAAAAAAAAAAAAGAAAAGAAAAGAAAAGAAAATTAGGGAGTCAGTTGGTGACACAATGGTAAAATGATATGTCTATAAATCATTGGCACATGGGAGGATTTCAGGTTCAAGTTCAGAGACCTCCCTGAGTGTTCTGTGCACAGGCTTGCTCATGACCTGGGGCTGGTGGACTATTCGGTGTGGATTCAGCATCAGAACCAGGTTGAGAGTGCTGACTTTCTCTTTTCTCTCTCACTTATGGAAGACATAAACTTAAAAAAAAAAAAGGATATGAAATCTGCAATGGCGATAAACACCCTGACTCAGATTAATTACAGAGATTTGTTGGAAGTGGTAACTCAAGTTACTGAATTCATTTAAACATACAGTTTATTATTTTCTGAGTGTGTCTAGTGTTTGAAATAACTGCTAGCAAATTGTTTTCAAGTACAGATCCTTTGGGACTCCTTAAATACATAGTTAAGACTCATTTGAAATTAGCAGCCCTTATTTGCATACAAAACAAAATAATGTGTGAAAGCCTTTAAAAACTCTTCAGTGGTATGAATTTAAATTCTGGACCCTAAGGAACAGTATGCACACCTGTAGTTCATGAAGCTTAGCTGTTTACCTGTAGCTCTGAGCCACAGACTCATTTCTTTAAGCAGTGAACTGGTCCAGGAAAATGTATCTTCCAGGTTTTAGAACCCAGTGCATTTTTTCTCAGCTTCTCGGTGTCCATTTCGTTCTTCTCCTTGGGTCCACTACCTTATGTAATGACAAGGTTGGTGTCCAGGGGCTGGGGCAGGAGAACTGAATAGGGATGTCTTGTACGGAAGTACATAAAACCATATACCAAGAAAAAACTCATTTTATCAACTATACATGAAATCATTTACAAAATTGCCACATTACTGGCCGTAAAGCAAGCCTCAACCAGATTTATATTTTGCATATCACAGTTTTACTCACAATAAAAAAAAAATTTACTCACAATTAAATAAAAGTCAAATTTAAAAAGGTAATTGAGGGCAAGCCCCACAACCTGATAGTTGAAGGAGCCAAATCCCATATGGCCAACTGCATGGTTTGAATCCTGGCCTTGGCAGCTTGAAAACTAAGCTCAATGCATATGTGAGTATATGCGTGCCCCAAACCCTGACACGATGGAGAAACGGAGAAGAAATGGTAGAGTGGCCATGACCTATTCGGGGGGTGTTTTTCCCTCTCCCTGTCTCTCTCTATCTCTCCGTCTCTCTCTGATGAGTGCACACACTCTCTGGCAAAACTTTTAAAAAGACAATTGCAATATAAATTTATATTTGAAAATTGAATATATTATTCTAAGTAATTCATAGAACAAATAAGAAAACATACAAATGTTATAAAACATTTAAGACTGAATGACAACAAAGCATAATTTTAAAATTTGTGGGACACAATCATAGAGGGACTTAGTGGCTATTTGTATCCTTAATATATTTATCTAACAAAAAAGTGATTATGCTAGCATCTCTATGAAATAATTCATAATATTATGTTAAGATATTAATTCATCATTTTAACATTAATTTAAAGGAAATGAATTAATTCAAATAAAATTGGAAATCATAAATATTAAGATAAAATCAAGAAGTGAAATAACATAAAATAAGTGTTAAAAATTTTCAAGAACAGGGACCAGTGTTAGCATAATGGCTATGTCACTGGATTCCCATGTAGTCGACCATGGTTCAAGTCCCAGACCTGGTGGCTTAAAACTCATGCCAGGAATGTGTGCGTGCATACCCAGTATCCCACGAGGAGAATGGAGGAGAAGGGATTGCGGTGTGGCCATCCCCGCTGGGGGGTGATTTCTCACTTTCTGTATCTCTGTCTTTCTGGTGAGTGCACACGCCCTATAACCAAAACCTCTTAAACAAAACAAAACAAAACAAAACAAAACACTTCTCAAGAGCAGAAAAGACAGATCTTTGAAGGAGCTTGAAATGGACAACTTAGGAACACTGTCCAAAAATCTATACACACACACATGCACACACACACACAGACACACACACATATATATAAAATGGATGAAAAATAATTACAATAGAGAATTTAAAAAGGATTAGAAATAATTGGGATACAATAATTACAAGAGAAATAATTACTCTCTCTCTCTCTCTCTCTCTCTATATATATATATACACACACACACACATACACACACACATATATATATATATATAATTACTCTCTCTCTCTCTCTCTCTCTCTATATATATATATATATACACACACACACACATACACACACACATATATATATATATATATACTATATATGCTTTATACTTAAATATTTAGAAGTAAAAATAAAATGATAATTTTATTTTAAAAAAACCTTCTCAAATAATGAAGGAAGGAAAATTGAATACATAAGTATGTATTTGTGGAGTGAAAATGATTATTTAATTTAAATGGTTATTTTAAAATTATTTAAAAATCTCTACACAAATGTTTCTAAAGTGACCAAGTGATTTGGTGATTTTACAGGACAATTTTACAAAATTTCAAGGAATAGACTATCTCTAAGACAGAATGTTTGAGAATATAGCTAAATAAGTAAATCTACCTTCTCATGATATGAGATTATATAAATTGTAGAAGTTATTTAAAATAATAGGAATTGGAATAGCAGAAATTATACCAGGATGGGCTTGTCCTGTAGTCAAGGGGTTAAGAGAGCTGAATTCCCACTTGACCAACTACAATTTAAATCCCAGTCCCAGTGTCTAGAAAAGCATGTTTTGCAAGTGCATGTGTGTCCTAAACCCTAACAGGATGGAAAAATGGAGAAGGGATTGTGTCATGACCACACCCCATTGACCTCACTGAGGGTCTTCCTTTCCCCCGCGCTCTCTTTTTCTTTTCCTTTCTGTGTCCGTCTCTTTCTGAAGAGTGGATGCACCTTCTGGCAATTAAATAAAATTATACTCGGAAGTATAAGTTGGTTCAATTTACAACTGCAGTAATATTGAAAAGATAATGTAATATTTAGTTTCAGTAGCAACAGAAAATAAAGAACCCTTAAGATAGAGCATTTATTCGTAAACTATCTGCTAATAAAGTTATATAAATGGGGACCTTTCAGGTATGATTAATTGATGGCAGAATTTGAAAAGTATTTTTATGAAAATAAACATTAATCCTCTCTACCATTCATCATTGCTTTGGAGATCCTAACTGATGAAACTAAAGAAGTAAAAAGTAGCATAATAATTGGAAAAAAATATTTGTGGTAATAGATAAAATTTTTACAGAGCAAATACAAAAAGGTCAATGATAAATGCAGGAGGGACAGGGAGAAAAAGCATTAATGGCACAAAGAGGTGTGGTATTATCTGTTGAAGATATTTTGTAGTTTTATGAACAGTACTAGGGAGAAATGTTCACCTGTGGAAATATCCATTTTGTAAGACAAATAATAATGTGATTGTATGGAAGAAAATGAAATTAAAAAATGCATTATAAAAAAACAAGATCAATCTTTAAAAAAATCAAAAATATTAAGAAAAATGTGGGTGGGGCAAAAGAGAGTTTAGTGGCTAAGGTGCTGGACTTTCACATGGACAATCATGATTTTAGTCCTGCACTCAATGGCATTAAAAGCACACTGGGCTCATGTGCACGCATGTCCATGATCCCAAGGAGACCAGAGAAGAACAAATAGAAGCATGGCCATTCCTGCAGAAGTGATTTCTCACTTTCCTTCTCACTATCTCTGTGCAATGAACACATGCAATCTCTACTAAACCTAAAAGAAAATTGACCGAAAGTGGAAGAATATGGAAGATTTACTGCTGAGTGAAGCAAGCCAGGCTATGAAGGAGAGACACTGTATGTCACCACTTAATATATACCGAGTGTCCCGCACTCTATGACTGAGACTGATTGACTGAAGGATATCTAAACAAACCCAGTAAGTGGGTGTAAATACCAGACATAGTGTGTGTGGAACAGTAGGACGTGAGGAAGGACATTTAGAAAAATACAAAGGCAAAGCATTAATGGGACAAAGAAATATGGTATTATCTGTTGAAGATATTTTATAGTTTTATCAACTGGACTAGGGAGAAATGTTCACCTACTGAAAAATTCACTTTGTAACCTAAACAATGTGATTGAATGAAAGAAAATGAAATTAAAAGAAAAAAAGAAGTTGAAAAAAATTACAAAATTAAAAAAGAAAAATGTGGGAAATAGAAATACTTGTATTACTTCCTTGGGTTTTGGGTGGAAATACAGTATTGTCACAACAGTACTGAAACAGGGCTATCCCTAATTACAAAGAGGAGTCTTTTTGTTGTTGTTACTCGGGATTGGAAAAGGGTCCAGAATTTTCTTTTAGAATTCATTTTTAGGAGCCAGCAGGTGGCGTCACAGATGGCGGGCTGCACTCCTACATGACTGACCATAGTTAAAGTCCTGAACCTAGTGACTTGCTTTCTCACTTTCCCCCTCTCTCTCTCTGGTCAAATTAAATAACAATAATAGCAATAAATAAATACAAGTGAATAAATAATTATTTTTAAAAACAAAACAAGTAATTCAGTTTTCAAGAACCCAGCTGAGTGAATTAAAATAACATACTTTTTTTTTTTTTTTTTGGAGAGATTTTCACTGTAGGGCGCATGCGCTCGCCAGACAGACAGAGAGAGACATAGAGACAGAAAGCGAGAAATCACCCCCCAGGGGGGATGGTCACGCCTCAATCCCTTCTCTTCCATTCTCCTCTTGGGATCTTGGGCATGCACGCACACGCGCCCGGCGTGAGTTTTAAGCCACCGGGTCCGGGACGCGAACTGCGGTCGACTACGTGGGAGTCCAGCGACATAGCCATTACGCTAACTGCTGGTTCCCAAAATAACATACTTTTGAAAAATTGGTCAACTTCTGGAACCAGAAGGATGGAGATTAGGGCAGTTGTATCCCACATAGCTAATTTCATGGTTCGAGTCCTGGGCCAGGTACTATGAAAAACACACTGGGCACATGTGTGTGCATGCCCAAAATCCCAAGAGGAGAAGGGATTGCAGCATTGACATCCCTCCTGGGGGGGGGGGCAGTGATTCTCACTTTCCCTCTTTTTTATCTCTCTCTGACAAATGCACATATCTTATAGCAAACAACCAAACAAAAATGGTCAACTTCTGAAAGCTTACTTGATTCTTAAAACTCTATTTTTAAAAAGATAGTGATGAGTACCAATGAAACACATTTCATTGCATATCTCTTCCTAAAGCTCACTAATTCTTTGTGACTATCATTCTCATTTTACACAGCTGGAAAAAAGTTTATATTGTGGTAAGCTGAATACCATGACTGCCTTCAGAGCAGTAAAGAGCAGTTCATTTTTGGATGTCTCTTTGATCTATTTTAAAGGCTGAACTAATGGCTCATGCATATCTGGCCTTTCTTCTTTAGCAATGGTCCTTCAAATATCTCTGCCTTTCTGTGATTGAAATCATCAAAGACTATTGTTTATAATATTTTAAAGTGCAGAAATATCAACTCATGGAAAATCAAGTGTAGTTAATATGGCATATTCTCAAATGGCCTAGTAATGGCTTTTGAAGCTCCTTTTCTGAAGCATTTCTTCGTTATCAGTAAACAAAGATTAAATGTTGAAAACATGAGGTGGCCGTATGCTCTCCCAATAAGCAAATCTTATTCGGTATTTACTGAGTGCCCTTTTCACGGTCAAATTAATGTAGAAGACAAAATTTAAGATTAGACTTAGTAGCTTTCTCTTATAAGTATGTGCTCTATCTATTTATTTATTTATTTCTTCTATGAGTGAGAGACAGACATCAGGCATTCTCAGTGGGGTCCCCACACTGCCCCAGCACGTTCAAGGAGGTGTTGGACGTGAACCTAGGACCGATGGAGGTCAGCCTCACTGAGGGTTGTATTACCACTGCCCCGTGATCCAGCTCCAATACATGGTGTATATAAAGTCTTTGGCAATCTCAAATGTTAAAACATAGGTATATTCATAATAGGCAAAACTTTCTAAGTGAAACTCCTTACATATCTTTTCTAATATTAACTATGATAATTATCAACTATTTGCTAACAACATTAGACAGTAAAATTAATTGAAGTGCATATTTTCTTTTATTGTTAATAACTATCAGAAGGGAGTGTTAGGGAAAGGTTAGAGCCTGTTCTGTCTGTCACTTGCTGTGCCCTATAATAACCTCAGTGTCGTTGGCCCCATGTGAACTCTACAGAATTTGGAGGTCCTTAATTTTTAATCACTGACATTAATGATATTGATTATAGTTTTCACCTCTTTGTATCTAAATAAATAAATAGGTAGCTATAACTACTTATGAATTTTAGTGATTTTTTTTTTAAAAAGTCTTTTATTTTATACTTTAATGCATAAAAATGATATTCTTTCTTTTCTATCTCATGTTTAATTCTGTTGTATTATGTTTCTGTTGCTATTACACACAAAAAAAAAACCAAAAAACACAAAATTGGAAACTTTAAAACCTAAAAATAACTTCAGGGTCAGAGGGTAGAGTGGTGGTTAAACTGCTGGACTTCCATATGGTCGATCACAGTTTGAGTGTCAGACCTGGTGGCTTGAAAATCATGCCGGGCACATGTGTGTACATGCCCAAAATCTCAGGAGGAGAAGGTATTCTGGCATGGCTATATCTTCTGGGGGAGTGATTTCTCATTTTCACTCTCACTGTCTCCATTTCTCTCCAGTGAATGCATGTGCAACAAAAACAACAACAACAAAAACATAGCAGCTTCAAAATTAATTGCTAGGCTATTTGAGAACCCCTCACATTAACTACATTTGCTCTTCTATTTGTTACCTTGGGAGTCTGGTCAAGGTTTAGTGAGGTCCTCTGAAAGTTTACAAAGTATTGGCCAAGACTGAATTCTCACCTGGAGTTTGAGTGGGGAAACTTTGGCTTCTTACTCATTCAGGTTGTTGGCAGAACTCATTTCCTTATGGTCATAAGTCTAATGGCCTTAGCTTTCTGCTGGCTGGAAACTGCCCTCAGGTCCTAATGGTAAGCCATGGCTTCTTGTTGCATGACTGTCCTAACGTGGCCACTTACTTCTTCAAAACCAACAAGGAAGATAGTCTCAGAATTAGTCAGTTGGCAAGATGGAATCTTAAACATGAGGCAATCACAGGAGTGACATCCCATCACCTTTTCTATGTTCTGTTTCTTAGTATGTCATAGGTCTTGTCTACAGTCAAGGTGTAGGAGGATACAAAAAAGGGTTTGAAACCAGGAGGTGGGGGTAGTGGAATCTCTTTTAGTGTGGTTTCAACCCATCTGTTGAACTTCTAAGAAATTAGAATACTTGCTTCTGTTTAAAAACCTCAGGTGAAAATAGCAGGCCATGGCTTCTTGGTGGTCTACTTACTGGTCTGCAAACAGCTCAACTTATTCATATTGTATTAATGCCTGTGAGTAAGGTATACCACAGGCTAATCCCTAAGACATGGGACATATCATTCAAGAATAAATTGGCAAGTCACACATCAATGGATGAGGATGAACAATCCTATTACACAGGAAACTAAAATGGAGGAAAACAATTCAATGTACCACTTTTCACATTTGTGCATCTATTGGGTTGTCAGGAAAGTCATGAGACATTTGTGCACAGAAAAATACATCATGACTTTCCCAATGACTTAATATTTCTTTCCTTTTTTTTTTTTTCCCCCACATGGCATGTGCATTTGCCAGAAACAGAGAGGAGGAAAGTGAGAAATCACCCCCAAAGGGTGATGGTCATGCAGAAATCCCTTTTTTTTCTCCTCTCTGGAATTTGGGTACATGTGCAAGTGTGCCTGGTGTGATTTTTCAAGCCACCGCCTCCGGAACTCGAGTTCTACTCAGCCATGCAGGAGTTTAGTGCTTTAACTACTATACCACCTCTTGGCCCCAGTATTATCTATTTCATGAAGAAGTTTGACAGTGCTTTTTATAGTAAGTAAATGACTAATATGGAAATATTTTTAAAATATAAATCATGTATAGAATCTTTATTTTTCAAAAACTTTTGCATTGGGGACCAGCAGTTAGTGTAATGGCTATGTCGTTGGACTCCCATGTAGTCAACCATGGTTCAAGTCCCGGACCTGGTGGCTTAAACTCACGCCGGGCACGTGTGCGTGTGTGCCCAAGATCCCTAGAAGAGAATTGAGGAGAAGGGATTGTGTCATGGCCATCCCCTCTGGGGGGTGATTTCTCGCTTTCTATCTCTCTGTCTCTCTTTCTGGCGAGCACACGCGCCCAATAAGAAAAAACCTCTCCCAAAAAAAAGAAAGGGGAAAAAAACACTTTTGCATTGAAGTTTTGCAAGAATGTTATACTAAAACTCTCTTAGGGTACATTAAAATACATTGAGTTGTGGGCTGGCTCTGTGGCCTAGTGGATAAAAGAGTCAGATCCCGTATGGCCAACCATGTAGTTTGACTCCTGGCTGAGCAAGTTTGGAAAAATTATGCCAGGATCATGTGTATGCATGCCCCAAATCCCGACAGAATGGAGAAATGAAGGAGAAGGGGTTGGTGTCTGACCAGGCCCCACTGGGTATGCTTTCTCTCTCTCCCTCTTTCTCTGTCTCTCCGGTAAACTTATGCACTCTCTGACAAAATAAATATATAATAATAAATATATCGAGTTATATCCATAATAGAATTTTTAAAATTTAGAGTGTGATTTAATATGTTATGTATAGCCTTTTAAAATTTGTATCGATTCACCCACATTTCTTGATATACTAACAAGTATATCACCCAAGTATTATGTTTAGAATAATGACCTAAACTTTAAATATAATATCTTCAAATACTTCAAATGATAACATACAGGGATGATTTATTTACTATGTTAACAATTGGTATAAAATGAACTGTCTCCATAATGAAACATTTCACACTGTTGAAATGAGTACCATTTAGAGTAATGCATTAGATTGACTGTTTCATGGGTATATTTTCAGCTACTTTCCTGATACACAATTAATGACCTTTTCCACTGTTAGTAAACTATATATGAGAAGTCCAAAAAAAATCTAATAAAAAGCTTTTTTTTTATTTTGAAACTCACAAAAAACATAAGTAGATTTTTAAGATCATGGAAAAATGGAATTAAAGAATAAATATATTTTTCATGTGAAAATTATTGAAATCTATGAATAGTTTCTTCATAATATACATTATCCATGAATTTTTTGATGATCCCTCATAGTTTATCTAATCCCCAGTAAATCTTAAAATTAATAACTCATCATCCAGGGGTAATGGTCACATTGCAATTCCCTTTCCTCTATTCTCCTCTTGGAATCTTGGGCATGTATGCACATGTGCCTAATGTGAGTTTCAAGCCACCGGGTCCAGACCACAAAAGGGATTATGTCTAATTTTTTGAACATTCTTTTAACTGCCAAAGGGTGCACAGACTTGTGAAAGAAAGAAAAAGAGAGAGACAGAGACAGAAACAGAGACAGAGAGGGAAAGCACCCTCTCAATAGGATATGGTCATACTGCAACAATTTTTCCATCATTTTTCCTTCCCATCAGGATTTTGGACACACATGCCTAGGGTGTTTTTCAAGCTGCCAGGTCTGGGATTTGAATCACAGTCAACCATGTGGTATTTTGTTTCCTTAACATCTGAGATATGGGGTTGGCCCTCAATTTGTAGTTATTTCATATTATCTCTGAACAACCTCTCACCCTAGTCTTGGGTAAATGTCATCTACTATTTTCTTTATAGATTTTCTAATTCTGGAAATTTATATGAAATCGTATATTAATAATATGTGGTCTTTTATGGCTGACTTCTTTCATTTAGTATAATATTGCAGAAGTTCATGTGAACTTCATTTTTTTATTGCAGAAAAATATATATATGTACGTATATATATGCATATATATATGTATATATATGTGTGTGTGTGTATATATTCATCAGTTAATGGACATTTATATTGTTTAAACATTTGGCTAATAATGCAGATATAAATAGTTTATATAAGTTTTTGTGTGGAAGTATGTCTTTATCTCTTTAATATATACCTAAGAGAAGAATTACTCTCTCACGTAGTAGTTCTATGTATAATATTTTAAAGATGTAATAAACTGTTTTCTGAAGCACCTGTACCATCTACATTTCTAGCAGCAGGGAATAAGGGTTTTAATTTCTCTACAACCTCATCAACACTTGCTGTTTTACTTATGCTTTTGATTGTAGTCATTGTAATGATTTGGAGTGCTAGCTCTTTACACTTTTGATTTGCATTCCCCTTGTGGCTAATAATTTTGAGTATCTTTTAATGATCATATTGTCCATTTGTATCAATTCTTTGAGAATGTATATTCAAATACTTTATTTATTTTTAATTGATATGTTTGTCTTCCTGTTATTGAATTGTATGAGTGCTTTATTGATGCTGGATATAAGTCTCCTACCAGATACATGGCTCATAAATGTTTTCTCCCAATTTTGGGGCTGTCTTTTCACTTTCTAGACAGCATCTTATGCAGGAACCAAGTTTTATAGTTAGTGTAATACAGACAATCAATTTATTTCTTATGTTACTTATGTTTTTGGTGCCATATTTAAAAAATTATTTCCTAACCCAATATCACAAAGATTTACATTTACACTTGAGAATTTCATAGTATTACATCTTACAGTTAGGTCTCTGACCCATTTTGAGCTATGTCGTTGGACTCCCTTGTAGTCGACCGTGGTTTGAGTCCCAGACCCAGTGACTTAAACTGATGCTGGGCGCATGTGCGTGCGTGCCCAAGATCCCGAGAGGAGAATGGAGGAGAAGGGATTGTGGTGTGGCCATCCCCTCTGGGGGGTGATTTCTCGCTTTCTGTCTTTCTGTCTCTCTCTGTTTTTCTGGCGAGCGCACAGGCCCTATAGCAATAACCTCCCCCCCCAAAAAAAATTCAATTTACATTTTCAGTTTTTGTTTTGCATATTACATATATATCTTTATTTACCAGTTTTTCCAGTAGAGCTCTTAATATACTATTCTAATTATCTTAAATTCCTTGTCTGATCATTCTGAAATATGTTACAAATCTGAGTTTGATTCTGATACATGCTTTGTTTCTTCAGTATATGTTTTTGAATTTAGAATGCTTTGTACTCTTTTATTAGAGCCAGAAATGATGTACTGAGTAACAGGAATGGAAATAAACAGTGCATTAGTGCAAAGTTTTATATTGTTTACTGTGGCAGTGGATGGCAGAGACTTTTAATCTGTCTGGTCTCCCTGTTGTCAACTTTGTTATTATTGGCTTCCCTAAATACTCCTTCTCAAAGTCTATGTATCGAAGGTCTTGCCACTGCAATGCATTGTTACGGTTGGTGTCCAGAAGAGAGAGAGATGTTCTATAACATCAGGATCCAATCTCAGCCTTTTAGTGCATGCATATCTCTGGGCTGTGACCTTAACCTGTTTCTTAGCTCTTCGCCCACCTGGAGAGAGACAGGAAAGGCAGCAGAGACTAAAGCTATAGAAATACCTTTTCTTTATGTGTGCTATAGCTCAGGGAAGTTCTATTTTTTTTTTTTTTTTTTTTTTTTCCCCTGGAGAGATTTTTTATTATAAAGGGTGTTTGGGCATATTGCACAAAGTTACTTTTGTCCCTCTCTCTGCCAGTGCCATAAGATAAAATTTTCTTTCTTCTTCACTGTGAGTTGTTGAGGTTTCTAGAGGTCAAACCATGAAAGAGTACAGGCACCTTTAAGACCACGTAGACCGCTAAAGTTTCTTACTCTCAACCGAATACAAACTTGGTCTCCAGTAAGGTGTAAAAATGACTATTTAACGGTTTCCACCAGTGGTTTGCTTCAGCAATTTCTCTTCCAGCTAGGCGTTTCTTGGCTGTAACTCTTTACTTCCCCTCGCTCTTGTGATTTTGGAGTAAGACTTTTCCTTGTGACCTACGTTCTCTGAAGGACCCAGGAAAAGTTGTCGATTGTCAATTATTACAGCTTTTTCCTGTTGGAAGGATAGGGCTGCTGACTTCTAAGCTCTTTGCATGTCCAAAGTGAAAGCAGAAATCCTGTCATACCTTTTTGCTCCTTTCATTTCAGAACTCCCATTATTTATCTGTTACTCTATTTACTATTGCCCTGCAGCACTTGGAAACAATATGTTTTCATTTAGTGTTTATGGGTTTTTTTGAGGGATTTTTGCTATAGGATGCGTGCGCTCCCCGGAAAGTCAGAGAGAGACAGAAAGCAATAAATCACCCCCCAGGGGGGATGGCCACACCGCAATCCCTTCTCCTCCATTCTCCTCTCAGGATCTTGGGCATGCACACACACGTGCCGGGTGTGAGTTTAAGCCACCGGATCCGGGACTCGAACTGCGGTTGACTATGTGGGAGTTCAGTGACATAGCCATTATACTAACTGCTAGTTCTTGGTGCTTATGTTTTTACTTTTAATATTTTTATTTCACATTTTTTTTTTCTCTTGTTACAACAATGTAAATATTTTCTCTTGGCTTATTTTTCAACTTGTTGATTCTTTTCTTTTTTTTTTTGGAGAGATTTTCACTATAGGGCGTGTGTGCTTGCCAGACAGACAGAGAGAGACATTAGAGACAGAAAGCGAGAAATCACCCCCCAGGGGGGATGGTCACGCCGCAATCCCTTCTCCTCCATTCTCCTTTCGGGATCTTGGGCATGCATGCACACGCGCCCGGCGTGAGTTTTAAGCCACCGGGTCCGGGATGCGAACCGCGGTCGACTACGTGGGAGTCCAGCGACATAGCCATTACGCTAACTGCTGGTTCCCTTGATTCTTTTCTTTACACCATCTAGTCTACTGGTAAGTCTGTAAAATTATTCTTTATTTTGGGGCCAACAGATGACATAATGGTTATGTGGCTGGAATCTCATGTAGTCAACCGTAGTTTGAGCCCCAGACTCGTTGACTTAAACTCATGCCAGGCACATGTGTGTAAATACTCAAAATCCCAAGAGGAGAATGGAGAAGGGATTGTGGCATGGCCATCCATCTGGGGCTGATTTATTCCTTTTTGTCTCTCTGTCTCCATCAAGTGCATGTGCCCTATAGCAAAAATATCTCTCTTAAAAAAATTCTTTATTTTTGGTAATTTATTTTTTAGCTCTGGCATTTCTTTTAAACAACAACAACAAAAATAAATAGAGAGAGAGAGGGAAAGAGAGACAAAGATGGGCACCTTCAACAGGGTCTTCTTGCTAAACTCTACCCCTAATCCCAGCTAGCCCAGATTTCCCTATGTAAAAATGAGTCACAACTTTCCTGACAGTCCCATAGAACAGGGTAGAAGTCATTTTTAAAGACTCTGGATGGGCAAAAACTGTCTCTATATCTGCTCTATCATTTTCCAGGGAAAACTTGGTCATTTCCATTCAGTAGAGACAGATTTTTATAGCAAAAGAAATGGTGAAAATATTCTGCCTTTGGGGGAATTGTAAAAATGTTTTAATGTGCCTCAGCTGGAAATTTCTGTTTTGCCAAATTAAATGATCATTTTCTTCCTACAAAAAAAAAATCTATCTTTCATATTGGAAAAGAGTCACAAATAGAATGCATTTGAAAACTATGTAAAACACTTTTGAGTTTTTATTGCTTAGCATGAAAATGCAGGTTCTTTTTTACCTCTGCTGTAGCTACCAGTGTCATAATTTCTTTGAATAAAAATAAGTGGAGAAAAAAGATTCACCATAAGTTGTGGAAATGACCTTTCAATCATTATATCATACTTTATCTTATAGTAGGGAATGGTTGGCTGATTCTACCTCTTTTCCAAAAAACTTTAAAGAAAGATTCATTTCCCTTCTTTCTCCAGTGGAATGATAGAACAGTATTTCCAAAATGCTACCTGTTGAAGACTTAACATAACTAGAGTTTAATTATGTTTTTTTTTTAATTTAAATAATAACAGACTTAACTAAACTTCAAGTGGGTTTATAAATGGTTGCATTCCTCTCTAGATTTTTTTTCTAAAATGAATAACCTAATTTTAATTTTGGGGGGGTTTATTTTGCCAGTGGGTGCATGCACTCACCAGAGGGATGATTGCCACATGACAATCCCTTCTCCTCCATTTGCCTCTCATGTTGGGGTATCCATTGCAAACATACCTGCTGTGATTTTTAAGCCATGAAGTTCTGGACTTGAAGCATGGTCAGCTACATGGGAATCCAATGTTTTAACCACCACATAATCTGCTATACCAATAACCTAATATTTTAATATCACAAAACTCATAAGTATTTTCTCCAATACTGTTATAACTTTATAATAAACTTCAAAAAGCTTTAAAAGATTATATCCTGATCTCCTATAAATACTTTTCAGTGTCATATCCAATGTAATTAAAGATGTTAAGTTTTTCATGGTACAGATTTTTATCAATATTTATTATTATTATTATTACTTTTGGTCACATACTGTGAGAGAGAAAGTACCCCCCCTGAGGCCTGGTCATGGTGCGACCTTTTCTCCTCCAATCCTCTACCTCATCAGGATCCTGGGCACTGGTGAGCCCAACAGGTTTTTTCCAGGGCTGAGATTTGAACTCTTATCAGTCATGTCAGACCCAGCTTCCTCTGCACAGCACTTAACCACTACATTATAGGACTGACTTAATTACAAAAAAAATTTTTTTTTGACGCTGACTTCAATGTAGTTCCCTGCATTGCCAGGATCTTACTAATATCTTCTAAAGAGGTAGGGGAAAAGCAGACATTTCCTGAGTTTTGGGGATTAGTATAAGGTAAGTTTTTCTGCAGGTACATTTGATTACGCTTAAGCAACAGTTTAAGATGTTAAACATGAGGATGTGAGGATCCTGAACTGGATTCAAAGTCCATTTTGAAGAATAAGCATTTTTCTCTTTTTAAAGAATTCTTTTATTTATTATTTTTTAACTTGCTATAGTCATCAGAGAAAGAGAGAGTGAGAAAGCAAGCCTTCAGGTCCAGGACTTAAACTGCAGTCGGTCACGTGGAAGTTCAGTGCCTTAACCACCATGCCTTCTGCTGGCAGTTCTGTTTGTTTCAAAAGAAAGCTGCCATAAAAAGGGTGGTAAAATATGAAGAGCCTCATTACATTATCTCTCATAAATTGCGGCAGTCATTTCTTAAACAAATGGAATCTATTGATCATCACTAAGAGTATTTTTAAGAAAACTGTTATTAAGTAAAATATTCCACTTACAGGGACCAGCAGTGGCATAATGGCTGTGTCGCTGGACTCCCATGCAGTCGACCACAGTCTGAGTCCCAGACCCGGTGGCTTTAACTCATGCCGGGCACGTGTGCGTGCGTACCCAAGATCCTGAGAGGAGAATGGAGGAGAAGGGATTGCAGTGTGGCCATCCCCCTTGAGGGTGATTTCTCACTTTCTGTCTCTCTGTCTCTCTGTCTTTCTGGCGAGTGCACATGCGCTATAGCAAAAACCTCTCCAAAAATAAAATAATTCAATTTACATTTTCATTTTTTGTTTTGCATATTACATATATATCTTTATTTACCATGCAAGTAAGACATCACACTATTTAAAAAATTGTGATTTTTTTTTATTAAAATATTTACCAAAGTAATGAGATACCTATTTATGACTTTAAGTTTGCTATAGGGTTGTGCCCTTGCCAGAGACAGAGAGATAGAGAGAGGAAAAGTGGAAATCTCACCTGGCTGGGGAGGAGATGACTATGTAGCAATCCCTTCTCCATTCTCCTCTTGGATTTTGACCACAGACGGGGGCCCAGCATGTTCCTCAAGCCGCCAAGTTTGGGCGGAATCACCCAGTTAGGCATGTGGGATCCAGGCTCCTAAATCGCCAGGCCGCCTGCTGGCCATTTTTTTTTTGTTTTTAATGGGAGAATCAGGGAGAAGAGACACGTATGTATTTTGACAGAGTCTTACCATGACACCATCCTTCCTGGCCGATTTCATTTGGGCTGGGAATCAACCTCCTATGTAACCCGAGCCATTGTGCAGCAGCGCCCCCTGCTGGTGGCACACGGTTGGATCCTATTCATGGCTCCTAAAGGAAAAGTCAAAATACCTCTTTGCCCATGAATGTCTTCATGTTATACTTTAACAGCGACAAACACATTATTTTGAAAACCATACTCATTAAAATGGTTTTATTTGATTTACTTTATTTTTCTCAATGGAGATAGAAAAGTAGAAGACTCAACTTTTGCAAAAAACAGCATGCCTTCTTAGCGCATAAGGGAAAATGCATTATTAAGATACCACTTTAAATGTGCTTCTAATACGTTTATGTTACAAACAGGAAGTTTGTTTATAAGATAGGCATATTTGTTTGCAGCTTTAATCATAATATTTATATTAACAGCATAAAAGGAAACCTTCAATCCTTTCTTTTGAAGGTTTTATTTTAGGCCTCTGATATTGATAAGAAATGGGGACACTGTTGGTTGAAAATTTTCATGTTAAAAGGCTCATTTGCAAAAACACAAAGTAAATGGAAGGAAAATAATTTATGCAGGCACTGCTAATCCAGCTGTTTTGCTTCTGGGCTTAATTGGATTTACCTAGAATTGATATTTGGTGTCAGCATGTGTTATATCATCAACCCAAGTGATAGTTATCCAGCATAAAAGAGGCTGTGAAGAGAAGTGAACCAAGATTTCCAAACCTCAAACCAAAGACAAAATATTAATTCATTTGACTCAATCTTCACATAATTACTTTTTAGTCATGTGTGTTATAGATTTACTATATCTTGTCTGCATTTCTATCCTTCACGTTCATCTAGCAGCAGTGCAGGGAACTAGAATTCTATAAAATGGCTTATAAAAATATTTGTACACCTCTTCTGCCTGGCAAGCAGTCAGGCTGATTATAAAAAAGATGAGCATTGTCTCAAAGGCAGGTGAGTGGCGTCTGAATCTCGAAAGCAGTTACCCATCTATTTCCAAGACTTTGCCATTATGTCAGAAAAATGAACTTATCCTTTAAAACCAAATTATATAATTCATATTTGGGAAATAATATGTACAAGTATATTCTTATATATACTATAGTGCATTTATTATCCATAAAGTGTTAATAATAGATGTCTTCAGATGAGTATCAAGAATATCTTATTTAGGGAAAATCATGGAAGCAGAAAGTGTTACTTAAAGAAAGTGTTCAATAGAAATATTGTTAAATAGGGACCAGCAAATGCCATAATAGTTACATCATTGGACTCCCATGTAGTCAACCACGGTTTGAGTCCCAGACCCAGTGAAACTCACACCAGGTATGTATGTGTGCATATGTACCCAAGATCCTGAGAGGAGAATGGGGGAGAAGGAATTTTGGTATGGCCATCTTTCCTGGGGGGTGATTTCTCACTTTCTGTCTCTTGTCTCTCTCTGTCTCTTAAGCTAGTGCACATACCCTTAGTAAAAACCTTTCTTGAAAAAAAAGAAATATTGTTGAATATGTATATGTATGTATAGTCATCATGTATATTCTTCTCATACATGTATACATGTCAAACTGAAATAGAGGGACCAGCAGTTAGCGTAATGGCTACGTTGCTGAACTCCTATGTAGTCGACAACGATTTGAGTCCCGGACCTGGTGGCTTAAACTCACGCCGGGCGCATGTGTGTGCATGCCCAAGATCCTGAGAGGAGAATGGAGGAGAAGGGATTGCGGCGTGGCCATTCCCCCTGGGGGGTGATTTCTCACTTTCTGTCTCTCTGTCTCTCTGTCTTTCTGGCGAGCGCATGCACCCTGTAGCAAAAAACCTCTCCAAAAAAAAAAAAAAGTAAAAAAAAGCTGAAATAGAAATATATTTTACATATAGCTATATTTCACACAAGATCTTAATTTATTTGACTTACATTCTACATCCTTTCTTATCCTCTCTACTATGTTTAAAAAGCAATCCCTATTTTTTACTAGCACTTCTGATTTTTTTCTGTTCTACTTTTCCTTTTTCTATTGTAGTATCTAATATGCTAAATAATGTATTTATTATTTTGTTTATTATTGTCTGTTTTCACTTCTCTAATGGAAATTTCATGAGAGAAAATATCTTCATTTTATTCCCTGATATATCCCAGTTGTCTATAATGCAGCAGAACATGAATATTGTAAGTGTTCAATAAATTAATGAATGAAATATTACAAAATTATATGTATATATTTATATGTGGCTTTGTATGTTTGTGTGTGTGTTCAGAATTTTAATTGTCTTTATAATTGTTATAACAGTCTCCATGTGTTTTTTTCCTTTATTTTCCTCCTCTTGGTGCTAAGTCACTTTTTCTTCTCTGTCATTTAAATAGACTATGGAATGCACGATGCTTAGAGTTTAATTTGAAAAGCCCAGCTTCCTTTTCTAATACTCCAACTTCAGAGTTCTAATATGTACAGTATCAAATAAAATACTCGAAAAATTAGTTCTTCATTTTTAAAATTTTCAATTGCTATCACAGTCCTCTGAGCTTGGGAGACCAATATTTCTTCTGAATCAAAATGAAATGCTTCTCCCGGGAACCAGCAGTTGGCGTAATGGCTATGTCGCTGGACTCCCACGTAGTCGACCGCGGTTCGTATCCTGGACCCGGTGGCTTAAAACTCACGCCGGGCGCGTGTGCGTGCGTGCCCAAGATCCCGAGAGGAGAATGGAGGAGAAGGGATTGAGGCGTGACCACCCCCCCTGGGGGGTGATTTCTCGCTTTCTGTCTCTATGTCTCTCTCTGTCTGTCTGGTGAGCGCACGCGCCCTACAGTGAAAATCTCTCCAAAAAAAAAAGAAGAAATGCTCCTCCTGAACTCAATGAAACAATCTGGGTTGTAACCAATTATTTTATTTTATTTTATTTTTTTATTTTTTCAACGTTATTTAGCTCACCCAGATCAAGTGTGGCAACATAGTTCAAATGAGTCGGAGTAAAAAAGAAACATTGTCTGCACCAAAATAGAAAGTAATTGTACAAAATCATGTTATAAGCTGGCAAATCTGAGATCTACAAGTCTCATACTTGAATATTTCAAGAAGTGGAATTTCTAGATCATATAGAAGCTCTATTGTAGGTTTTTGAGAAATATCTCTATTGTTTTCCACAGAGGCTGGACTAATTTACATTCCCACCAACAGTATAAGAGAGTTATCTTTTCACTATAGCCTCCCTGACATTTACTGTTCTTTATTTTTTTGATCCTAGGCCTTTAACTGGATCAAGGTAGTTTTAATTTGCATTTCCCTTATGACAAGTGACTTTGAACACTTAAACATTGACAACATAGGGGAAACTTTTGAAGACATTGGGTTAGGCGAATATTTCTTAAATAAAACCCTTAAAGCACAAACATTGGTCCCTAAAATAGACAAGTGGGATTACATCAAGCTAATAATCTTTCTCACAGCAAAAGAAAGTAAAACTAAAGTGAAAAGACAACCCTTGGAATGGGAAAAAATATTTGCAAATTATCCCTTGGTTAAAGGATTGGTATCTAGAATGTATAGGGAACTCAAGAGGCTCACCCATAAAAAAAGAAATAATTCAATTAAAAAATGGGCAAATTAATTGAACAGACAACTCTGCAAGAAAGACTTAGGAATGGCTAAGACCCATGCACATTCTCAAATACTGAATTATACCTATCAAGTGGTGGCAGTGGTAATGCAACTGGACCCACAGGGGTAAAGCTCTGGGTTTGCTTCCAGCAACCTCCCTGAACTCACTAGGCATATGCGTGAATCTGTGATCCAGGACAGTTAAGACTAAGGATGAATTCCATCATATAGAACCTGTTTGGGGTGCCTGTCTCTTTCTCTCTCTCTCTCTCAGAAGAAAGAGATAAATGAACTTCAAAAATTAAATATTTAATACTGCATGTAAAGATTTTTATCAAGCTTACTTATTTTTCAATAAATTGTAAGCATTTTACCATCATTGCCTATTGATTACTTTTTAAAACTAAATAATAAAATAAATGTTTAAGAATTTAAACTGCATTTCTTAGCCTGTTACTGGTGAGTATTCCAAATGTTATCTTTAAATACAAAATTTTGAGAGCCAATTATTCTGAGTATAGTACAGAGAATAACTGTTTGGGGAAAAATATAGACACATGAACAATTTTTTTTAAATACAAAATGTAGAACATATTAAGTTTTGTTATTTACCAGGCACTATTCTGAGTGATATGTTACATATGTTGTCATATTTAATGTTTATTAACCTTATGGAATGGATGTTATGATGAGGATTAGTATGTATATATGTGATAGAGCTTGAGGTGATTAGAACACTTAGTTCATAAAAAAGATAATAGAGTCTAGTTTACAGTGAGGAGGTACCTGTCAGCGAGACTTCCTGGAGGAGGTAGTCAGAGTTTACTGAACAAATGAAAAAACCAGGAGCAGTCTACATAGTGCCTGTAGTTCTCTGAAAGAGATTCTGAAGATTGTAGGAGGCCATCTAAACCCTTTAGAAATCAGAATGGCATGAACAGATTGATGATTTAGAAAATATACTTCATTAATGAGGTTGAAGATATGTAGGGTAGAAAAGAGATGTTGCAGTGATATTCTTGAGAGGCACAAAGCAGACTTTAGACAAGCATTTGTGTGTGTCTGTGTGTGTCTATAGAAATATTTCCCAGAAGAGGAAAAATTGAGTTAAAGAATGAATATTGAAATGGAAGGTGATTATAAAGTTTTTCCTAAGAGATTTGGTAGTTTGGAAAGCATACCAATGGTTTGATTTTTATAGCTTTCATCTTATTTCTTTCATTATTGGTATCAGCTGTCAAAGTTCACAGTCATTGCCAGTCTTATTTTCTCTTTATGTTTGATTTTAGTAGTTTGAGTAGGATGGGCTTAAGTGTGTGGGTGTTTTTTATTTACAATCATAAATAATTTCCTTGGCTTGTTGTCATCTCATATACAGTGTAGAGCCATATGAATAAATAAATCACACCTACTTCTTTTTAGAAAATATATCTTTTTTGATTGGCAGTTGTTTGAAATAGCATTCAAGTGCTCATTGTTCTTTGAATTTTAACATTTTCAGAGTTCTTCAAGTTTCCATCTGTTCTCATTTCTCTTCCACCCAAAGTACATTTTTTTTTTTTTTTTGGAGGGGTTTTTGCTATAGGACGTGTGCACTCGCCAGAAAGACAGAGAGACACAGAGAGACGGAAAGTGAGAAATCACCCCCTGGGGGAATGGCCATGCTGCAATTTCTTCTCCTTCATTCTCCTCTCGGGATCTTGGGCATGCACGCACACGTGCCCAGCGTTGAGTCTAAGCCACTGGGTCAGGGACTCAAACCACGATCAACTACATGGGAATCCAGCGACATGGCCATTATGCTAACTGCTGGTCCCAGTCCAAAGTAATTCTCTTAAATATTGCTTGACAACATATCTGCTGTCAATAAATTCTCTCAGCTTTTGTTTATCTGGAAGTCTTTATTCAGCTCCATTTTAAAAAAATGTTGGAAGCCATGTGGAAGACCAGAGTTCAGATCTGAGGTTGACCTCAGCACTTTGGGCATGACCCATGATCTTTCCTGGCTGGAAGGCTAAGGGGGAGGGGAAGGAGGTCAGGGAGTGATGGGACCCTGTTGAGGGTGCTTCTCTCTCTTTTTTGTCTCTCACGAAACTAATAAATAAATAACCCATTTAAGATGATACCCTGACTACCACTACTTGTAGTATTAAGCAAAGAAGTATTAAACTGTTCTTTGTCTCTGACAGAGAATCCTCATATCATTCTGCCAACATTGATAAAATTGTGTTACACCAACTTAATAGTTTATAACTAGAGTAGAATCTCAGAGTCCTTTTAGTTCTTGACAATATTGGTTGGGAGTTTTCCGCCACTTTGCTAGTGGTATCAGTGGAGGGGTTTTTGCTATAGGACGTGTGCACTCGCCAGAAAGACAGAGAGACACAGAGAGACGGAAAGTGAGAAATCACCCCCTGGGGGAATGGCCATGCTGCAATTTCTTCTCCTTCATTCTCCTCTCGGGATCTTGGGCATGCACGCACACGTGCCCAGCGTTGAGTCTAAGCCACTGGGTCAGGGACTCAAACCACGATCAACTACATGGGAATCCAGCGACATGGCCATTATGCTAACTGCTGGTCCCAGTCCAAAGTAATTCTCTTAAATATTGCTTGACAACATATCTGCTGTCAATAAATTCTCTCAGCTTTTGTTTATCTGGAAGTCTTTATTCAGCTCCATTTTAAAAAAATGTTGGAAGCCATGTGGAAGACCAGAGTTCAGATCTGAGGTTGACCTCAGCACTTTGGGCATGACCCATGATCTTTCCTGGCTGGAAGGCTAAGGGGGAGGGGAAGGAGGTCAGGGAGTGATGGGACCCTGTTGAGGGTGCTTCTCTCTCTTTTTTGTCTCTCACGAAACTAATAAATAAATAACCCATTTAAGATGATACCCTGACTACCACTACTTGTAGTATTAAGCAAAGAAGTATTAAACTGTTCTTTGTCTCTGACAGAGAATCCTCATATCATTCTGCCAACATTGATAAAATTGTGTTACACCAACTTAATAGTTTATAACTAGAGTAGAATCTCAGAGTCCTTTTAGTTCTTGACAATATTGGTTGGGAGTTTTCCGCCACTTTGCTAGTGGTATCAGTCTACCATTTGGTATTAGGATAGGATCCTGAATCTAAGACTGTATTTTTCCTCCCTATGGGTACAGAAGTCATCACTTTCCTAGGAGCAATGGACTTTTGTGTCTTAAGAGTTACTTTCTATTCCACCAAAGTCTGACTGAATTTTCTTCTACTTCTCCCTTTGGGGCTTTAGGCATGTGCTTTGTAAGAAAGTTTAGTGAAGTTGGAAAGGCTTAAGTCTATACTCCCATGGATGGTAACTGACTGCTTCCCCTGTGCTATTGAAAGAGGATTTTTCTGGTCACTTGCTTAGTCCTCAGTCTTTCTCCTGAATACCTGGTAGAGACTGAAGAGTAAAAATCTTCAAAGTAAGTACAAACTCTCCTTGTGTGTAGCACCCTGAGCTATTCCTAATATATTAACCCACTCTTGGCCTTTAAGGATTCTTTAAAATATTAGCTTATTTTATTTATTTATTTATTTATTTATTTATTTATTTATTTATTTATTTTGGAGAGTTTT
>NW_006159506.1:4759465-4780505 GCF_000334495.1 Tupaia belangeri chinensis | reverse complement strand
TTTATTTTGGAGAGTTTTTTTTCCTTATTGGGTGCATGTGCTTGCCAGAAAGACAGAGAGAGACAGAGAGATAGAAAGCGAGAAATCACCCCCCTAGAGGGGATGGCCACATCGCAATCCCTTCTCCATTCTCCTCTCGGGATTCTGGGCACACACACACGTACCCAGCTTGAGTTTAAGCCACCGGGTCCAGGACTCAAACCGCAGTCTACTACATGGGAGTCCAGCGACATAGCCATTACGGTAATTGCTGGTCCCATTATTTGCTTATTTTTTAAACCTATTTCTATGGTAGTTACCTTTTTTTATGTTCTAGCTAAACTGGTACATTTTTTTATGTGTCATCTTTCTTTTGATAAGTTTATTCATCTTTGGAATTTGATTTACTTGGTTGTCTTGAAGAATTAGCTCAATTAGCTCTCTAAGGGTTTCAATAAAAATTATTAATCTTGTAGTTAATGGTGATGGTCTCACTATTTGTATCCCCTCATATATTGAAATCTAGTACCCAGTGTGACTGTACTAGAAGGTGAGCCCTTTGGCAGATAATCAGGTCTTAAGGTGTCTGCCTTCACTAATGGGATTAGTGCTTTTATAAAAGAGACCCCAGACACCTTAACCAGTCCCTTCCAGAGCAAGAAGTTGGCAGCCTACAATCTAGAACAAGGCCTTCCTCAGAACCCTACTGTGCTAGCATATTGATCTTCCCGCCTCTAGTATTGTAAGAAATAATTTTCTCTGGTTTATAAGCCACCCAGTTTTTTATAGTTTATTATAGCAACCAGAGCAGACTAAAATGATAATTCAGCTTTTTCTCATTAGATTTGAAACAGTCTTCTTTGCAACATCCCACTCATCTAGGAGCTGAGTCTAGAGAAATGAAATATGGTATGATTAAATATTAAAATGAAACTTTGTCTAGAGAAAGGAATATTGTCTAATTCATTCCCTTGACAAAGATTTTCCAAGCCCTACTAAAGACAAAGCCATTATACTAAGTCATGCAGTGGGTGCCTGGAGATGTATCAATCATGGTTGAAGAATAAGATTCATCTCACTAACAAGGCACATTGGAGGAACGCTTGCTTGGTTATGCCATTTGTGAGCTTGTGATTTCATTTGAGGACCAGCATCCTGGACTCCAAGATTTATCCCTGAGAACTTATCAGTCTAGAACCTGATATAGAATAGATTCCTTCTGGTCTGTAACATGAGTAACCACTCTCACATTACTGTTTGCCTATTGAAAACACTCAGGCTTCATGTTTGTGCTTATTCACTCACTCAGCAGGCTAGAGACATTGACATGTTGGAAATAAGTGACTCTTCCAGGGACAGTGTCTCTCGGTCCATATTTTTTTTTTCTTTCAAAAGCTTAGCTCTATTATCGTCACATGAGAGAATTCAATCCAAGAGCCTTCAGAGTTTGTTCTAAATATATGACAATGTATGACTTCTTAATTTTCTGTCTTCTTCAAGAATGACAAATTATATGATTGAGTGTTGGGAAGAAACATGGAAATGTATACTGTAACTTTTGTGTTGTAAAAATGAGGAAATTGAGACTAAAAAAAGTTACATGGTTTCTTTGACTAAGGGTATACAAATGTGAGATGAAAATAAAAAGCGGAGAATGAGATTTCAGTCATCATTGTTTGCCACAAGGAAGGTCTAAGAGAGTGGATAACTGCATGAGTTAGATGGCTCATGTTCAAATCCTGGGTCTATTGCTTACTGATCTATAAAAGATAAGCAGAGTGATTCAATATTTCTAACCTTCAATTTACCCTTTTGTGAAGGAGAATAATTTCTTTCAAACAGAGAAATGTGCTTTATGGTGTCAAGGTATGGACTTTAAATGAACGAGCAATGAGAAAAACTGTCAAACCAGATTTTCGTTTTTGTTTTGGCATGTTTTGTATGAAAAACATATTGCACTGTCTTATAGGTCTCAATTACACACAGGAAAGTCAAGGTAGTTGCAAGTTTATGCTGTTATTCAGAATGGGCGGGTTCTTGCTTTGTTTTGTTTTGTTTTAAAATATTTGTTTCTTCCATAAGTGAGGAAGCCAGATCAAGAGACAGCACCTCTAGTAAAATCTTCAAATCACAGTTCACTCCCCAACCCCAGCTTCTCTGAGATCACAGGTTTGTCTTGCCAGCCATACTCAGAGCAGTCTCTCTCCAGACCTGCACACACAACTTTGCTATGTGGTTTGGTCTTACAGGACATCACATTTTACTATTGTATTGCCTTCCAGCCCCAGAACAGATGACTTTTAAAAATGTTTAATTAACCAGGTTAACCTGTCTTTGCGCAAATATGTGGAAAGTGATATTGCCCTAATAGTATCACAACGTTTTGGTTGAAACTGTAGATGTGATAGTGGATGTGTGTGGGGAAAAATGAAGAAACACATTTGAATCAAATCTACAGCAGAACAACGGCCATAAATCTCATGTTTTCCCCCAAGGAATAGCTGTGGTAGCAAGCAATGGCAGCTTGGAACTTCTAATGTTTATTTTTTAGCCAATGCTATAATTTTTATTCCTGTTTATTGACCAAGAACTGCTTCATTTACTGACCTAACCACGCTGCAGCGGTCAGGCAACCCTGTGGTTTTGCTGCGCTGGGCCCGGCATGCAATTCCCACGACTCTCCTATAGATGGCAGCATTTCACAAACAACGCTGCCACTGTGCCAGAGAAACAACTCCATAATCTGTTGACAGGATTAAGGACCCCTGTTGTTTTACAGGAAGTAAATAAATCCTTATGGTATTCTGGGAACCTCAGAAGTATATGAGAGTGGTAAGAAGTTGTTTATTCTATGGTAAAGGTATCGAATGAATATTTACAGCATTTAAAACAATTACCTCAGATGGATGTGGACTAGTGTTAAAACCCAGCCTGTTTTACATTATCTAGTTTGGAGTATTTGTTAAACTCTTCCATAGTAGGCTTAATTTCTGAGTACAGGAATTTCTTGCTAGCGTGAACTGATAGGGAACACTAAAACTGAGAAAATAGTGACGTTTTCTCTTTCCAAATTCAGATGAAGTCCTTAGAAAGGAAAATATTATTTAATGTGTGTGCAAATCAATTTGTAAAACAAGCGACATAATACTGTAAACAACAGGAACATAATAAGTAATAAACAGAATAACAGGATATGACAGTAGAGGATTAATAGTCATAGTGAACATGTTTAAGCAAAAGATTGTCTCCAATTTTGAAAACCATTGAAATTCTCAACATTAGATAGTATTGTTTAGTGTAGCCATAGAAAACCACTCTTTCATAAATCTAGAACATGGACACTTCCTCAAATATTATAGTTAGTGTTCTTAAATATGGTTCTGACATTTTAACAAATGACAGAGGGCAATAATCTAAGTCCACCAGTGAGATTTACCCAAGGGTTGATTAATTAATCCTATTCAATAGATTTCCCATTGGCCTAGGATACCCAATACTGTTTCCCTAATTTTCTTGCAAATTCCTTTACTTTGCATGTTTTAATCAACTGGTTATTTTTTTCTAAGTACTTTTAATCTGTGATCAAGAGGCATTTTTAAATACATGATCATCATTTTGAGCTTCCAGATCCATTTTCATATATTTAATTCGAAGATTTCCAACTTTAAAAAATGGTACTGAAAGAGACGATGCTTGATTTTTAATAGTGCAGTTAGTCACGTAAGACTTAACCAGACACTGAATACAATTTTTCTTTTCAAATTCAAGTGCGAAGTTGAAATGTTAACTAGCCACAGTCCTTTATCACTCTTATTTTTATGAAGAATTAGTGGATAAATAATTGACTTAAATAAACAATGAAATTCTTGCTCCAGTACTGAATACATTATTAACTCTGAATCAACTGGGCTTCTCAATGATTTGGGCTTTCCATTTCCAGATTACTAAAATGCGAGTCATAATTATTTTATGTAAAACACTTAGCATTAAGTTTAAGTAGCAGTGAATATTAATATAATTGTTTATGCAAATCAAATGCTGAATAGTTACTTGAGAAACAAACAATTCAGAAAAGGTTTTAGAAACTGGTTAGCAACTGTAGATTTCTCTTACTCTTCACCCCTCAGACTTTATTATGTCACTATGGAATTTTGCAGTGCAACTGATGCTACTGATAATCAGTCAATGTGTAATGGGCCAGTCCAGATGTTGCCCATCAAGTGTGCTTAGGGTGACAGGATTCAGCTGAGTTTAGAGGGACTATTGCATACTTCTTTGGCATTGGTAAAATAATCCAGTAATACACTCTAACTATGATAAAATGGTAAAATGTTAACTCTTTGAATCAGTAACTGTTTTTGTTAGTTTGACTGATATTTTTAGTGTATTTTACCTCGATGCTCTAAATGCTAGTCAAAGAAATTATAGAAAAGATTCCAATGCCAATCTAAGGTAGAACACCCTTCAATGCATTATTGTTATTATTATTATTATTATTATTATTGTGGTGATACACATAAAGGTCTATCCTTTTAACAAGTTTTTAAGTGTATAATACTGAATTGGTAATGATAAGCACAATGTCGTGCCCCAGATTTCTAGAACTTTTCCATCTTGCGTAATTGACACTTTATACCTATTGAATGAAACTCCTCATTTTCCTCTCCCCACAGCCCTTGGCAATCATCATTCCACTTCCTGCTATTACAAGTTTGACTATTTTAGATTCCTCATATAAGTGGAATCATGCAGTACTGCCACATTTTCTTTATCCTCCTTCTGTTGATGTGTTTAGGTTGTCTTTATGTCTTGACTGGTAGGAATAATATGGGAATGCAGATATCTCTTTCAAATCTTTATTTTAATGCTTTTGAATAATGACTCAGAGGTGGGATTTCTGGGTCAAATCATAGATTTATTTATAGTTTCTTGGGGGAACTTCTGTGTTTCATAGCTGCTGCACTATTTTACATTACCACTAATAATACAAAGTGTCCAGTGTCTCTTCAACCTCACCAACACTATTTTTTTTCCCTTCATAGCCATGCCAACATATATAAGGTAATATATCAGTGTGTTTGTGTTCTCTCACAATTAGTGATGTCAAGCATTTTTTCACATATGTATTAGCAATTTATATATCTTATATGAATAAATATCTACTTAGGTTCTTTATTGATTTTTAAAACCCAACTCTCCCTCTTTATTTCTCTTTGTAGTAGTTTTCTATATATTTTAGATTTTAACCCTTTGTCAGATATATGGTTTGCAAATATTTTTCTCATTCTGTAAGTTGCTTTATTACTCTGTGATTTTTTTTTTCTTGTGTGGAAGCGTTTTAGTTTGATCTATTAATAGTTCCATTTGTGTAGTTTGGTTTTTGTTGCCTGTGCTTTTGGTATCATATCCAAGAACTCATTGTCATGACCAACCTCAGGCAGAATTTCTCTTATGTTTTCTTCTAGGAGTTTGACAGTTTCATGTCTTACCTTTAAATCTTTCGTCCATGTTGAGTTAATTTTTGCGTGTGAACTTCATCTTTTGAACTTTATAATCAATCTTATATATGCAACAAGTCTATAATGCATATCTTTTATCTGTCTTGGTATTAAAGAAATATAATCTATAAATTATCTTTGTTTTCTTTTTCAATTGCCAGAGACTGCATACTTTTGCTAGAGGAGCAGAAGGTGAAAGAGAGAGAGAGAGAGAGAGAGAGAAATCACCCCCAATGGAAGTTAGAATAGTTATATCAAAGGGAGACTGTATGAATCTAATTAGTTTTGATAGATTTTTAAACATTTTGACATGTGAAGTACTATAACCAAGTGCTAAATAGTTTGAGATTAAGATATTTATATAGTATAAGATTTATATATTTTAAGATATTTTAAATATTTACTAAACATGTCATTTCTTCCTAGAAGAATTTTGGGCAGTCATTCATTCACACACACCAGGCATGTTTTTCAAGGTGCTGGAGCCAGGATTCAAACCACAGTTGGCCATATGGAATCTGTTTACCTTAACAATTATGCTACCAGATCAGCCTCCACAAAAAAGTTGTTTTAGTAAGTGTAAATAACCTTGACATTTTTTTTAACTGACAGAGGGTCTGTTTGCTCACCAAAAAGACAGACAGAGAGAGAGAGAGAGAGAGAAAACACCCTGATGGGGTGTGATCATGCCACAATCCCTTCTTCATTTCTCCATCCTATCAGGATTTGCAGGATTTGGGGAATGCACAGATGTTTTTCACATCACTGGGACAGGACTTAATCTGCAGTTGGCCATCTGGGGTCTGGTTCCCATAATCACTAGGCCCTCTAGATTGTTTTTAAATCACTTTCATTGGTATTTTGAATTGGCTTTTGAAAAATCATGTGATTACAAGTAATTATGTGGTATCAGTCAATATTTTTAAAAATCTTGAATATTTTTCACAAAAGTAGAGGAAAAAAAAAATAGAGACTTGCCTATAGTTAGTAATAATTCCAAAGGTGAGTTTCTGTGTATTATGTAATTTCCAGGAAAAACCAGATGAAATTATTGTAATAAAATATAATAATAGTGACACAAACTGTAAACAAACATTTAAATGAATGTGATTTAATATTTTTATCTTTGTACGGGTGTTCCTAAAAATATATTAAAGGTTAAAAAAAAATCCTCTTTTGAATTCCCAAAATAAGGTCACCAGAGCTGATTGTCTCTATTACTGTTACTCTTGTCTCGGTTAGTTAGATTCTATTACCGATGTGACCAAAGCTAGCATTCACTCGCCACATGGGCTTGTTACTCTGTTCTGTTGCATGCTTCCAGGTCTGCCTGTTGTCTTGGAAACATTTCTCATCCTGTCCTCATTTCTGGAATAAATTAGGCACTTAGACTTCTTCATTACTTCAGGTACCTAGGTAGATTTTCCCTTTGGTGGTAAACACAACTTGACATCTTATTTTTTCATAGTTAACATCTCTGGCATCTATCCCTTCCTTTTCATTCCCACTGTCCCCAAATCATCATCTCACATTAGAATATACTTCATAACTAACTGGACTCTCTTCCTGGTGTCGCTGCCTTTTAATGTCACTAGAAAATTCTTCCTAAAAACTCATTTTAAGAGCCATCAGTTGCCAAGCCTATCAAAGCTCTCTGCTTCATTTTCAAGGCTGTAGTCTAACTGCATCCTGTCTATCCAATCCGATTTTCCACTATTTCCCAATATTAATTCTATAGATCAGTCCAGCTCTTTGTATATGAAAATATGGCATGTCATTCTCAACTCAGTGACTGCTCCTTTTCCCCACATATGGAATTCTCTCTCCTCTCTACTACCTGTGTAGAAATCTTTCTCTTTTTTTACATGTCTCTTGTTTTATTCACTGTTTGATTTCTGATTGGAACATAGGCTAGAAAATGGTGGATTCAATGACTTAGAGTGAGCACAAACACCACTTTGCCTGTCATGTTTTTCTGATTATGCAGGACCCAGAAGCTCTTCTTTTCCCTGAAATCTTTGCATGCATATGATTTGAGCTATACTTCTATTTATCCTTTTATGGTCAACAGTAGATTCAACCAGTATTATCTCTAATAGGATTTTATGCTTGTACATTGCTTAAGAAACATTGTGCTTAATAATAACTTGTTGCTCTATGCTTGCTGGTTTTTATATTTGCACAGTTTTCTCACAGCTAATGATTCACATTGCAAAGGGAGTTCCCACAGGGAAAGGTATAGCATGTTAGGTAAACACATCCATATTATATTCAGACTGATGTGAATGTGATGGTTAATTTTAAATATCAACTGAGGGTTGCCCAGGTAGCTGGTAAAATGTTATTTCTGTAAAGAAATATAATCTATAAATTATCTTTGTTTTCTTTTTCAATTGCCAGAGACTGCATACTTTTGCTAGAGGAGCAGAAGGTGAAAGAGAGAGAGAGAGAGAGAGAGAGAAATCACCCCCAATGGAAGTTAGAATAGTTATATCAAAGGGAGACTGTATGAATCTAATTAGTTTTGATAGATTTTTAAACATTTTGACATGTGAAGTACTATAACCAAGTGCTAAATAGTTTGAGATTAAGATATTTATATAGTATAAGATTTATATATTTTAAGATATTTTAAATATTTACTAAACATGTCATTTCTTCCTAGAAGAATTTTGGGCAGTCATTCATTCACACACACCAGGCATGTTTTTCAAGGTGCTGGAGCCAGGATTCAAACCACAGTTGGCCATATGGAATCTGTTTACCTTAACAATTATGCTACCAGATCAGCCTCCACAAAAAAGTTGTTTTAGTAAGTGTAAATAACCTTGACATTTTTTTTAACTGACAGAGGGTCTGTTTGCTCACCAAAAAGACAGACAGAGAGAGAGAGAGAGAGAGAAAACACCCTGATGGGGTGTGATCATGCCACAATCCCTTCTTCATTTCTCCATCCTATCAGGATTTGCAGGATTTGGGGAATGCACAGATGTTTTTCACATCACTGGGACAGGACTTAATCTGCAGTTGGCCATCTGGGGTCTGGTTCCCATAATCACTAGGCCCTCTAGATTGTTTTTAAATCACTTTCATTGGTATTTTGAATTGGCTTTTGAAAAATCATGTGATTACAAGTAATTATGTGGTATCAGTCAATATTTTTAAAAATCTTGAATATTTTTCACAAAAGTAGAGGAAAAAAAAAATAGAGACTTGCCTATAGTTAGTAATAATTCCAAAGGTGAGTTTCTGTGTATTATGTAATTTCCAGGAAAAACCAGATGAAATTATTGTAATAAAATATAATAATAGTGACACAAACTGTAAACAAACATTTAAATGAATGTGATTTAATATTTTTATCTTTGTACGGGTGTTCCTAAAAATATATTAAAGGTTAAAAAAAAATCCTCTTTTGAATTCCCAAAATAAGGTCACCAGAGCTGATTGTCTCTATTACTGTTACTCTTGTCTCGGTTAGTTAGATTCTATTACCGATGTGACCAAAGCTAGCATTCACTCGCCACATGGGCTTGTTACTCTGTTCTGTTGCATGCTTCCAGGTCTGCCTGTTGTCTTGGAAACATTTCTCATCCTGTCCTCATTTCTGGAATAAATTAGGCACTTAGACTTCTTCATTACTTCAGGTACCTAGGTAGATTTTCCCTTTGGTGGTAAACACAACTTGACATCTTATTTTTTCATAGTTAACATCTCTGGCATCTATCCCTTCCTTTTCATTCCCACTGTCCCCAAATCATCATCTCACATTAGAATATACTTCATAACTAACTGGACTCTCTTCCTGGTGTCGCTGCCTTTTAATGTCACTAGAAAATTCTTCCTAAAAACTCATTTTAAGAGCCATCAGTTGCCAAGCCTATCAAAGCTCTCTGCTTCATTTTCAAGGCTGTAGTCTAACTGCATCCTGTCTATCCAATCCGATTTTCCACTATTTCCCAATATTAATTCTATAGATCAGTCCAGCTCTTTGTATATGAAAATATGGCATGTCATTCTCAACTCAGTGACTGCTCCTTTTCCCCACATATGGAATTCTCTCTCCTCTCTACTACCTGTGTAGAAATCTTTCTCTTTTTTTACATGTCTCTTGTTTTATTCACTGTTTGATTTCTGATTGGAACATAGGCTAGAAAATGGTGGATTCAATGACTTAGAGTGAGCACAAACACCACTTTGCCTGTCATGTTTTTCTGATTATGCAGGACCCAGAAGCTCTTCTTTTCCCTGAAATCTTTGCATGCATATGATTTGAGCTATACTTCTATTTATCCTTTTATGGTCAACAGTAGATTCAACCAGTATTATCTCTAATAGGATTTTATGCTTGTACATTGCTTAAGAAACATTGTGCTTAATAATAACTTGTTGCTCTATGCTTGCTGGTTTTTATATTTGCACAGTTTTCTCACAGCTAATGATTCACATTGCAAAGGGAGTTCCCACAGGGAAAGGTATAGCATGTTAGGTAAACACATCCATATTATATTCAGAATGATGTGAATGTGATGGTTAATTTTAAATATCAACTGAGGGTTGCCCAGGTAGCTGGTAAAATGTTATTTCTGAATGTGTTTATGAGGGTATTTCTGGATGAGATTAGCATTAAAATAAGTGAACTGGGTAAACCAGATAGCTTTCATTAGTGCAGATAGGTATCATCTGATACATAAGTACCTGAATAGAGGAAAAGGGCAGAGGAAGAGCGAAGTTTCTTTTTTATTGGAGAGGTTTTTGCTATAGGGCGCTTGCACTCACCAGACAAAGAAAGCCAGAGAGACAGAAAGCGAGAAATCACCCCCCAGGGAGGAAGGGCACACCACAATCCCTTCTCCTCCATTCTCCTCTTGGTATCTTGGGCATGCACGCACACGCACCTGGCATGAGTTTTTAAGCCACCGGGTCCAGGACTCGAACCACGGTCTACTACGTGGGAGTCCAGCGACATAGCCATTATGCTAACTGCTGGTCCCGGTTAGTTTCCACTTATACTGGGACATCCATCATCTCTTGCTCTGAGGTATAAGTGTTCCTGGTTGTTGGGCCTTTAGACTTAGGTTAACTTACACATGCACGCACGTACACACATGTACACACACACACACACACACACACACAAAATCTTCTTGGTATGTATCTCTGGAGAGTTCTAGGACAGTGAGTTTTGAATACTGTCTCTACCAAAAACGAATTCTGTGACCTTAATTTCTCTAAGTCAGATGTTCATTTGGAA
Organism: Tupaia belangeri chinensis; assembly: GCF_000334495.1. NCBI lineage: Eukaryota > Metazoa > Chordata > Mammalia > Scandentia > Tupaiidae > Tupaia > Tupaia belangeri. Next base: position 4,769,774 of record NW_006159506.1, on the reverse strand, counting down.
AATGAGCATCATTATAGAAAAAAAAAAATCTGTTTCATATGACAAACCTAAAGATTAAATACAACTGTGTGCTTAAAAAGCTTCAATATTATTCACCACACTATAAGCATTTGAGCATGATTGTCATGGCTGTTTTGTTTTTTTTTTTTTTCACTGTTGGTAGTGTATTGAACTCCAGACTGGGATCACTGATTTTATTACAAAATAGCAACTAGAAACTGGTGACAGCATGAGTTTTAATAATTCTCATGATTTTTAAGATACCCTTCAGTCATGTGAGAATGGGATTTAGAGAATAGCAATTTCAAAATAATTTAGTTCTATTGTTTATGAGCAAAGCATTTGGTCTCTTTTTGTTTTAGTTTCATTGTCCATTAAATGAAAGTCAAAATACTTAGAGCAAAGGGAGACTGTATGAATCTAATTAGTTTCGATTCCTTTTTAAACATTTTGACAATGCAAAGTATTATAACCAAGTACTAAATATTTTAATAAAGACAATTTTAGGGATCAGCAGATGGCACAATGGTTACCTCATTGGACTCTCATAGAGTCGACTGTGGTTCAAGTCCTGGACCCAGGAACTTAAAACTCACTATGGGCATGTATGTGTGCATGCCCAAAATCCTGAGAGGAGACTAGAGGAGAAAGGATTGTGGCATGGTCATCCTCCCCGGTGTGTGTGTGGGGTGATTTCTCATTTTCTGCCTCTCTGGTGAGCACAAACCCTATAGCAAAAATCTCTCTCTGAAAACAAACAAGCAAGCAAACAAACAACAACAAAAAAAACACAACACATTCTGGGTGCATGTGCGTATGTACCCAAAATCCCAAGAGGAGAATGGAGAAGAGATTGTGGCATGGCCATCCCCCATGAGGGGTGATTTCTTATTCTCTATCTCCATGTGTGTGGTGAGTGCACATGTCCTGTAGCAAAAATCTCTCACTCTCTCTCTATATATATAAATATATATAAATACAACTTTCATAAAGTGATAGCAATAGTCATCAATGTAGTATCATTTAAAAATCTGAGACTTATTAGCTCTTATCTGAAGCCATCTTAAACTCTGAGACCAGGCTGGCCTGCATTCATTTCCAGGTTCCGCACTGTGATGTGGAATAACCTACCTACTATATTCTGTGTACATTCTCTCAACTTTAAAAGTTAGGCGGTGAACTCTATTGTATAGGTTTGTTTTAAGAATCAAGTGAGACAATCCCTGCACGTGTTAATGCTCAATAAATAACAGCAAAGCACAATACTATATTCTGAAATCAAGTCAGCAGGTTGAATTAACAATGATTTATTGATCATATGTATTTTGCCATGGGTTAGACCCAGATTTAGACACAGAGTATTTGAGAGTCATTCAACAAGTATGTATTAAATATTGTGCATCTACCGTATGTCAAGCATTTGTCCAGGTACCCTGGTAGAGTAAACAAACAAACAAAAAACACAACCTCTTCTCTCACAGAGCTTACATTTTGTTGAATGTAAAAATGTATTTTAAAAAATGCATAAAAGAACACATCGAAAAGACTGTACATTATGACCAAGTAGGATTTATTTCTGGCATGTGAGGCTGATTTAATATACACAATTCAATCAATGTGATATAGCACGAAAGATATAAACTACACAATCATCTCAACGCTGGACAAGCATTCAATAAAGACCAACATATTTTTTTTTTGAAAAAAACTCTCAACAGTTTAGGAATAGAAGGAAAGTTCCTCGGCATAACAGAGGCATTTGTAAAAAATTTGCAGTTAACAAAATAATCCATGAGGAAAACCTGAAAGCCATTTTACTAGACCAGTACAAAACACAGCTGCCTATTCTCACCAGTTCTCTTCGACATAGTAAGGACTGTAATACACTGTAAAGTTATATGTAATCCAATGTAATATAAAGAAGATTATGGTGATAATACAAAAAATAGTATAGCAAGAGCAACCAGGCAAGAAATCAAAAAGAAAGGCATCAAAATGGGAAAAGAAGTAAAATTATTTCTATTTGTAAATTAAATAATCCTATGTGGGGAATAAAAGTAATCCTCAAAAATTTCACAACAAACTTTTAGGTTGAGTCAGTAACTGGCATGGTGGTTAAGGCTGCTGTATCTCACATAGTCCACTGTGTGATTTGAGTCCTAGACCCAGCAGCTTAAAAAAACATATGAAACACATGTGTATGTGTATCCAAAATCTCGAGGGGAAAATGGAAGAGAAGGGATTGTGGCATGGCCACCTCCCACCACAAGGTGATTCTCACCTTTTCTCTCTCTCTGTCTCTCTCCAACGTGTGCATGAGGCCTATAGGAAAAAAAAAAGAAAACTTTTACAATTAATTAATGAAGTTACAGGATACAAAATAAATATACAAAAATTAACAGCATTTTAATATACAAATAACAAATTAACTGAAATAATGTTAACAATCTCACTTATAATAGCATGCAAATTTTACTTGGAAATTTAATCAAAAAGGTTAAAGATTTATACTTTGAAAACAGCAAAATATTAAAGAAAGAAATTGAAGAAGATACAAATAAATGAAAACATAGCCTGTGCTTATGAATTAAAAGAATTAATATTAATATGTCCATATTACTTAAGGTAATATACATATTTAAGTCAATCCCTATCAAAATCCCAAAGACACTCTTCACAGAAAAAAAAAAAAAAAACCCTAAAATTTGTATGGGACCATAAATAAGCCAAATAACCAAAAGAATTTCGAGAAAGAATAACAAAGTTAGAGGTACCACACTTTCTGATTGAAAATTTTATATAAAGCTATAGTAATCAAAATAATATGACACTCACAAAAAAACTAACACATAGACCAATGGAACAGACTAGAGAGCCCAGAGTAAGTCCAAACATGTACAGCCACCTAGGTTTTCACAAGGGCACCAAGAACACACAATGAGAAAACAATAACTTCAATAATGGTGATGGACAAACCATATTTCCACATGCAAAAGAATGAAATTTGACCCTTATTTTATAACGTACACAAAAATCTACTCAAAATAGATTAAAAACCCAAATATTCATACAATATATCACCAGGAACTATATAACTTCTAGAAGACTCATAAGTGAACAGATGCTCCTGGACACTAACCCTGGTTATAATTTTTTTGGGTACCCTACCAAAATCTAAGGCTTCAAAAGAAGAATAAATAAATGGTACTACATAAAACCAATCAGCATATGTACATCAAAAGAAATAATCAACAAAATGAAACAGTAACCTACGGAGTGGTAAAAATAATATACGATACAAGGTTACTATCCAAATTTTATAAAAAACCTTATGCAACTCAGAGTGGAAAAGTAAATAACGCAATGAAGAAATGGACAGAAGACCTAAATAGACATTTACCCAAAGAACATAAAAGTGGCCAACAGGGATATGAGAAAGGGCTCAAAATAATTAATCATGAGTGAAAGGCAAATCAAAATCATCACAAAGTACCACCTCACACTTGATAGAATGGCTATTATCTAAAAATCTAAAGATAACAAATGTTGGTGAGGTCGTAGAGAAAATGGGCCTCTTGTACACTGTTGATTGGACTGTAGATTGGTACATTCATTATGAAAAATAGTTTGGAGGTTTCTAAAGAAATTAAACTACCATATGATTCAGTAATCTATTTTGTGGAAAATATCCAAAAGAAAAGAAATTGTTGCCTTGTGAAAATATATACACACCCATATTTATTGTGGTATTTTCATTCTCTGTAGAAAAAAAAAATAAGTAAATAACTTAATTGTCCACTGATACATGAATGAATAAAAAAAACGTAGTACATATGTACATGAAATATTGTTCCACCCTAAAAAAGAAGCTTCTTGCCATTTGGCACACAGGTAAAGCTGGAGGGCATTATGCTAAATGAAATAATACAGACACAGAAAGAAAAACATTGACATGATTTCACCTGCATGTGAATCTAAATTTTTTTTTTTAATTTTCAAAAATCCAATAGAGGTAGTAAAACAATGGTTAACAGGAGTTAGAGTGTCAGGGAAAAGTGAGAAGATGTAGGTCAAACGATACAAAATAGTGGATGGGAAAGATAATCCAGTCTAGAAATGTAATATGCAGGACAAGTACTGTAAGTAATGAACTGTAAACATAGAAAATTCATGCTAAGTAGGCAGATTTTAGCTGTTCTTGCTACCAAGACAAAAACAAAAATGGCTAATTGTGAGATATTTTTTAAGAGAGATATTGCTGTAGGGCACATGTGCTCACTGGAGAGAGAGAGACAGAGAGACAGAAAATGAAAAATCACCCCTCTGGAGGGGATGATCACACATAATCCTTTCTCCTCCATTCTCCTCTTGGGATTTTGGGCACACACTCACACCCTGTGTGAGTTTGTAGCCACTGGGTCCAGGACTCAAACCACAGTCGGACATGGGAGTCCAGTGACATAACTATTATGCCATCTGCTGGGCCTAATAGATACGTTAATTTGTTTTACTATAGTCACTTTTTTGGATATCTGTATGTATCCTGTAACGTCATGTTGTAAACCTTATTTATGTAAGGTTTACAGTATTTATATACAGTAAATTTAACTTTTTAGAATAGGTAAATAAATAAATATTTCCATAAAATTCGAGAAAAAAAGAAATATTTAAGAGATGTTGCAATTTAACAGATAAATCACATGATCTTGAAACTTAAAAAAAAAGTGAAGCACAGATCATTTAATTAAAGATCCAAAGCAGCATTTGCAATGATATTCTAAGGAGATAGGTGATTAATTGCCAAGTGAATGTTATAAACATGTGTCCAAGAAGTTTTTAGGGAGGGAAATCACTTTATATATGCTATATAAATAATAGACATGTTTATAAAAGTTTTTCTCAAATGAGCTGCAGTCTGAATTCAATTTGTGTGCTGAATGAGCATGGGCTGTGTTTTGTCACTTACACACAAAAACGGTTGCTACCTGGAATACATTTGCAGCAGTGTTTTGGAAACCTAATCAGCATCATTGATTTGCACTGCTTTATTCCACGAGCTGTTTCAAAAAAACAATTCTCAAACCTCTTAAGGAGTGTGATTTTCAGACTTAGAAATCAAGCTGAAGGTCTGGAAGGTAAAACCAAAACCTTTGCTTTTCCACTTACTTTTATATAGAGAACTTTGATCAGATAATCTCCCAATAGAAAGAGCATACAGATTCCCAGGTGCTTAGCCAACATCAGCCACCAGTGTCTTCTTGTCACTAAGTGAAAGCATATGATCAGGAAGGAGGATTTTTTTCTGGTGTCTTTGTAGAGCTTCTTATCTTTGCCTTTCATCTATAATGAAACGGCATTTAAAAGAAGGTGGCGTGTGAGATGAGATCAGGAGAATGGATTCTTTATGACACCTGAGTGGAGAAGGGCTGTGACAATTCATTTTGCCTTTATTTTGTTTTGACGCAACTGTCAAAACGTTTTAACTCTTTCTTTCCTTGAATTTGTCACAGGTGGAAAAACAACGGTGACCGGCAAGAAATATTCCACTGATATTATTGAATACAGATCTGTTTAAGCAAACTCATTACTGAGATAAGAAAATTGTGCAGAGATAAACAACCTGACATCTTTTTTACAGCATAGCTGAGGCACAAACCACGTGAGTTAGGCCTACTGAGTCAGAAATATGAAACATGACAAATTGCTGACTTTTTGAAACCTGAAACCAAAGAACTTGTACACTTCCTTAAGAATTACACACATGAGCTATTCTAGGTCACTTCTGGAGCTTCAAAATCCATTTTATGGTTCCAAAGGCTGTTAAAACAGAGCTCAGCAAGTGCTTATTGGGTTGTGACATGCAGTTGAAGGAAAACCAAACCAAATTGGCTTGCTTGTACAACACTGCGAAAAGATATAAAGCAGAAGTATGTTAGGAATTTATCCATGAGTGATGGAATGAGTAGAGGTGTTGTTTGCAACGGGACAGAAGAGCAAGTGTCTTGGGACCAGCAGTTAGCGTAATGGCTATGTCGCTGGACTCCCACGTAGTTGACCACGGTTCGCGTCCTGGACCCGGTGGCTTAAAACTCATGCTGGGCGCATGTGCATGCGTGCCCAAGATCCTGAGAGGAGGATGGAGGAGAAGGGATTGTGACGTGGCCATCCCCCCTGGGGGGTGATTTCTTGCTTCCTGTCTCTCTGTCTCTGTCTGGCAAGCACACGCGCATGATAGCAAAAACCTCTCCAAAATAAAAAAGAAGAACGTGTCTTGAAAATAGAATGATGTAGTCAATTGATTGTTCTGTATCTTAAATACACGAAGGCAAGAAAAAGATGTTTAGAAATGCTTTGGGAAAAGAGTTAAGTCACAAAAGATGTAGAGTGAAATTTGCTTTTTCCTGAATTTAGGTGCCTTCAGAGAAAAGTAAAGGTGATTTCCTCAGGAACGGTTCTCCTAGAAAAGGGACATTAAAAAACTGGTAGATAAGGCATCAAAGATGCCCCACTTCTTCAGACATCACAGAGTGTGGAAGACCATTTCACCATTCCACCCACTGTATTTCCTTTCAAATGTCTTTGCTATCATACGATTGCCCTTTCTTTTACATGCTTGTGATGTTCCAAATGCTTTATCTAGCCCAAGTTTTCTCAACCTCAGCGTTATTGACAATTTGGGCTGAACGATTCTTTATTACATTAACCTATTTTGTGAATTATAGGAAGTTGAACAGCATCCAAGTCCCCTACCCACCATAAGCCAGTGGCACTTCCCACTTAGTCCTCTCATACGCAAAATGAATTGACAGAAGATAACAACTGTCAAATAAGAATTAAGACTTTTCTAGATGAATCTGCAGAGTTGATCATTTATTTCTTCATGGAAAAATAGTTATATAGGCTTTATTTTTTTTTCTGGTAGTACTACTTGGACAAGCGACTTCTCAGCTTTTTGCTTACTTCATCTTCAAAAAATTATAGAGATTTTTCAAAAGGTATTGTTTTTCCATCTTTTTAAACCAATGGAGTATTTCTAATATTTCTAGTTCTTGCTATAATGCATACAGATGCAAAATGATTCTTTATTGAGATATGTGAAATTTTCTGTGAATTTTTAATATTGATTTACATCCTTCCTTGCAGAAATAATTAATATTGATTACTGGGAGGCACTTAGCTTGATAATAATTCAACCCGGTTCACAACAAAAACAAGTCAATTGTGGTCTTTAGAAATTTTTAATTATGATTGCCTTTTAATTTTATTTCTGTGTCTAGATAAGAGTTGACCTTGGATAAAATCCATTTGACAAATTCAAATTAGACAAAGCCAAAATAATGAAATGGGTGGGTAAACTCGAAAGCAACTGAAATTTCTAAAAATAATATTGGCAGAATTGTCATCATAAGGGAAGTCATTAAGGACGAAATTCTTTGAAGCCAATTAGAAATTGTACATCAATTTGTGATTAAAGTTATGCAGTAAATAATGTAAATGAGTTCTTCATGTAAATCTTACATGTGATAGCTGAATCTATCAAGGAATGTAAGGGTAATTTTTATTTAAAAAAATTTCTTTTATACCTCCAGATTCCATCCAGTGCTCTACAAGTGAACCTAAACTATCATGTATTTCAGTTAAGAAACACTTCTTAAAGGTTTTATGTATATATATATATAATATATTTATATATATGTAGATATATATATTTGATATCTATATTATATATTTAGATATATATATATTAGAGAGATTTTTGCTTTAGAGTCCATGTGCTCTCCAGAAAGACAGACAGAAAGCAAGAAACCACCTACCCAGGGTTAGTCATGCCACAGTCCATTCTCCTCTTGGGATTTTGGACATGCACGCACATACACCCAATGTGAATTTCAAACCTCTGACCCAAGACTCAAACCACGGTTAGCCATGTCAGACTCCAGCGATGTAACCATTCCACCATCTACTGGCCCCCAAACATACATATTTTAAAACAGCAAATAAGAATTAATGTTTTTCTAAATTATTCTGAAAAGTTGATCATTTATTTCTGGATGAGGAAAAATAGTATAAAGTTGTTTATAATATATAGAATTTAGAAGCAACATGGATCCAACTTAGAAACAACTTAAGTACCCTTGAGCCATCTTGGGGAAGCACGGTAGAATGAGCAGCGTGGTATATACGCAAGGAGGGAGATCCACACGCTCTCTGCTGTTGCAGAGAGGTATCTGAGTTCTCCTGGGCTGCAGGCACTGGAATTTCCTCAGCAGACAAGCTGGTGAAACTTCACAGTTCCTCAAAGCCCATGGGTAAGGGTATAATCCAAGGATGTGGTATGAGCAGCCCCACTAGGAATCCTGGGTGTTATAACTGCCATCTCTGGGGATCATCACTTGCAGGAAGCAGAGGGGAGTGGAGTCACCTCTTTCTTTAATCCAGGGGAACTTCCAAAGGTCCACCATACAGGTATAAAGCGTGATGTATCTGAACAGAGATGAGGTCACTGAGGGTAGTGACCAAAACAGGAGAGACCTTGCATGGTCTACAGCAATAAATAGACGGATCTCTACTCAGCGGCCTGGGATTGCAGCAGGGCAAGCCTCCTCACCCCTCTACGCTCTTTTAGTGTAAGACTAACATCTCCCTGAGCTGAGGGAAGAATTAGCCCTTACTGTTGTGCCATAACACTTACACTTTATACCTCGGAAACCTGCCATGGGAGCTGTTATAAGACAAGCATAATGTACACCCATCCCTCACTTCATAACCTTTATTTGTACCTGCAAACCCTGTTACCAAGTGCAGTCAGTAAATAAGAAACAAGGAGGACTTTTTGTTTGTTTTTAGAGGTTTCTTCTGCCTCAAGATGTGTGCACTCATCCGAGGCAGAAACCGTGAGAAAGTGAGAAATCCCCCCCCCCCAAGTGGGATAGCCATGCCACAATCCCTTCTTGTCTATTACCCTTCTGGGATATTGGGCACACATGCACATGCACCCATTGTGACTTTCAAGCCACTGGGTCTGTGGTTAGACATGTGAGAGTCCAGTGATGTAACCACTGTGGAATCTGCTGGTCCCAGAAACAAGTCTGTTTTTTTTGTTGTTGTTGGTTTTTTGTTTGTTTGTTTGTTTTCAGTTTAGTATTTTAGTAAGAAAAATTATGATGTAATCCATTCTAACCTTAGACCTCAAATAATTTTCAGAAGTAGAAATACAAATTCATCGAAAAATCAAAATACATTGTATAAGCAGTAAAAAACAATTTGAAAGTAAAATTTGTGCAAGGAATATAATATGAAGCATTATGTTACCCTTCCCCCCTTCTTTATTCAGTATTCTTTATCAGGTTTTCAGTCTTTTGAGAGCACATGGTTATTTTGCATTAACATTGCACTTGAAAGAGTTGGGTGAGCCCATGACTTGGTGTTAAGGAGCTGGATCCCACATGGCCAAGTGTACAGTTTGAGTCCTAGACCTGGTTGCTTATTCATGTGTGTCCATAACCCTGAAATGAGGGTGATATGGCAGAGAAGAGATCACTGCATGACTATGCCCCATGACTGGGAGGCTCTTAACTTCCTTCTTTATTTTTGTATCTCTCCAGAGAGAGCATGTACCCTCTGGAAAATTAAAAAGAAAGTTTGAAAAACATCTTTATGGTAACATTAAGGTCAAACAAGAGAGTATTTTGAAAGCAGTGTAGACAGTACATACACACAATATACCATTGAGTTGCAGAAGATGCTAGTTCTCCTCTCTACCAGGGTACGTTGGCAAGCAAAGCAAAGCATTTCAGTTTGTTCCAAGATGGCGAACAAATCCAATTTGTTCCATATGATTTTCCATTCTATGGCAAGAAATTATTGTGTAGGATACATCACCAGAGCCTTTTTAAAAATTTTTTTTGCCGAAAGTTGAAATGTCAAAAGTAATACTTCTAGTTACCATTTATTTAGTGGGTGTAACTTTCACTACTCAAAGGAAAAAAATTCTGAAAAGTGATAGAGCTTTAACGTTAAGGTGAAAGTGATATTATTTAAAAATCTGTGGGGCAGTAATAAAAAACAATACTCTGCAAGGTAGTCTTGCATGGGAAGGTTTCTGGTTCATGTCAAGAGACTTCCCTGAGTATGCCTGGCACATGTGTGCCATGATCCAGGAGGGCTGTAGTCTAGGAGGGTGCTGTGTCTCTCTATCACTCTTTGCTTATGAAAGAAATAAATGAATAAGTGTTTTTTAAAAAAATTTAAAAGGAAAAGTCTGCAAGTGAGATCTATTGATGTATCGTGTGCCTAATACACAGCAGGA
>NW_006159506.1:4756506-4759153 GCF_000334495.1 Tupaia belangeri chinensis | reverse complement strand
CAGGAATTTAGTAAATGGTTAATGAAATATTGTCTTCCTTTTTGTGTGCTTAAGAGTTCAGGTTCCCTTCCCTTTCTAAGCTACACTCTCCCTCTAAGACCTCAATTTCCATGATGTAAATGAATGATGTTGAGTTTCCAGTTTCATAGTACCTAGTGCTTCAAATTAAGCAATAATTCAATATTATTATTTCTTTTCCTAGTTACCACTGTAACTTTTCTTTTCTTTTTGTCTATTTATTTGTTTTTTGCTATAGGGCACATGTATGAAAGAGAGAGGGAGAGAGAGAAAGAGGGAAAGTGAGAAATAACCCCTTGGGGGTTGGCCATGCCAAAATCCCTTCTCCTCTTGGAGAAAGGCAGACATGCAAATGTGCCCAGCATGATTATCAAGTGCTGAGTTTAGGATTCAATCAGCCATGTGGGATCTAGTGTCTTAACCTCCATGCCACCTGCTGGCCCAGTTTTTATTATTTTTTACTCCACGTATATTGCCTTTCCTCCTAAGGACTGTCAGGATTACAAGCATTAAATTTCATCCAGAAAATGAGACTATTGATCTTGGCAGTATCTTCTACACTTATCTCTTCATCTCCCCTGACCAGTTAGATTATTTAACTTCTCCATGTTTCGTTTTTCATCTTTGGAAAACCAGGAATGACAATAGATCCTACCTCATTGGTCATAAAAATTAAATGAGCTCATGCATTAAAAAATAAACACAAACGTTAGCACAATATGCAAATAGTGCTCAACAATTATGAATTAATTATTATTAATTTCTCAGATGCTCTCCTCCTTTTCATCCTTGTTGGCAAAGCATTGAATAGAAAAGCAAATTCTTTAATACAGTCATTTCCCAATCTACCTTTCGAACATTGAACTTCTAAAAACAATTACTATTCATGCCATGTCTTTGTCAAAATGGCCGTCTTTCTGTCTCTGACCTTTTCTGCTTCATCATTTTTGTTTATGCTCTTTTGAAATGTCCTTGCCCTGTCAAAATCTTACTTGGTGCTTAGAGTAAAAATAAATACCACCTTTTTCAGAAAATTTCTTTAATGTTCTAGTCAGAATTTTATATGCCCTCCTGAACACTACAATTTGCTTTGACTGTGTTCTTTTTGGTTAAGATTTAAAACACCATACTTTTTAAATATAGTTAGTTGAGTAAATGTGTTTTACCTAAGCTTTAAATTGCTTGCAAATATATTGTATTTAGACATATTATTTTTCCCATAGGCCTGTTGTAGTAGTATCTGTCATTTAAAAAGGCTTACTTGATATTTGAGTAGTATTATCATTATTTTAATGATTTTTACCATATCATACATTTTAAGAACGTTTTATTATAAAAGGACTATGAGAATTTTAGAATATCTGTGTATTACAGAAAATTTAGAAAATAAAATAAAGGGTAAAAATAAAGTGTTATTATCCTTTAAATATTTATATAGACAAATATCTCATCAGAGAGACAGAGAGATGGAAAGCAAAAAAAATCACCCCCTAGAGAGGATGGCCATGCTGCAATCCCTTCTCTTCCATTCTCCTCTCAAGATTTTGGGCATACGCGTATACACACCCAGTGTGAGTTTTAAGCCTCTGGGTTTGGGACTCGAATCACAGTCGTCTACATGGGAGTCCAGCGACGTAACCATTATGCCATCTGCTGGTCTCTTGTCATATACTATTTTGTGTATATAGTCATGCACCACATAATGACATTTTGTCCATGACAGACAATCTATACGATGATGGTCTCTCAAGGGACATATAGGCTATGCCTTGTAGCTTTGGTGTGTAGTATCGTCTAGGCTTATTTAAGTACACTCAGTGGAGCTTGCACAGTGATGAAACACTCTGACAATGTGTCTCTCAAGACATGTTTCCATCTTTGAGCAACACATGACTCTATTAGTATTTTTGTTTGTTTTTAAATTTTTTGTCAGTGGGTACATGCACTCCCTGGAGAGAGAAAGAGAGAGAGAGAAAGAGAAAGAGAAAGAGAAAGAGAGAATCCTTCCCCCAGCCACCATGGGTTTGGTCACACCACAATCTCTTGTCCATTTCTCCTACCTTTCAGGATTTTGGACATACATATGCACCTGGCTTCCTTTATCAAGCCATCAGGTGCAGGACTTGAACTACAGTCAGTTATGTGGGATCCAGCCACCTTAATCACCGTAGCACCGGCTGATCCCAAGGCTATTCATATTTCATTAGCTATTATCTCCCTAACTTCACCTCTTGCTTCAGTATTGTTTAAAATTTAATTTCATGTACTATGTTAATACCTATGAAAATAATTCTCATCTCATTTTTTCCCAAATGCCTTGAGTCTTATCTGTTTATATTTTTAAATGAACTGAGATTCTCAAATTCTCACAAAATTTAGTTTTTAAAAAGTGCACTTGGAATGATATTGAACTTGTACATAAATTTGTGAAGAACTGATATCTTGATAGTACTTAGCCTCATCATCCAGGAGTTTGATCTGTCCTAATTTATTCAAGTCTTCTTTCTTTCTTTCTTTCTTTCTTTCTTTCTTTCTTTCTTTCTTTCTTTCTTTCTTTCTTTCTTTCTTTCTTTCTTTCTCAGTTTGCTGTAAGGCATGTGTACTTACTGAAGATAGACAAAAAGACAGA
>NW_006159506.1:4733167-4756460 GCF_000334495.1 Tupaia belangeri chinensis | reverse complement strand
CCACACTGTAATCCCTTCTCTTCCATTCTCCTCTCATGATTTTGGGCATGCACACACACATGCCCAGCATGATTTTCAAGTCATTAGATCCAGGACTTGAACTGTGCACTAGGCCATGTGGAATCCAGTTGCCTTAACCACTACATCAACAACTGACCCTCAAGTCTCGTTTCTTCTGCTTCTATTTTAAATATAGATATGAAGATATAAATCAAAAAGCAATAAAAAGTAAAAAAGAAAAGCAGGTTTGAGATTTTCTGATTTGGAGAAAACAAAACAAGAGCTTAGTGAGAGTGGAAAAACTGGGTAAAGAAAATGATCCTCAATAAGGAACTACAAAGTGTTGATTAAGCTTCAAAATGGAATTATGTTAGGAAATGCCTAGACCTCCAGAGACTCATATCACTGATATAAGAAACATCTCTTTGCAATACTATAGAAATTTCTCAGATAAATAAAATAATAAAAATGTGTCAATTTCAGGTGAAAATATTGGGATGAGTAGGAAAAAGAAAAGTATGGTTGAATGACTTTTTACATCAAAGTTTATGGGCACATATGCACCTTAAATGTAAAAGGGTGTCTATTTTTCATTTCTAGATTCATGATTAAGGGAGTTTTGCTCTTATCAGCTTGTGTCCTGGTGAAAATAAAAAAATTAAAAAAAACATAATTATAGCCATGAGCTAACTACACCGTATGTCTGGGAACCCTATCACTTCCCTCAAAGGGAGAGAGAAGGGCCAGGCTGCAGACATAGAGATGAATGTCAGAGGAGAATAATACACTGGATTCGTGTTCTTTCTAAAAGTTAAATGAGAATACAACAAAATGACTTTGAAATGATGGTTACAAAATTTCTTTTAAAAAAATAATAAATAAAACAGATAAAATACCATGGTCCTTTCCTAAGAGAGGAAGTAGCAACCCAAGCATCTGAGAGTAGATAATACAGTAAGCCCTGTGTTCAATAATGCAAGGTTAAGCTTCATTTTTTTTTTCTTACACTCCTAAATAAGAGAGGGTGACTGAGATTCAGTTACAGTTGGCAGAGCCCCAGCACTTTGTAGACCATTAACTGCCATTCTCCAGCTCCTCACACCCTCCCATCTGATGACACCGCCTAGCTGTGCCCAGGAGTGCAATGCATACAGTTTCTTCCAGTCTAATTATGGAGGTGCCTGGCCCATGCAGTGAAGTAATGTAATGGATAATAAAGCTCCCCAAGGGTTCCAATACAAGTACAGTGCAACAGGTCACATGAGTTAATGAAAACCTGAGAGACTGCATGAACAAAGTCCTCAAATGTAGTATTTGAGGTAATGGGGAGCTATGCACTGTGATGTGTGTACCCCAAAGCATTAATTCTTAAGCGTGTAGGAACTTAGGACTAACTTACTATGAGAGACAAGACTCTGGAATTATCCACACTGCAGGATGTGCCAGAAAGTCACTTAATCCATTAAGAAAGATGTGTCTGTTTGTTTTTGCTTAATGCTCACTTTATTGGTCCAGGTAGAATTATTCAAATATTTAGATCCAGGGAATATGTTCAACTCACCAGAGTTGCTGGATGCAACTCCTTAATTCATAAGTAGTAAGTGGTTTGGATTTTGAAGATTCAAACTTAGAACAAGGTAGGAAGTTGTGTTTCTTAGAACACAAAACAGGCCTCCAACATAAGACTTCCTACTATCACTCAGAGACTAGATGAAGAGTTTCTTTTATCTTCAATGCTGAGCTAAAATTATCCCAGAGATTTGTCAAGGAATTCACATGATTTCCTATGCTGCTTAGAAACCTGAATGTAGAATTAGGCTCTAAGTGTTATATGTAATAGACCTACCCAGACCTGAAGCAAAGTCCCACTATTTCCAAAGACACACCAACGAGTCTCTCATTTTGTCTCTGACTTACTTTTGTTCTGTGTCTGAGTCTTCTCGTTTCTCTCCCTCACACACACAGTCACATACACACATATACACACACTCACACACTTTATTTGTTTTTCTTTTTATTTTAGAGAGACTTTTGCTATAGGACACATGTGCTTACTAGAGAGACAGAAAGTGAGAAATCACCCCCCAGGGAGTTGGCCATGCTGCAATCCCTTCTCCTACATTCTCCTCTCAGGATTTTGGGCACGCTGGTACAGACATCCAGCATGAGTTTGTTCGTTCGTTTGTTTTCCCCACAAAAGCAGGTTTAACTTTTGTATTTTCCCACACCTACCACCTATTGTTTTTATCTTATGAATGGCCTCCTTTCCCTAGTCTGATAACATATGCAGCAGGCAGACAGATTTTTTTTTCCACCTTTGTGGATATTTCCTTGGACAAAACTGTGGTTAACAAGGATGTCTTCAGCATGAGTTTTAAGTTGCTGGATCCAGGACTCAAACTGTGGTCAACTACGTGGGAGTCCAGCAACATAACTATCATGCCATCTGCTAGCCCCCATGCACTTTCTTGATGTATAGTAATTGTGACAGGAATTGCTGTGAAGCGTAATAAATGCTCACGCAACACAGAACTCTACAGAAAATAATTTAAAAGTGCATGTGACACATCCATGTTCTTCTGAGCCACCCACCTCATCCATCCTGATTCTGGGGTTCCAGTTTTGGACCTTCTCCCAGTTAGCGCCTCGTACCCTGTAATTGTCTGACTCATCAAAACCATTCCTGTCTCTAGAGCTCTGGAATGTCCTTCTGGACAATCCTCCCTCTCTTGCTCATATCATCCAAAATAAGGCTAACCTATCAGGTGCTCAGCAGACTAAAGCAGACTCCCATTTGGTATCTACGTTTGAATTGGTTCATCATAAGTACCTACCTAGTTGTCACCATGTACTAGTCACTATTCCACATACAGAGGAAATAGATCAAGAGGTAATCCCTGTTTGCAACAACCTTAGAATGTGTTGCAAATAAATAGAAGGAATAATTATAACCCAATGGCAATTTTTACAGGGTGTAGGGAGATCTTAGGGGAAAAAAAAATGAAAAACAAAACAAAACAAAAATCCCTCAAATTCATCCAATGAGTTGTAGAAGATCTTACTTCTTGAGGAGACATTTAAACTAAGTAGATGACTAACAATTTCTAAGGTGGCCCAGAGAGAAAGGGGCTTTGCATAGAGAGGGAAAACAGAGACGAGGACAAAGAACAAATGCAAAGACTAAAAAGAGAACTATATGAAAGGAGCTGAGTTAAATGTGGAATAGGAAGCTGCTAGAAGACAGAGGAGAAATGTGAATTGCATTGAGTAGGGCCTGGTTGAACACCAGAAACTATTAAACCTCAAGGTTATATAATCAGGTACGCATCTTAGAGACATCCCTCTGCTGTTCGTATGGAGTGAAGACTGAGCTAGGACTGGAATCAGGGAATGAGTCTAGAGAGGCAGGGGCATCGTTAAATATTTGTCCCAGCACTTCAAGAAAGAAGTAGAAAGGACCAGAATTAAGAGAGGGAATTGAGAAGAGACTGGGAGACATATAAAATGTTTTTAAGAAGTCAAGTTATCAAAAATGTTATTCATTAAACAAAGGCAAGAGGAAGACAAGAGGAAAATTCTTAGATTCCTGACTTGAGTAACAGGCTTGAGAGTTATCTTGGACACCAGTCGAAGAAACTTGAATGTGATTAGAGCTGAGGCCCTGGGAAAGAAATATCTGGGTTTTCAAATTTGCGTTTGAGGTATCTGTGCAGATGATCGGCCAAAATTTGACATGTGTTACTTTCTAAGATTCCGAATTTAACCCATTCATCCAAAGTTACATAATCAGGTAATTGTGGGATTCACACTCTGCTTTACTTTAACTCTTAATTTGTGAGTGCCGAATCATTAGAAGCATTATGAAAAGCACAGAGTATTCCAAAGATGAAAGCAATTGATACCATCTTTAATTAGAAGAGATTGTCAATGTAAACCTTATATTATCAGTTTACATGTAGGTATGATACAGATTCTTTAGGGATATGCCTAATGTTAAAGAAAGCGGGACCAGCAGTTAGCATAATGGCTATGTCGCTGAACTCCCATGTAGTTGACCGCAGTCCCAGACCTGGTGGCTTAAACTCACGCCAAGTGCGTGTGCATGCATGCCCAAGATCCCAAGAGGAGAATGGAGGAGAAGGGATTGCGGCGTGGCCATTCCCCCTGCGTGGTGATTTCTCGCTTTCTGTCTCTCTGTCTCTCTGATGAGTGCACACACCCTATAGCAAAAAGAAAAAGAAAAAAAAAAAAAGAAGGCTAGGGACCAGGTGAGAAACGAACTATTCCTGAATGATGTTACCAGAGGTCTCTCAATGTTTTGCTGAAGCTGGATTTGGAATGGGAGGACTTGGATCTGGAATATTTCCATTAGTTCCCAAGGTAAATGAAACCTAAAAATGAATGACAGGAGGATTGAGATATGCATTCTGATTCTTTTCTAGTTTTCATGTGCCTGACATGCTCTGTAAGCTCTTCCTTGAAGTATAAACCCAAAATCAGACTTTAGCATTCCAATCCCATTGCATCTTTCACTGAGGGACTCATTCCCTTCCCTCAGTCTTATTCTGAGACAATATTTTCTACTTGCATTTGTATTTTTCTTTCTCTATTAATAAAAATAATGGTCTATATTTATTTATTTATTTTTTGGAGAGGTTTTTGCTATAGGGCGCATGACATGCCAGAAAGACAGAGACAATGAGATAGAAAGCGAGAGATCACCCTCCAGGGGGGATGGCCACACCACAATCCTTTCTCTTCCATCTCCTCTCAGGATCTTGGGCATGCAGATTTATTTAAATAATAATAAATTATTATTATTTAAACTAATAATTTTTTTTAGAAAAAAAGGAAAGAAGACTAGGACTGGAAAACCCAGGGCCATATCTAAACACACCCCCTGGCATGGCAGATGAGGACCACTGTTGATTTTAACTGAGTCGAAAGAAGGGAAATCTCTCAGTTTGCTTCTCGTTATTGTTGTCATTGTCATAGTGTGTGAGCACTCACTGGGCACATTTCAATTCTTTCTTTTCATTCTCCTCCTGGGATTTTGGGCACACGGGCACACACACACCTGGTATAATTAGAGGGGAGAGATGGTTCTGCACTGTGGAGGCGGAGACCTCGAATTTGATCGTCATTGGTTATTTGTTCCAGAGAGTGAAACCAATGAAGATGCACAACAGTGAAGTGCATCTGTGTGTGTGTGTGTGTGTGTGTGTGCAGACATAAGTGGGGTGGATATTTTCTGCACTATATATTTATGGCATGGAGTGAGGCTCAAGAGAAAGACAGAAGCAGGGCCTCAGGGCCCAGGATAACCAGCTACAGGTTCTCCTATAGTTCATGAAGAACTGTTGGAGGATTCTAAGTAAATGGTGGTAGGTGCCCATGTATTCAGGCCTTACAGAAAAGGCAGTGTTAACTGCAGCAGAATTAGAATATTCGGGGAATCAGTGAGAAATTTTTTGCAATAACTTTGGTAACAAAGACTAGGATAAATAGTGGAAACAATAGAGAGGATGTTTGCAATTTCATAAATAATCATGAAATCAAGTCTATAGGAGTTAATGGTTGTGAGACCTCGAAGAAAATAAGATGTAGTCGCAGGATGAAGAGTACTGTTTAACTTAGAAGAAGCAGAAAGAGTCAAATGTTGCTCACGTGGAGTGTGATCGTTCTTAGAGACATCTGAGACAGACCTGATGCCAAAACTAATTATAGATAAAATGAGGTTGTATGGTGGTCAAGATAGCTGGATCCCACATGGTTGACTGCATGGTTTGAGTCCGGATCCAACAGTTTGAAAAACACGCTGGGTGGGACCAGCAGATAGTGAAATGGTTACATCGCTGGACTCCCATGTAGTCTGTTGCAGTTTGAGTCCCCAAATTGGTGGCTTAAAACTCACTCTGGGTATGCGTGTGCATGTGTGTCCAAGATACCAAGAGTAGAATGGAGAAAGGATTGTGGCAAGGCCAATTTCTCCCTTTCTGTTTCTCTGTCTCTTTCTGTCTTTCCGATGAGTGTACATGCCCTATAGCAAAAATCTCTCTTTAAAAAAAAAATAAAATAAAACAAGCTTGGTGGATATGCATGTGTGCCCAGAATCCCAAGAGGAGAATGGGGGTGAGGGGATTATAGTGCAGCCATTCCCCTTGAGGGTGCTTTCTCTCTCTCTCTCTCTTTTCTCCTTTCTCTAGTGAGCACACACACACTATAGTAAAAGTTTAAAATAATTATAAATAATAACAACTGGTGTTTGTGTTTTGTATATACATCCCTCTTCTTATAAGTTTCAAACATTTGTTACACTTAACCAGTAACCCTCAGGTCCTGGCCTGGCACTTAGCCCAGAGATTCTGGCCAGGAATACACCCATAGATTCCTCACAGGAGGTTTAAACACGTAGCTTAATTAAGTCTACCTCAATAGCCCTAAGGAAAGACACAGCAATCGGACAGTATCAACAGACACAGGTGAAGGTAAGGTACTCAGATGGTGTTCTGACTTCTTTCTTCTGTATTAAGAAAATAATAATAGTGTCTCATAGTACAAAAGATTTGTACTTGTGTACAATATACCTTATTTATCTACCTTAGTCTTAGATCCTGTGATAAGGCGTATTTATGCCTAGAAAGAGGCATCTATCTTCTTAAGACCACGGTTGAATAGAATTGCATCAACATGGTCCCCAGTTGGTTGACTGGGCTTCACTCTTCCTCTGGTTACCTTCGATGTCTTAAATACCTTCTGGGACACATTTGTACTCTAAGTACTTATTCTAAGGACTGAAATACTGAAAAGTTTTCCCTCAAATTCCTACCCCATTTTTAACTTTCAATAGTAGAGGTTCTCTTGTCCCTACACAAATGGTAGATTGCCTTTGCTTGTTACTCAGTGAAAAATCTGGTAGGACAAAGAGAGTTCTCAAGTTTTCTGCTCCAGGCTCAATCTTAGGTAGGCTCCTGTGCCTGAGGCTTAAGGTGACCTTTTTTTCAGCTTTCTTGCCTCTCTTCATATTTTCATGTCAGTGGACTCTGGTGTCTTGCTCCTTACCCAAAGGTTGATGGTGTTTTCAAGTGTTACAATATTCTGAAAATGAGAATGAAATTCTCCTTTGGCTTTCTATAAACTAAGGAGTGGAACTGTTATAAAAAACAAACAGAAAAAAAACTTTTAAATTACCATCAAATGTAGAATTCTGAAAATTCACTATTTAAAGGAATGACTTGAAATGTGAAGAAAATAGAAGTAGACAATTAGAATATTTCTCAAATTGCCAACCAATTAGCTAAACTAATTAGGGGGGGAAAAAAAAAAGAAGCCAATTCACTCACTTTGGTTACATGGTGCTGAGTCTAGGCCTGTAAGACACCAAAATGCAACTTCATTCTTACTGAGCATGTTCTAAACCATACTCAGAAATCACTTATTCTTCAGTGTACTGAGCTTTTATAGGAAAGTAAATACACATATAGTGTTGGAGTTTTTTGTTTTATTTTGGTTTTGGTAGAAGTTTTTGCCTTAGGGTGAAAACAAAGACAGTGAGAGAGAAGGTGAGAAATCGTTCCTGAGGGGATGGCCACCTGTCAATTTCTTCTTCTCCATGCTCCTTCCAGGATCTTGGGTATACACACACATGCACCCAGAGTGAGTTTCAAGCCACTAGGTCCAAGACTCCACCCATGGTTATCCATCCGAGATTCTAGAGACATACCACAATGCCATTTGCTGGACCTACATAGATAGTGTTTTAACAAAGCTTATCTAGTGACACAAAACTTGGCATGGTGCTAGACGGAACACAGTGGTATTTTATCAGGTGTGAGGCTTTGGGTTCTTGTTTTTGATGACTTGTTTATTTTGTTTGGATTTCATCATTTCGTAAAAACCATCTTCCACACTGACATCTAATTACCCACAAACTTCCTTCCCCATACACAGCTTTCCAGTGTTACTAAAAATGTTCTAAAGTTACTGTGTTCCTGAGAAATATTTCTTGAAGAGACCAAAATGACATCTTATAAGTAATGGACATGCTTACACATAGTTTGATGTTCATTATTCGAGGTTGTTATTAAATTCATGTCCGGTTCTAGACTTTTTCCCTTGTGTTTCTGTTGGTGCTGTTGCCATTTATCTGAATTATATTTGACTCTATCAGAGAATAATTTGAGACAAAGAAAAATTAGTATATTTATATGATCATTTTCCAAACTGTTCTTCATACACTATCTTGGGAAGAATTTTTAAATTTAAGTTCTATTTATATTGATGGGATAAATTAAAACAAATGTTAAATATTAAAATTCTTACACTGATGAATTATTTACAATGACTGTATTCTCTAATGTTTTCTTGTTAAAGTAGATAATTAATATCTGGTAGTAACCATAAAGTATAAGAGATACTATTGGGTCATCAGAAAAGTCATGACACACTTTTGCATAGGAAAATATAGAAAAACATGTCATGCCTTCCACAATGACCCAATAGTTTTATTTAGAATACGCAATAAGCAATTGCATATCTTAATAGTTCTGCAGCATGATTTAATGAGAAGGACCCTGGACTTTTTTTTTTTTTTTTTTTTGAGGTTTTTGCTTTAGGGCATGTGTACCAGAAAGAAAGAGAGAGACAGAGACATAGAAAGTGAGAAATCACCCCCCTGGGGAGAATGGCCATGCTGCAATCCCTTCTCCTACATTCTCCTCTCGGGATCTTGGGCACATATGCACATGCGCCCGGTGTGAGTTAAAGCACCGGTTCAGGCCTTGAACCGCAGTCTACTACATGGGAGTCCAGCAACATAGCCATTATGCCAACTGCTGGTCCCAGAGAAGGACCCTGGACTTGAAGTCAAAATATCTTAGTTTCCACCTTGCTTTGTGTTTCATTGGGAAATTCTTTTTCAGTTTTCTTCTTTATAAAATTTTATTAATACTCTGCATAGATCACAGGACACTTCAGGTAAACACATGGATTATTGTATTTGTACCTAATGCAATTAAAAATTAATGAACTTACTATGACTGTTATAGATTAGTATTACACACTTGGAGATACTGACATTCTAGAGTTCAAAGGATTTGAAGAAGAGCTTCTTATGGGCTCAATACAATTTCATTGCAGGACTCAGATGTGCAGCATTTCTTATTTACTTATTTTTAATACATTCAACCACTGTATATCATGACAGCTTGTAAAATGAATTTTCCCAGGAGTTCAGTATTTCAATCTCTCTCACTTTAGGGATTGGTCCTTACTCATTTCTAACATATTTTTTCTATTTAAAAGTTTCTCTTCAATATTTCAAATTATATCAATTGTTTTACTTAGAGTGGGAAAAAAAAGAGGTCATTGTTATTTTAATTGCATCATTCACACAGTAAATAGCTTCTTTCTACTTGTGTTGGCTTATAGATTTAGAAATAAAAGAGATTTTCTAAGAAATTGAGACAGAAAATTTTGATTTACCAAACTTGGCATTTAAAAATTTTCATCTAGGTAATAATTTCCATGTGAATATAAACTCTTTAATTAGAACATTGCTCCTAAAAGCTTTATATGTATCAACACATTCCTCTAATGGACCACACAACTCCATTCTTTTTAAAAAAATTGTGCATAAGGTTGTATCATTAGGGGGAGTAGAAAAACGAGTTTTGGTAAATATAAAAATTTCCCACAAGAGTCTGCTCATAAATTAAAATAACTCTAAAGACATATAGTGATTTCCCTGTCAATGCTTATATTTCATTTGAACAAGAGAACAATTTTTTTTTTTAGTTTTTTAATAATGATAATTAGAGGCAGACGTTGAATGGTCTGTTAAAATATTTTTCCCAAAATTTGAGAGAAAATGCTTCCTTAAGGCTTTGGTGAATAATAACACTCAGTATTAATGTTACTTATAATTAATTTGAAGTCATTTATTTTGTGAAAATTTACTGATATTCCCAAATAATTTAAAAAAAAGCACAAATTCTGATCTTTGCTTCTCTCTCTTCATCTGATGGTCATTGAAAATGTGATAAATGTAAAATTTTTTCCTCTGAGGCATACACAGGTGTAAACAAAGGACAATGTGAATGTGATTAAGAAAGTTTAAATTTTTCTTGTGTTAGCATGCATTCTCTGAAAACCTGATATATAGGGTGA
The DNA here is from genome assembly GCF_000334495.1 of Tupaia belangeri chinensis. Lineage (NCBI taxonomy): Eukaryota > Metazoa > Chordata > Mammalia > Scandentia > Tupaiidae > Tupaia > Tupaia belangeri. Next base: position 4,746,293 of record NW_006159506.1, on the reverse strand, counting down.
CAGAAGGAATATACAGTCTAGTGTGGACATCTATCACTATAGGTTGCAAATCTATTCACTGTGAGGAATCATTTGGGGATTTCATTGTGAAAGGAGGACTTTCTTCTCCAGGAATCTGAACAAACTGCATTCTCTTTAAGAAGCTCTTTTAGGGCTAGTCTGTGGCTTGGTAGTTTAGGTGGTTGGATCCCACACGGCTGACTTTGCCTAGAATACTGAAAGAGAATGAAAGAGAAGGGGTTGTGGCATGGTCATCTCCTCTAGGGGATTCTCTCTTTCTCTCCACACACACATTATAGAAAAAAAGAAAGAAAAAGAAGAGAAGAGAAGAGAAGAGAAGAGAAGAGAAGAGAAGAGAAGAGAAGAGAAAAGAAAAGAAGAAAAGTTATTTTAAAAGGCTAAAGGTAGCTTCAGAGTCTGCTCCTGTGAAGATGAAGAGAAGATGATGCAATTTTCAATTTAATAAGTTTCATGGCTTATTTGAACTCTCTACTTATTCTTTGCAAATTTGGCTACTGCTGTTTGAGGACAACTATTCAGAAGAGCAGTCACATCTGGCTTGAAAATCAAAACAGAACATTACTAGCATCTTCTATCGATTCATGGGGAGATAAACGTATTCCACCAGGATTTTCCAAGCATAGCATGACAGAACTTTTCCTTGGTTATCTGATGCTGTGAGAGCAGCATAAAGTGGTATAGAATTCTAGGGCAATTATAGGCAATTAAATGATCTGATCATCATTGGACCCCACTTGGCACCATACACCCTGACAGAAAGAATTTCCACACAGGCAGAGGAAGAGCACTCCATTACAGCTGTTGTTGAATTCACAGACGACGCCATTACTTTGTAGCCGTGGACAGCAGCCTTGCGATAAATTGCCAAAACTCAGCTATTAAGGACCTGAACAATTAGGCAGTTCTCTTGTTTTTGTAGTTTGTTGTTGCTGTTGTTCTTTGCCGATTTTCCATTTTGTTCCATTTTCCCATAGAAAGTGTATATCAAAGTATATATGCCAGTTTGGTATTTGGAAAACTAACTTCAGCCTTTAGGTTGTCATTTGGTGCAAGGAAGCAACTTGATGCTTTATGGCTATATCAATTATTGTATTTGTTTAGGATACATTTTGGCCCAGAAGCATTAATGCTCTTTCTAATAGGCCAAATTTATATTTAGGGAGTATCTTGCATAATGAGAGAATATAGACCAATGTGGTTTAACACCTAAAGAAAATCCAATTCATAATAGATGCCTGCTACTTGCATGTGTCAGTGTTACAAATATTCAGATAAAGGTGTAGACCATGTCTAGACAGAATGATGGTTGGGGATTGAACAATGAAAGTGAAACCCAAACCACATATAACATTTAAGTTTTCATTTGTGTTCACTTAGATCCAAAGGCTTGGATTAGATTTAGTTATTGGGTTAAAATTCTCAGTATTGAAATTGGTTTAAAATAACAGTATAATAGGTCACTTAAAATAATATGGGGCTGTCAGAAAAGTCATTTTTTTTGGTTTGTTTTTCCATGTAAAAATGCATCCTGACTTTTCAGATAACCCAATAATAGTATAAGGCTGGCCCTGTGGTACTATCATAAACTGCGAAGAGAAGCCAGGTCACACATAGTGACAAGGTTTGAATCCCTGGCCCTGTCGATGGGAAACATGCTAACCCTGCACATAAGTACCCAAGATCCAAAGGACTGGAAGTCTGAAGGAAAGGGATGGCTGAGTGATCAGACCTGGTGGAGGGAGCTCATCTCTCTTTTTCTCTCTTCTCTCTCTTCCCCCTCAATCTCATGTGATAAAGAAAATAATATAAAAATAATAATAGAATAAAATAGTAGTATAGGAGCAGCCCCATTAATATCTCACTTTATCAGGACCTATTTGTGACATCTCTCTAAATAAATAAGTAAATAAACTTAAAAAGAAACAGGGCCGGCAGGTGGCATGGTGGTTAAGGCACTAGACTCCCACATGACCAACGATAGTTCAAATCCTGGATTTGGCAGCTTGCTTTCTCACTTTCCTTTTGTTTCTCTATCTTTCTCTGATCAAACTAAAATAATAATGATGATGATGACATATAAGATTAAATTAATAATTCTAGGAAAAAAGATACAGAGATCTCATTTAACAACAAAAGAGACACATAATGACATAATGAACACAGATAAATGAAGACTACGCCAGTGGGAGCAGAAAAGAATCACTACACTAGATAGTGGTCCAACAGAAAATGTCCACCAGTCTGAGTTACAGAAGGTGTGGAGAGCTCGGAAGAATTCACTGGTAAGAGTGTGTGAAGATATAGATCTGAACCATTAGTTGGAATCAAAACTTCGTCTAACTCCATCCTGTATTGCTGTTAAAAGAAATGATTACTATTTATCTATCACTAGAAGATATGTCAAGAAATGCTTTTACCCTGATCATCTTCACTCATCACATGATTTTGGTCTTCATGGCCACAAGATGGCTGTTGTACCCCTGAACATTGCATCCCTATTCCAGGAAGGGAGAAAAACTAAGTGACAAAGATAAAGATTCAACACTTACATAGAAAAAATACAAGAGGACTTCAAAAATTTTACAGAAAGGGGCTGGCAGGTGGCGTGGTAGTTAAAGGCGCTGGATTCCTACGTGGCCAACAGTGATTCGAGTCCCAGACCTGGTGGCTTACTTTCTAGCTTTCCCTTTTTCTCTCTTTGTGTCTCTGGTCATACTGAGAAACTAGTAATAACACATGAATGAAATCAATTATTATTTTTAAAAAATTATGGAAAATAAAAATAAAGTACACGTTGATTTTGTTGCGAAAAAAATTGAAATCCATTTCTATTTTAAAAAATAATATGTGTTTTGTGCCCTACTTTTTCTTTCTTTTTTCTTTTTTAATTAGAAGGATGGTAGACTTTGTAAAGAATCATTTTATTGAACTTTATTTATTTTATTTATTTACTTTTTCAATCCATTTATCTGTGCACAACCTGGCAGAAACTGAAAGAAGAAAAGGTATTTCTTATCTAGGAACCCAAACTCCTATTGAGAGAGAACGTAGACTCAAGTACTACTCCCTATATATTTGAGCCTGAGGAAAGTTTTCTATCTTGCTTACCTTCTTCATCTATAAATCTGAATGATAAAGGGGGTATTGGGTGCATAATGTCATGCAAACAGTAAATGGACATTCTTCTCACTATCACTTTTCACATCTAATTTTGTCCATTTATTAGAGAATCATACTAATGTCCACATGCCAAAATGTTTTGAAATTTGAATAATTTCATAGCCCTACTTTTAATGATAATTTAGCATACTATGTATTATAGACAATGATATTCTAGAAAGTATATGGCTATATCAGATACAATAGATGAATTTTTACATGGCTGGATGGTGGTGGTGTTAAATGTGACACTGTGAATCTGGGACAAGAGGGAAGGTTCCAGAAGATCATGTCAGAGACACCCCTGAACCCGCTGGGTGTGTGCATTTCCGTGATCTGCAGCTGGCTACAATCAGGAATGTATCATGGTATTGAGACTGTTGGGGGACTCTCTCTCACTCTCTCTGTATTTTGCTCATAAAAAAACACAAATGAATAAACTTTAAAAATAGATGAATTTTTCACTCATTTAAAAGAACAAAGTTTATTTTTATTGTTGCATCTGAGATTGGACAGTGGAATAGAAGTTCTTCGTAGTTCCTGATGCCATCTCGAAAGGTTTGTCTGTTGAGCATGGCGTTATCCCAGCTCCCTTGGAAATGGCTCAGGGACTGAAAAATTGTCAATGTGTTGCTTAATTACCTGCACCTGTCTACATAAGAACATCTTATGTGGTAATTATGGATCGGGTGCAAACCATCATGCATGGGGTTTTATTGTGTTTCAATTTCCCTTCATATCTCAATCCAGTCCCAGGGCTACCTTTTGGCTTATGAGCACCCCTATTCAACACAAAATAAATTGGTTCCACTCAAGAAGATTAGAAATGGTGGGAAGTATAATTCCCCCTTATTTTTGGCAACCGTGTGTGTTATTCTTAACCAGCACAAAATACATTGGAGAAAAAGGAAAATAGGGTTTTCCTTTATCAAAGGTGAAGCTCTGTCTACTAGCTGGCCATGCTGACTTCGAAAATTACACTGACACTTCTCTCTGTTCTTCTGGAGCTTGAGTATCAAGTTTGAAGGGGCATCTAATGGAAAGCTTGCAACTCCTCTCTTGGCAATGAACTGGGCTTCCAACTGCAGGAGAGAATAAGCAAGTCCAGAATCTCTTGGGCTGATAGACAAAGGAAGGAAGGGGATATTTCCAAGTAGGGTTAAAGCTTCTGTTCCTAGCTTCCTCCCGTAGCTCCATCTGCTTCTTCAGTGGACCCCCATCTCCCACTGTGCGCAGCTGAGTTCCAAGCACTCCTGGCGGTGTAATGATTGAGACACAGATATTTCCTCCAGTTGTCAATGGTGCTTCTATCCTGAAACTGTCCCAGAAACCTCATCCAAGTCTCACTGTTCTGCATCCCTGATCACTGTGAACAAGGAAAAGGGCTTTGTTGCCCTTCTCAATGATGTCCCTCTTAGTTTCAAGATCATGTGTGTCTAAATATAAAATAATATTTTTATTATTTTGAAATATAAGGTTCGTGGAAGATCTTCTCTCTGGGTGTACATCACTCTACTTGTAGCCAGAAGAGCAGAGTGCTACCCAGAGAAAGAGCCAGACTGCTGTGTCTAGATACTTAAAAAGACATTTGGAGGAGGACAGCATCTGCAAATGTTGTGGAAAATGGGTTTGGAACTTCTCCTCTGATCAGGAAATAGGTGGACCATTAAATGTCTGATGCATGATCCTGCCTGAAGCAAACCCACATTCTGAGACTCAGTCATCTTATGAGGCTAGAAAGCACCAAGAGAAAAATGAAGAAGGTTTAAAAGATGCAATACTTTTTAATTATTAGAGTTGGGTTCACCAAATATTGTCATATGCTTACTTCTGCAAATTTACTGACTGCAAATTTTATTTCCCAAACTAGAAACTTTTGTTTTCAAGAGAGATATTTTGCTATAGAGCATGTGTGTTCACCAGAAAGACATAGAGACAGAAGCAAGAATTTCCCCCCCACCCCACCCAGTGGAGATGGCCACATCGCAATCCTTTCTCCTCCATTCTCCTCTCAGGATTCTGGGCACCCACGCATACATGCTGGCCTGAGTTTCAAGCCTCCAGGTCTGGGACTTGAACTGCAGTGGACTATGTAGGAGTACAGCAATGTAACCATTATGCCATCTGCTGGTCTCAAAGCTAGAAACTTTTGACCAATGTTCAAAAGTACACATTGCTGGGACTAGCAGTTGGCGTAATGGGTATGTTGCTGGATTCCCATGTAGTTGACCGCAGTTCAAGGCCCAGACCCTGTGGCTTATACTCATGCTGGGTGCATGAACATGCATACCCAAGAACCCGAGAAGGGAATGGAGGAGAAGGGATTGCAGTGTGGCTATCCCTCCTGAGGGGTGATTTCTTGCTTTCTGTCTTTCTCTCTCTGTCTTTCTCGTGAGTGCACACTTATTATAGCAAAAACCTCTTAATACACATTGCTATTAAAATACACACATTTGCTTATTATTTATTTTTGTTTGCTTTAGTAGTTGTTTCGGAATCTCCAAACTCAGAGACCATGTGTTGTATTTTTGGGCACATTGGGCAGAGTTTTGATTACTGAGACATCTGACTGTTTTAATGTACTGATAATGGTGATATAAATGCATCATCAGAGTTAGAAAGAGGGTTTTATCATCTAATGTTTGCTGGCTTTGTTTTCCTTTTTGCTTTCTTAGCATCGACTACTTTAAAGCCTATGTATTATAAATAAAAAGACATAAAAGTGACAAGTTTCAACATAAGTCTTCTACTGAAATAGCATGTTGATGACAGTAATAGCAAGGGAAGAGACTTTATCATAGAGCAATGTAGGTCAATGGAGCAAGCTTCTGGTTTGGGATTAGCCATGTCTTTTGGTGGACAGGTATTGGCCTAGAGTGAAGACCTCAATGCCATGATCTAATCTCAGGCATGTGTAAACCTGAAGAGCAGCATAGTTTAATGGGAAGTTGGTGAGCAGTGGATGGAAGCCACACATGACAAAGATGTCTTCAAAAGTTATCAGTCATCAAGCTCTTTTCCTGGGAGAAATCTGAAGTTATAATCAAATCTTAATCTGATTATAATGAGTCTTTTCCTTTTGTATTGACAAGGAAGCCAGCAAAAAATATAAGTTTCTCCATCCTAATCTATCTATTGAATATAATACTAACTGTATCAGAGCCAGTAGGTGGCACGGTGGTTAGAGGCGCTAGACTCCCACATGGCCAACCATGGTTTGAGACTTGCTTTCTCACTTTCTCTCTATCTTTCTCTCACTTTGTCCCTCTCTGGTCGAATTAAAATAAATAAATAAAGTCAAATAAAATGATTATTTTGAAAAAACCCTAATTTTCTCAAGTTCTTCAGGATGGAGAATGGAGTGTAGAGAGACTTCTCCTAAGGACTTAGCTTGATGGTTTTTAGAAGACTCAAAATTTACACAGGAGTTAGGCTTATTTTTAGAGTTTGCTTTTTTTTTTAAAAAAAATCTCTTGGATGTTGTTCTAAAATATTGCAATGGAAAATTCAGAGTAAGTATTTACTAAATCTAGATCTATGTGATTACACATAGAACCTTTCCCTCCATGAAGCCTCTGTACAGTTTCCTTCATTTGTTAACAAAGCTTGGTCTACACCAGGGACTTTTTATTGCCGTGATTCGTGAACTTTTCATTGTAATTTTTTTTTCTGAAGAGACAGAATTTTGAAACAGTAGAAGCCTAAATCATCTAATGTTTGCTGGCTTTGTTTTCCTTTTTGCTTTCTTAGCATCGACTACTTTAAAGCCTATGTATTATAAATAAAAAGACATAAAAGTGACAAGTTTCAACATAAGTCTTCTACTGAAATAGCATGTTGATGACAGTAATAGCAAGGGAAGAGACTTTATCATAGAGCAATGTAGGTCAATGGAGCAAGCTTCTGGTTTGGGATTAGCCATGTCTTTTGGTGGACAGGTATTGGCCTAGAGTGAAGACCTCAATGCCATGATCTAATCTCAGGCATGTGTAAACCTGAAGAGCAGCATAGTTTAATGGGAAGTTGGTGAGCAGTGGATGGAAGCCACACATGACAAAGATGTCTTCAAAAGTTATCAGTCATCAAGCTCTTTTCCTGGGAGAAATCTGAAGTTATAATCAAATCTTAATCTGATTATAATGAGTCTTTTCCTTTTGTATTGACAAGGAAGCCAGCAAAAAATATAAGTTTCTCCATCCTAATCTATCTATTGAATATAATACTAACTGTATCAGAGCCAGTAGGTGGCACGGTGGTTAGAGGCGCTAGACTCCCACATGGCCAACCATGGTTTGAGACTTGCTTTCTCACTTTCTCTCTATCTTTCTCTCACTTTGTCCCTCTCTGGTCGAATTAAAATAAATAAATAAAGTCAAATAAAATGATTATTTTGAAAAAACCCTAATTTTCTCAAGTTCTTCAGGATGGAGAATGGAGTGTAGAGAGACTTCTCCTAAGGACTTAGCTTGATGGTTTTTAGAAGACTCAAAATTTACACAGGAGTTAGGCTTATTTTTAGAGTTTGCTTTTTTTTTTAAAAAAAATCTCTTGGATGTTGTTCTAAAATATTGCAATGGAAAATTCAGAGTAAGTATTTACTAAATCTAGATCTATGTGATTACACATAGAACCTTTCCCTCCATGAAGCCTCTGTACAGTTTCCTTCATTTGTTAACAAAGCTTGGTCTACACCAGGGACTTTTTATTGCCGTGATTCGTGCAACCATGGTTTGAGACTTGCTTTCTCACTTTCTCTCTATCTTTCTCTCACTTTGTCCCTCTCTGGTCGAATTAAAATAAATAAATAAAGTCAAATAAAATGATTATTTTGAAAAAACCCTAATTTTCTCAAGTTCTTCAGGATGGAGAATGGAGTGTAGAGAGACTTCTCCTAAGGACTTAGCTTGATGGTTTTTAGAAGACTCAAAATTTACACAGGAGTTAGGCTTATTTTTAGAGTTTGCTTTTTTTTTTAAAAAAAATCTCTTGGATGTTGTTCTAAAATATTGCAATGGAAAATTCAGAGTAAGTATTTACTAAATCTAGATCTATGTGATTACACATAGAACCTTTCCCTCCATGAAGCCTCTGTACAGTTTCCTTCATTTGTTAACAAAGCTTGGTCTACACCAGGGACTTTTTATTGCCGTGATTCGTGAACTTTTCATTGTAATTTTTTTTTCTGAAGAGACAGAATTTTGAAACAGTAGAAGCCTAAGTTGTTAGAAGAATCCATACTATTCCATAAGCACAGTCTAGTTATTATCTTGGATGAGTTGGGAACTAAAAGGAAAATAAACTTTTGATTCATTACTAACACATTGATTCTGTAATTGATATCTGTGTGAATAGGGCTAGAAGAAACACCATTTACTAGGAGAGACAGAAAACTTCCAGTATTTCTTACAAAATAAGTATATAATATTTATAGGTGTGTCTTCTTTGTCATTTTCCTTAAGTTAGGTTAAAAAAATACTAAGAAATAAAACATATATGCAATTAACTAATAGAACTTAAAAGGAGAACAAAAATGTATTAAAATAAAATCGAGGGACCAGCAGATAGCGTAGTGGTTACATTGCTGAACTCCCTCAGTCTACTGTGGTTCGAATCCCAGACTCAATGGCTTAAAACTCACACTGAGCACAGGTGTGTGCATGCCCAAGATCCTGAGAAGAGAATGGAAGAAAAGGGATTGCAGTATGGCCGTCCCCCTGGGGGATGATTTCTCTCTGTGTGTGTGTCTCTGTCTGTCTCTCTGGTGAGCACATGTGCCCTGTAGCAAAAATCTCTCTCTCACACACACACACACAAAAGGAATAAAAGAGTATAACTGAAGGAGATAAAATAATAAAAATTAAATGGAAATAACTAAAAAGTCCTGTCAATTATGTCCAACTGGCTGTTTCCAGATGGCTAAAGATCATTTCAGGGGTAAGGAGTCTGTTAGCCAAAGGAAAGTCTGGTGGGTGTGGCTGTACCACCATCTATCTTTGAGAGAGCAGAGTCTAGGGGAACTTCTAGAGCAGCGGTTAGCCCTGTGCATAGGGGTCTGGTTTCCACATGACCGACCATGGTTTGAATCCTCACCCCTGCTTGTTTATGGTTTCAATCCTGAACTCATTGATTTGAAATAGCTTCACACACATGACAAGTACAAGTGCATCTGTGTTCCAAATCTTAACAGGATGGAGAAGTGGAGGAAAAAGAAGTGTGGCATGATCATCTTCCATTGGGGAATTCTTTCTCTAAGTGTGTGGGGTGGGGTTGGGGAGGGAGCAGATTTTACATAGATTCTGCTAAATCCAACTGAGTTCTCATTAGTACTAAATTTTCCACAGTTTTTTCCCAGGAGCCAGGAATACAAATGTCTTTTGAAATGTTGTTCTTTCTTTTTTTTTTTCTTTTTTTCAATTAAAAATGTTTTTCTTTATTCATGCAAGAGAAAGTGCATATGAGAGTAGAGTAGAGATAGGAACACCCTCCATGGAGTTTGGACACATCACGATCCCATTCCTCCAGCTCTCCAGTCCACTGGATCTTGAGTGCTCATGCACTTGTCTTTCAGGCTGACCAGGGATACAAACCGTGGTCGCCATGTGGAGTCTGACTTCTCTTGAGCAGCATGTTACTACTGCACTATGGAGCTGGCCCAATCACTGTTTTTCAAATTCTTCTAACTTTATAAAATTATCAAACCACCTGTCTCAATATATTCTCCTTTGTAAATTCAGAACATTTGCACTTAGGAACTCTTAGGTTAAATGTCAATCATAATATTCCCAAGTAAAAGTGCCAGGAAAACTAGAAATAATGAACTTGAATTCTGATATTGCTACATATATATTAGAAATGTAGTGTTTCATTTTATTTATGCTACTCATGAATTGTTCTGTTCTTATTTACTTGTTTATTTTTAGTAAATCCAACTGAGTTCTCATTAGTACTAAATTTTCCACAGTTTTTTCCCAGGAGCCAGGAATACAAATGTCTTTTGAAATGTTGTTCTTTCTTTTTTTTTTTTCTTTTTTTCAATTAAAAATGTTTTTCTTTATTCATGCAAGAGAAAGTGCATATGAGAGTAAGAGAGAGATAGGAACACCCTCCATGGAGTTTGGACACATCACGATCCCATTCCTCCAGCTCTCCAGTCCACTGGATCTTGAGTGCTCATGCACTTGTCTTTCAGGCTGACCAGGGATACAAACCGTGGTCGCCATGTGGAGTCTGACTTCTCTTGAGCAGCATGTTACTACTGCACTATGGAGCTGGCCCAATCACTGTTTTTCAAATTCTTCTAACTTTATAAAATTATCAAACCACCTGTCTCAATATATTCTCCTTTGTAAATTCAGAACATTTGCACTTAGGAACTCTTAGGTTAAATGTCAATCATAATATTCCCAAGTAAAAGTGCCAGGAAAACTAGAAATAATGAACTTGAATTCTGATATTGCTACATATATATTAGAAATGTAGTGTTTCATTTTATTTATGCTACTCATGAATTGTTCTGTTCTTATTTACTTGTTTATTTTTAGTTATACTTGCTGGTTTACATATAATCTATGCATATCTTTTAGGGATAATTTTTTTTTTCTTTTTTAAAGGTTTTTGTCATGTACGCTCACCAGAGAGGGACAGAGAGAGGGAAATTACCCACCAAGGAGGAATGGCCACACTGCAATTCCTTCTCCTATTCTCTTCTCAGGACTTTGGAAACTCACATATATATATGCTCCATGGGATATTTCAAGCCACTGTGTCCAGGACTTGATCAATAGTGAGCCATGTGGGAGTCTAGAGCCTTAATCACTACACCACCTGCTGGTCCATACAGTTTTGTGTTTTTAAAGCATACATACCGTGTATAATAATCACTTCAAGGACATACCTATATCTGTCTTCAACATTGAGCATTACCTTATGTTTTGCATATTTGTTAATAGTTTTCCTAGTTTTTTTTTTAAACATAGGTATTAAATTGTCCATATTTTTTACTCTGCTGTGTTACATAACCCCATACTCTTTCCATTCTTGATTTGAAGAATAGTGTTGGTTTCAAATGTTTATAATTGGTGGGCATGGGATACTCTAAAAATGTTAATCTTTATTCAATATCTGTCACTCATAGAAATCTAATAGTACAGAAGCGAGTTTGTTACAGGCCATAGTCCCTTAAAGGGGGAGAGGACATAAATACGTTACTGAGCTCAGGGATATTAGCAGAGACCCAGCCAACATTTTATTATCTTTTAAAAATTGAGCCGCACATCACTGCATGGTGATATGCTATGTGGTGGTAAGTTTAACTGTGTAAAAGAATAATTCTGAAGAAATATTACGTTACAAATGCAAACAGATTGAGAAAGCTGAGGTGGTTCAGTATGTATTGATAATATTAGATTATATGTCTGCAAACAGAGTAATAAGATTCAAGTTTCTAGGAAGGGAATGAAAAATTATATACCATTTTATTTGTTTATTATTCAAACAAGTTAGTGATTTATATTCCTTTTAGAGAAGTAGGAGTAAGGAAAAAACTTTGTAAGAATAAGAAGAGTGGACGTTAAACATTTATTTTGTAGCTTTTTGCCATAGGGCACATGCATTTGTTGGAGAGAGACAGAGAGGGAAAGTGAGAAATCACTGCCTGGGAGGATGGCCACGATGTAATCCCTTCTCCTCCATTCTTCTCTTGGGATTTTGGGCATGTACGCACACACATCTGGACCTGGAACTCGAACCTTGCTGGGCCATGGGATAGTCCAGCACCTTAACCTCTACGCCAGCTGCTGTCCCTAAGAATAATGAACTTTTAACATGTAAATACATGAAAAGATAAGCTCACACAAAAGATGAAAATATGCGAGAATAGTCTCATCTATAAAAGCAAATATGAGAGATTTCTGTGTCATTCATGTATGTGATCATTTTGTTTTAACGTAAGTTTTCTAAATAACACAGTTTCTTTATGACCAATATGATGGCCTGACATTTCTAATTTTAAGGACCTATAATGTCTCCAGATACATCTTATGTCAGTTTTCTTAGAAGAAAAATCTAATAAAATTCGACCTCTGTAGAAGTGAGCTCAGTTCTTCCTTGCCTCCAAAACATTTTCACTTTTCTCTAAAACATTTGTGCCTGCAGACAATTAGGAATCAGTAGTTGCTGGCCTTCTCTCACCCCATCTCAGCATACTCTAGCCATATATGATGCTGAAAAATTTTCATAAAAATAGAGATAGCTTGGGGGCCAGCAGGTGGCATAGTAGTTAAGACACTGGATTTCCATACTGCCTACTGCAGTTCTAGTCCTGTATCTGGCAGCTTGAAACTCACACCAAGCACATGTATGTGCATGCCCAAAATCCTGAAGGAGAGTGTAAGAGAAGGGATTGTGGCATGGCTATCCCTCCTAGGGAATTATTTCTCATCTTCTGTCTCTCTCTGTCTCTTTGGCAAGCACATGCACCCTACAGGAAAAATCTCTCAAATAAAACAAAACAAAACGAAATAGTGATAAGCTTTCTAGAAAGAATAGAGAGGCAAGGCAAGGAAAGAGAAGAGAAGTAATGTGTTGGGTTTTTGAGAAGACAGTAGGGAAACTACAGAAGAGTTATTTATAAGTAGAGTGACAGAGCAGTCTAATAAGCAAACACATCAACAACTAGATAAATTCAGAAAAAATGATAAAATAAACATAAAATATATCCTCTATTCACGAAAAGACTGTATAAAAACTAGCATACAAAATAATCAAATGCTTTGTTATAATGATCTCTACTAAGAAAAAAAAAATGGAAACTATCTACTGACCACAGCGGAGTAGGTTGTTTAAGACCAAATATATCACCAACAAAAACTGTAAAAGCTGGAAGTCTGAAGGCAACACAAAGCAAAGAAGAAAGTCAAGACTTGGGAACTGAAGAGCCATAGGGAAA
>NW_006159506.1:4731186-4733136 GCF_000334495.1 Tupaia belangeri chinensis | reverse complement strand
GTTGTGTGAGCCCAGAAGTCTCCACCATTTTTTCTCCCCCTAAGCTCTGGTGATTCCAAATTTTGAGACTCTCAGGATTCATACTCAAGAAGCTAAGAAATTAAATTCTGGGATTTATTGAGGAGGACATTAGTAAGCATTGAGTTTTTAACTGAGACCTTTAAAGGGCTTTATTCAAAAATTAAATAAATAGAAATAGACCAGTCCTCAAAAATACCTAAAACCAACCACAGTTCACCTGTAACCCTTATTGGATGATGGCTTCCACATGAACTCTGCCACAACAACAAATAAGGTAAGCATCAACCAGAGCCTTTATATTTTTTTCTTCATAAAGACTGCTATGAAATTTAAATATACAAATATACTTATTGATTTCAAAGGAGCAAAAATAATACTTAAAGATGACTTTCTAGCCAAGAAAACAGAAGCCAGAAAACAGTGGAATAACATCTTTAATGGAAGAAAATGTCTACCAACTAGAATTCGACGTACATTGAAAATGTCCTTCAGAAATGAGAGTGAGGGGCTAGACAGTGGTGCAGCAGTAAAATGCAACCCTCTGTGAGGCTAATCAACAGACTAAAGTTCTGGGTTCCTGTCTGGAGACATCCCTGAGTACACTGGGCCTGTGTGTGCCTGTGATTGGGAGCAGGCTAAGCCTGGGGGTGGGTTTTGGCATCACGACCTTTTCAGGAGCTGCACGTTCTGACTCTCTGTCTCTCTTCCTTATTGAAGAAATTAATAAACTTTTAAAAAGTAAGTGAAACATAAATGCTTTAAGAAGCATCAAGAAAGCTATCAGACACCACCAATGTAACACTAAAAAGGGACAGTTATTTGGATGCAATATGAATAATCTCAGGTGGATGCATATAAATGGCAGATGGGATATGAGACACCAGAGGGTAAAGAAGTGATGAGTCTTAAACCTAAACAGTGTTCACGAGTAAGATTGATTTTTTGTTTTATTTTCTTGATAAGATTCTTATCAGAATTTGGTGTCAAGGTCAAGCCACGTAACACTGTTCAAAAAGGTGTATCATATAGGTCTAATTAATATAATGTAGAGTTGACTCTTGAACAGAATGAAGATAAGGAGTGCCAACACCTCATGCAGTCAAAACTTATATGTAACTTTTTTTTTTTTCTTGAGAGGCTTTTGCTATAGGGCATGTGTGCTCACCAGAAAGACAGAGACAGACAGAGACAGAAAGCGAGAAATCACCCTCCAGGGGGGATGGCCACGCCACAATCCCTTCTCCTCCATCCTCCTCTCTGGATCTTGGGCCCACACACACACATGCACAGCGTGAGTTTAAGCCACTGGGTTCGAGACTCTAACCGTGGTCGACTACATGGGAGTCCAGTGACATAGCCATTACTCTAACTGCTGGTCCCTATAACTTTTGACTTCTGCAAAACTTAGCTACCAATAGCCTACTGTTGACCACAAGTCCTACCAGCAATGTAAACAGTTGATTGACATATATCTTATAGGCCATATGTATTATATATCCTGCTTTCTTTCTTTCTTTCTTTCTTTTTTTAAGAGAGATTTTTGCTATTGGGCACATGCACTCTGTGGAGAGACAGAAAGATAGAAAGCAAGAAATCACCCCTGAGGGGTATGGGCAAGCTGCAATCCATTCTCCTCTCAGGATTTTGGGCATGCATACACATGCACCTGGGAAGTGTTTCAAGCTGCCAGGTCTTTCCTGCACTCTTACACTGAAGTAAACTATAGAAAAGAGGTATGAAGAAAATAATAAGGAAGTGAAAATACATTTTAAGTATTTATTTAGAAAATCTTTATGTAGGTGGACCAACAGTTCAAATCTCTGTTGTCTGTTGTTCAAGGGTCAACTATATTTAAAGGAACTTAGCCATCTGGCAAACAGTATACATATATATATGTGTGTGTGTGTGTGTGTGTGTGTGTGTGTATAT
>NW_006159506.1:4701133-4731137 GCF_000334495.1 Tupaia belangeri chinensis | reverse complement strand
ACATCTTGAATTAAAATTTTAGCTGTGCAATTTACTAGCGAGCTAACCTCAGAATAATTGTTAAATCTCTTGAGTCTCAGTTTATCTATGTATTAAGTAAGGATAATTCTAATTCCTTCATTAAATTTTCCCAATATTAAATATTTTATATTAAATACTTTTGTGACATGCTTAGGTCAATGACTAGTATCCATTTAGCTTTCAGCAAATGTGAGCTTCTTTTTTTCTTTGCCTTTTCTTTCTTTGTTCTCTCCTTTTTTTATCCCTGAGTGTCAGGGTGGTTTTTCTGGTTGCAGATTCTGAACTGATATTTGGAATAAAGAATCTTCATTAAAGATCATCACTGATAGAAAGCAGTGGGCACGGGAAACAGGACTGGGCAAAGGGAAAAGTGGGTCTGGGATACAGGTCCAAAGAGATCTTGGTCAACCCTTTGGAGATGTCTGGAATATATATAGAGAGATGGGTAGCTACATAGATAGAGGATGGATAGATAGAGGTCTACTGATAGATCTATAAGCACATATACCATTGCATTTGACTGATATTGGACCTAAGAGACTGGGCTTTTATGCCTCTGCCTGGATCATTGATTGCCATGTGCTGTCCTGGGAAGAGTAGATTAGATATCTACATACAACATTGTTTGTATTCAAACCAATAAGCTTGTGCTGGAGGAGCATGCATTCACCCGTTTCTTGACTGCTTGGTATGACAATTGTTTGAGAGGTAAGATGAAGCATGTGAAGAATCTTATGTCTAATGGCATCATAAATACCTTGGCCACAATGTCATACTCTGCTTTCTAAGGTAGTAGGTGGAGGGATTATTATTTCTATTCATTTATTCAAATGATTAAAAATTATGTTAGAGCCAGCAGGTGGCATAGTGGTTAAGGCACTAGACTCCCACATGGCCGTTGGCGGTTCAAGTCCCAGACACACTGGCTTGAAATATGCCTGGCAAGTATATGTGTACCTAAAACCCCAAGAGGAGAATGGAGAAGGTATTGCAACATGGTCGTTCCCCCAGGGTGTGATTTCTCACTTCTGTCTGTCCAGAAAGTTCACACATCCTATAGCTAAAAATATCTCTCTTAAAAAAAAAAAAAAAAGTATCGTGTGCTCATTTTTAAATGCTTTGATATTTTGACAAGACCTTGAGGATAAATTGGTTTGGGATTTATTATTTTTTTGACTGGCAAGGTTTTTTAATTAGCAACATCTGGCCTATATCTCACGATAAACAATGGAAGGATAAATTTTGGCTTTTGTTTTATTGCCATAGTAATAAGATGGGGTCTTCATATTACATATATCATTTAATAATTTATAAATATTTGTTTTCCATGTGAAAAACATTCAACAATTACAATAGATTTCTCTATGGGTGTAAAAAAAAAATCACAAGAATTTTTTGCTAGTTGCCTGGATTAGCCATGGAGTCAGAAAAGCAAATTAAGAAGTTAAATAATATAGTTTTTATTGATATTTATTTTTCATTATAAAACAGGAACAGTAACTTTTTATTAGTAAGGAATAGCTTGATAAATTGCTTTTATTTGTCTTTGGAGAAGAATAATAAAATCATAAAATACGATTTGTTTTCTAGAAGTGTCTAGAAATTTATATACATTCATTTGACCAATATTTATAGAGACTTATGTTCCAGGATCAATTCTCTGGGATGAAGATACATTAATAAATGCACAGATAAAATCCTTGCCCACATGAAGTATATTCTCTTGTATGGGAGACAAAGAATCAATGAAATAAACAAAAATGTCAAATATGCAAATTAACATAAAATATAATTTAAGTCATGAAAAATTCTGTATTAATTTGTTTATCATCAAAGCGGTACCTAAAGTACATTATCGAAGACAAACTCCAAGCAACTGTGTATTTTTACAATTTAACCAGTATAATACATTCAAAATAAAACATTTTGAATGAGGCAACAAATTCTATGGACATGAGCATTTGAAATGGAACAGGACAGATACCATCAGAGTAGAAATTATAAAGCCACAAACCATTCTTTTCTTTCTACCTATAGCCTTACTTTGGAAATAATTCCTTCCCACTCAAATGACTGACAAAAAAAAAAAAAAAAAAAAAAAAAAAAAAAACTTCCTCCCAGAAAACCAAAAATTATGTTAGAGCCAGCAGGTGGCATAGTGGTTAAGGCACTAGACTCCCACATGGCCGTTGGCGGTTCAAGTCCCAGACACACTGGCTTGAAATATGCCTGGCAAGTATATGTGTACCTAAAACCCCAAGAGGAGAATGGAGAAGGTATTGCAACATGGTCGTTCCCCCAGGGTGTGATTTCTCACTTCTGTCTGTCCAGAAAGTTCACACATCCTATAGCTAAAAATATCTCTCTTAAAAAAAAAAAAAAAAAGTATCGTGTGCTCATTTTTAAATGCTTTGATATTTTGACAAGACCTTGAGGATAAATTGGTTTGGGATTTATTATTTTTTTGACTGGCAAGGTTTTTTAATTAGCAACATCTGGCCTATATCTCACGATAAACAATGGAAGGATAAATTTTGGCTTTTGTTTTATTGCCATAGTAATAAGATGGGGTCTTCATATTACATATATCATTTAATAATTTATAAATATTTGTTTTCCATGTGAAAAACATTCAACAATTACAATAGATTTCTCTATGGGTGTAAAAAAAAAATCACAAGAATTTTTTGCTAGTTGCCTGGATTAGCCATGGAGTCAGAAAAGCAAATTAAGAAGTTAGATAATATAGTTTTTATTGATATTTATTTTTCATTATAAAACAGGAACAGTAACTTTTTATTAGTAAGGAATAGCTTGATAAATTGCTTTTATTTGTCTTTGGAGAAGAATAATAAAATCATAAAATACGATTTGTTTTCTAGAAGTGTCTAGAAATTTATATACATTCATTTGACCAATATTTATAGAGACTTATGTTCCAGGATCAATTCTCTGGGATGAAGATACATTAATAAATGCACAGATAAAATCCTTGCCCACATGAAGTATATTCTCTTGTATGGGAGACAAAGAATCAATGAAATAAACAAAAATGTCAAATATGCAAATTAACATAAAATATAATTTAAGTCATGAAAAATTCTGTATTAATTTGTTTATCATCAAAGCGGTACCTAAAGTACATTATCGAAGACAAACTCCAAGCAACTGTGTATTTTTACAATTTAACCAGTATAATACATTCAAAATAAAACATTTTGAATGAGGCAACAAATTCTATGGACATGAGCATTTGAAATGGAACAGGACAGATACCATCAGAGTAGAAATTATAAAGCCACAAACCATTCTTTTCTTTCTACCTATAGCCTTACTTTGGAAATAATTCCTTCCCACTCAAATGACTGACAAAAAAAAAAAAAAAAAAAAAAAAAAAAAAAAAAAAAAAAAAAACAGCTTTCTGCCCAGAAACACTTTGGAGTCTGACGGTCACCAGAACAGAAGATCTAAGTTGTAACAGTGAAATCGCAATGTTGAGGCATGGCAAGACGACAGAAGTGAGTTTAATGTAACTGGAGCCTTGCTGGCTCATCTGCCCTGAAACAGCCATGGTATGCTATGGCATGCCAAGGGAATTAATAACTGATGGATGATCAGAACTGCTCTAAGTGGTGGTAATCATTTGCTACTTAAACCACCACATTTTGGCAAATAAAAAGCCTTCACTGGTGCCAAATCTGTAATTACTTTACTTAACGGTGATGACATGTGCGTCTGTTCTGCAAGATCCCATACTGATGCTTCTGTTATTGGCTTAAAAACCACCCAGTACTTGAGATAATAACCTCATTTCTGCATCTGTCTCTCTGCAGGATGGGCCTTTTTATTCCCTTTTTCTTTTTTATTTTGTTCTTTGCAAATTAGAAGAAATTTAAACTTTACACTTTCTTGGATGAGGTAGGGTGAGAGAGGACTTTGAACAACTTCACAAGGTTTTAAATGCAACTTCTAAAAATGGTGTGTGTCTGAAATTTTTCCCCATTCTCTGGGCTCATGGCTAAGCAACTTTTGAATGCAGTTCTGGTTCTGATATGTCCACTATGGTAAAATTCTTCAGTGCAGGCCACATATTGGAAGATAAGGAGAAAAATAGCTTCTTTGGGTACACTAAGGAGGGGAGGAAAAGGGAAGGAAGAAGGAAAATCATTTTTGTGAGTTGCAAAGGAAGGAACCATTTTAAAAGTGAAAAATGTAAAAACAAAACAAAAATAAAAATTGGGGACCAGCAGGTGGTTAAGGCTCTGAACTCCTACATGGTTGACTGCATTTTGAGCTATGGACACAGTGGCTTGAAAATCACAACTGGAGCACATGCATGCATGCCCAAAATCCCAAGAGGAGAATGGAAATAAAGGGATCGTGGTGAGATCATCCCCACTGGGACTGTGATTTCTCATTTTTCCCTGTGTCTTTCTCTGGTGAGCACACATGCCTACTGCAAAAAAACAAAATGAAATAAAATCATTAATTAATTAAATTTAATAAGCATTAACAAAAGAAAAAGAAAGCTACCAGCAAAGCTTTTTCTGCCATTGTCCATTTGGAGATATTTTCCAATAGTGTCCTGTGATGAAGTAATTAAAGCTGATCATACGATACAGAAAAGAAGCAAACAAATAAACCTAGTAACAAATAAAACCTGAAACAAACTAATTGTTGAAATTTATAGAGAAGAAAGTGTAAAAAAATATAAATAAAGAAAAATTGTTTTTGTCTCTACAAGATGATTGTAGATAATGATGGAAAATACTTTCTCATGCTTCTTAGGTAAATTTGCCTAGACTTTTTGGTCTAAGCAATGGTAATAATCTCAAAGTGACGGTCATTACTACATGGATAGTAATGTATGTGTATATGTAGTCATGTGAACAAATGTTATGGAAATAGAAATCAGGACCATATTACCCCCAATAACTGTTACTTCCTAGCAACAAGTCCCAGTATCAAGACACTATCATAAGGTAACTAACCGACAGCAGTGCTCTAACGTGCTGTGTGAAAAGTATCTTTATTAGGATCTGAATGACTAAAATAAAGGGAAGGAGTGATGTAGACTGTTGAGAGAATTCAGATGTCTGGAGTCTCAGATGGAAGGTTTCCACTTAGCAGATGAGAAGCCTAGGCACATTTAGCTAAGAAGCATGAGAAAATCTTGAAAAGATTTCATTTTAAAGTTTTCTTTTAAGTGGTTTTCTTGGAACAGAGTAGAAATACTTTGTTAGATATTAATATGTGGATCAGCTAGTAGCTTTTGATTAAAGCAGATGAGTCTCACATGGCCAACTGAGTGGTTCGAGTACCAGACCCAGCAGCTTATAAAACATGCCAGGTCTGCATGAGTGCATGCCCAAAACTCCTGAGAGGAGAATGGAAGAGAAGGAATTACCATGTTGCTATCCCCCTAGGGGATGCTTTCTAACTTTACCTCTGTCTATTTCTGTCTCACCCATGAGCACATGTGTCCTATAGCTAAAGAAAACAGTTATTAATACATCATTGCTGTTTCTATTTGCTAATGTTTATATGATACATACGTATTCTGCATACTTTCAATTTATACCAGTCTATGTCTTTATAGTTGAAATGTGCTGCTTTTAATTGCTTATGTAGTTGCTTATGTAGCTTTCTTAGAGTTGGTTTGTACATTTTTATCTACTTGGACAGCATCTTTTAAAAGAAATATTTACATCATTTATATTTAATACATTAATGCATGGAATTAAATTATAGGTTTACTATTTTTACTTTTATTAAATAATTACTTTATTAATTTAATTTCATTTTTATTATTATAATCTTTTTAAAATTTGACCAGAGAAAGAGAGAAAGGGAAAGTGAGAAAGCAAGCCACAAGGTCTGGGACCTGAACCGTGGTCACCCATGTGGGAATCCAGCACCTCAACTACCAGGCCACCTCCCAGGCCAGGTTTGTTATTTTTAAAAATAGATCCTATCTGTTCTTCATATTTTCACTATTTACTGCCTTGTTTTCAAATAATTGAGTGTTATTTTATGATTCTTTTGATCTTTATTGGAGAAATATTTATGTCTGGGTGATTGCTCAAGGATTTCAACATGCATCTTCAATGTAACACAATCAAGCTCCAGATGATTTCATACCACTTCATATAAATGTAAGAATGTACAGTACGGGACCAGCAGATGGCGTAATTGCTACGTTGCTGGACTCCCATGTGGTTGACCATGGTTCAAGTCCTGGACCTGGTGGCTTAAGCTCATGCTGTGTGTGTGTGTGTGTGTGTGTGTGTGTGTGTGTGCGCGCACGTGCGCATGCTCAAGATCTTGAGAGGAGAATGGAGGAGAAGGAATTGCAGCATGGCCATCCCCTCTGGGGGGGTGATTTCTCGCTTTTTGTCTCTCTCTGTCTTTCTGGCAAGTGCACATGCCCTAAAGCAAAAACCTCTCAAAAACAAAACAAAGAATGTACAGTTCACTTCTCCTCTCCCTTCTTTTCTTTGTGCTATTGTTGTCATGGACTTCAAATCTACATGCGTTATCATCACCACCAAACCTGCATAATGAACATACTGGTGAATGTCTTTGTTTAACATGCTAATATTCTTCAAAGGCAAACAACAAGAAATATAGAAGTGGACTATTTCATTTAAGAGCACACATATATTTTAATTTTAATGAATCATGTGAACTTGCCCTCTGAAATGCTCTATTTCCACAAGTGTATAGGTGTACTCATTTCCCCACAGTCTCACCAATTCTTGATACTGTAGATATTTAAGTTGTTTTAAATATGACAAAAATAGAAGAGGCATTTTTTAAAAACACTGATTCATGGCTATATTTACCGTGAAACTTAAAATAACCTCATGTTTATAGATGCAGTCATAGTCTAGTCAGTTGTCCTTTTTCTTTGACTCTCATAGATCTTCATAATTTAATTCTACCAGTATTTAATTATTTACTTTAAATTAACTATATAGTTCATAGAGAATGCTGTAAAAGAGCAACTTTTAAAGAGATAAAAACCCAGTTACTGTTTAAGGATCTTTGCACTGGCTTAAATTATTCACTGATTTGTTCACTATGGTGGCTGCAAAGGGATGTGCTACTTAAACTGCTCTCAGGTGGATCCTGTTCTGTCTTATGAAGAATAACACAAAATAAGGCCAGGAAGATGTGCTTCACCTCTACAAATGGCTACAGTAATAGGAAGGTGCAACATGATTGCATGCAGTTAGAGAAATTTGGACAAACTTTAAGGAAAGATTACTTTTTGAAATTGACATTACCAGACAGAAGGATACATTTTCAATAAATCTATACTTTTGAAGAGTGAGTTGAATATATAAGGGAATAGTAGCATTGGTCTCTTTATTTTTCATTTCTTAAATTTTTCTTCAAAAATTCTCAGTTCAACAGTACTTACACAAATCAAATTGAATCCTCATCCTTTCTTTTCTTTCTTTTTCTTTCTTCCTTTCTTTCTTTCTTTCTTTTTCTTTCTTTCTTCTCTTTTTCTTTCTTTCTTTCTCTTCTTTCTTTCTTTTTTATTTATTTCAGAATTTACACAATAACAGAAGACATAGAAGACACCATAGTTTCCCCTACCCTAACCTTAGGGGGCAGCTTTCTTTTCATTGGTGAAAAAGTCCAGATGTAGCTGTGAGAACACAAGAAATACCTGAAAAGCTTCCAAGACATGTAAATGACTGTATCGTAAATTCCTTTATGCCTTTTTCTCAGTTACTTTTCCTTTCTCTTATATATTCTTCATATTAGATCCAATCATGGGTACAGCATGCTTTAAGGCTAGTTATATCACTGATGCCAAGAACTGGTGTCTGCATTTGAACTGTTGAGAAGATTTCTATGATTTGCTTGTGTTTGTTTTGTTTTGTTTTGTTTCGTCTTACATCCTAAGGCTTAAACCTCAGAACTTTCTCTATGATTAAATGTGTTCCTTTCTATTGTAATCTGCGATTGCTTTAGGACCCAACTTGGAATTCAAGATGAGGATTGACATAAGTTTTATTTACGTTGGGAAATTCAGTAAGGAACTGAGGTGAAGAATAATACACCTCAAATATTCTCATAGACTTCTGGCAATGATTCATTTCATTAGCAAAATACTACTTTAATTGTACCTCTTCCCTCATCTGTGTAGACTCCCTGCCAAGTCATGTCATCTGTTTCTTACTTTTAGTTTTATGTATTTTTAAAGGAATCATGAAAAACTCCCCACCCTCTCCTTCTTGGCAAAGGGCTGTGTGTTACTCAGAACAAAGGAGGACAGTAACTATACTCGATGTTTTTATTGACATGCACATACGTGTTGAACCTTGCCTTACGTACATTTATACTCATTGGTGCCAAAGGTGACTCACCTGTGTCTGCAGGTGCCACATGAAAGTTATTTATTTCCCTAATCATGTTCCCTCACCGGGCTTATTTCTCTAGAAGATTTTACTATTTCAAGGTTTGGTTTTGTTTTGTTCTTTCCCCCACCTTTTGGGTGCAGCACATGCTATTGCTTTGTTACTGTTTATGTTGCCTGGGATTTGATCAAAGTATTTCAGACAGAAATTTCAGTGAGATAGAATGATAGACTGGATTTTATATTACTGTCCACTTCAATACTAAAACCAGATGATCCTGTTTGCAGAAGTCATTTGTAAACATGATAATATTTTATTATAAACTTAGGATTCACAATAAAGGGTAGCTTGCTAAAAATATTTAAAATATAGTAGTTGTGTGATGTTAGATGTTTTTGAGAGTATTGGCAAAATACTTAACAAAATAACCCCAAAGAATAAAGCTATCTTTGGTAGCTCTCTTTGCAAAAAATAACTTTGTTGGAGGGGCCAGCTGGTAGTGTGGTGGTTAAGGTGCTGGACTCCCACATGATCAACCACAACTTGAGTCCTGGACTTGCTGGCTTGAAAATCACACTGGGCACGTGTGCCTGTGTGCCCAAAATTTCGAGAGAAGAATGGAGGGGAAAGGATTATGGTGTGGCTATTCCACTGCAGGAGGAACTTCTTACTTTCCCTCGTTCTGACTTTCTCTCTCTGGAAAACCCACCTGACCTATGGAAAAAAAAATTTAAAAAAAGTTTTGATTTAGAACATTTGTGAATTTTCAGTGCTGATTCACTGAAGACATAGGAAAGTCGTGCTCATATCAAGGGGAAGAACTTCTCACAGACATGAGCGAGCGCAACGTCCAGGAGAAAGATGTCCTCAAATGGTTTGAAGAACAACAAAATGGACATCAAGCTGGAGCTCCATGAACCAGGTAAGACTGTTTATGGAGAGGAGAGGAGAGGAGAGGAAACCAGGACAGCTTGTGGATAGTTAAGGAATCCACACGTGGGTCTTTAGACTGTGGTAGTGGAGAAATGAGAGCAAAGAAAGTGAAAAGAGATATTTGGTTGTAAGAGAGAGAATGTGGCTCTGAGTAAGAGAACTGACCTCTGCATGACATAGGAGTAGACACAGAATTCCATACCACAATAGGATGCTATTGCTCTGATAGCCTAGATGTGGAAGACCCTGAATGCTTTTAACAGAAGAACCTCAGATTCCTACAGTATATATTTTACCGAGACTTAAGAGTCTGGAGTTCGGGAGCCAGCAGTTGCCCGTAATGGCTATGTTGCTGGACTCCCACGTAGTTGACTGCGGTTTGCGTCCCAGACCCGGTGGCTTAAAACTCATGCCAGGCGCGTGTGTGTGCGTGCCCAAGATCCTGAGAGGAGAATGGAGGAGAAGGGATTGCGGCATGACCATCCCCCCTGGAGAGCGATTTCTCGCTTTCTGTCTCTATGTCTCTCTTTAGAAAAAATTAGAGTTGGTTCCTAAATGAAAAAATAACCTCTCAAATAAAAAAAAAGAGTCTGGAGTTCAAATTCATAATAACCTCTCAAATAAAAAAAAAAGAGTCTGGAGTTCAAATTCATAACATGATAAAATGTATGAATATTCTTATTCATTGGGCTAAACAGAGAATGCAAATGGCTTTATATCTGCTCAGGTTAAGCTTTCCCTCAAATAAATAACAAGTGTACTTTGGATTTCCAAAAGATTTCAGATCTGTTACTAGGCTTCTGTGTAGTACTGTTATATCTATTCACATAGACTCAGTATAAATGTTGGTTACAAATTATTAACACTATAGAAATACAGGGTAGCCTTTCACCAGAAAGGATTACCTGAATATACAGTCCAAGTGATTAAAAGACCAATTAAAAAACTAAAATCTGTTGGAAAAAATTGTATATATTTATATAAAATTTTTAAAAATCTGAAAATAATCATAATAATATTTATAGATTATTATTATAGGGTAATTTTATTGTGGTATTAATAATACATTATTATATATAGAAGAAAATACTAATATGAATGGTCTTTGAAGAATTTACATCACAATAGATTGATACTTTAATTCTGCTTTTTCACAAACTTTTCAAAGTTGCCTTGCATGTGTGTGTGTGTGTGTGTGTGTGTATACATACATATATAAGATATGCAAGTTATTTTGTGTGTTTGTGTATTTGTGTGTGTGTGTATATATATATTTTATATATAGTGTATATATATTATGTATATTTTATATATGATGTGTGTATATATGCATTATATATTATATACAACAATATATAATATATTGCTATAATATATAACATATATTAATATGAGATATTTATATATATACTATTTTACATATACACATGCACACAAATGAATGGGAAGATCTTCCCTTTATGTGAACCCCAAATTTATAGATTAAGATTGATCATATGTTATCAGTGTTTTTTAAATTCAGAGGGGAAACTTAGCATTTTCTTCTCTTTTCCATTCTTAGTTCCAGGAATAGGGATATTTAGCTGTACCTTCTCCAACTCCTCTTTAGAGTAATGCTTGCTTAAAAAGCTGCATAAAACTTTTGGGATTGAGAAGGGGCTGCTCTTCCCCAGAGTAACAAAAATAAAGGCATTTAGACCTTGACATTTATTTGATGGCAGAAGCCCCACAGATAGGGGGTAAGAATGAGTTGCTTCTTTCTATAAAAATAAGCCTACTCACCAATCAATTTTGTAATTCAAATTCAGTTAAACCATTGTAAACCAACTAAACCAAAGCAAAATCCTGCTTTCAACACATAAAATGTAAATACAATTTTTGTTTTGATTTTTAAGCCATCATTTGATCATGTCAGAATCTTTCAGTCAGAGGCAGCTTAAAATGCTTTTTTTACCTCTCTGGAATTTTATTCAGTGACTTACCAGTTCAACTCAATTCTTTACTGAATGTCTCAGTATCGTAAATCATGTTTTATGTATGATTCATACTTTCTGATGAAAATAGATTTTTATAAACATAATTATATGGTTACTTTAAAAATAACACCTTCAAAATCAACTCTTTTGAAATAATTCCATAAGCACTCTTTTTTTTTATCAGAATACATCATGGCTAATATTACTAAAGTGTTTCTGTGTTTATGTTTTTGAATATGTGTTTAGCACTGCTAATCTATTTCACAGTTTTTTTCTGACTTGCTAGAACTTGAAACTTTCCCAAACTTTGTCTCTCTCTTTTTTTTTTTTTTTTTTTTTTTTTTGCTTAATGCTCACCCCTCCAACCACTTTAATAAGGCCTATGAAGTCTTTCAAGTTGGTTTCCCAATGCATATAATATTATGGGTGTGGAAAATAATTTATTGCCAACACAATCATAATCCAGAATAGAAAAATTTATATTCCTATTCTATATTGCACTGCCTCCTCCTCTCTGTTGGCTTTAGACAAGAACTGTAGAAAGGCTGTTATTTATTTATTTATATTTTCAAAATCACCAGCACAGATTTATACTTATGCACACACTTCACAGAGATTAAGGAGAAAAAACAATAAAATTCTCTTAGAAGGAAATAGGAGTAGCAAATACATGCAATATGCAGTAAACTATGAGAAAGAATGCATTGGATGGAATTGTTTAATTGTCTGGCACTTTATTTTACATGCAAGAGAACAAAGGATGCAGACAGAGGGGAAAAAACATGGTAATAAGAAAGAAAACTCTTACTCAAGTTAAAATACTGTTTTTATTTTTCTTCTTCAGACCATCGTGAGGAAAGGTTTTAAGATGCTAGAGTTCCATGTTTTTATGACATTTGCTGTAGATTTATCTAAAGGGTTTTTATAGCTGCATACCCTCGTTTGGAGGAGTCAGACCAAGTAGTGTAGAAGGAATTTCTTTCTTTCTTTCTTTCTTTCTTTCTTTCTTTCTTTCTTTCTTTCTTTCTTTCTTTCTTTCTTTCTTTCTTTCTTTCTTTTTTCTGAGAAACTTTTTTGCTACATGACGCATGGCACATGCCAGAAAGAAAGAAAGAGACAGACAGAAAGTGAGAAATCACCCCACCCCACCCCCTACCCCCCTGGGGGTGGGGGGAAGGTCACACAGCAATCCCTTCTCCTCCTTTCTCCTCTTGGGATCTTGGGCACACATGCACACATGCCTGGCGTGAGTTTTAAGCCACCGGGTCCAGGACTCGAATCATGGTCAACTACATGAGAGTCCAGTGACGTAACCATTCTGCCATCTGCTGGTCCCCACTTCTTCCATTTTTACAGTGATTTAATTCTATAGTTATGAAAATCTTTCTGCAGGGATCATGTCTTGTTTGATTTCTATTTGTGATCCCTTCCCCTTCATGTAGTATCGGATCTTTCTTTGGAGAGGAATATCCCCTCCACATCTCAGTTGAGGGTGTTCTTTCACTTTGAAGGCCTTCACTGAAGTGAGCAGCAAATTAATCCAGGCTCCTCCAACACAACACTGGAGAAACTGACATTGGTGCTGGGAGAGGGGGCTTTATTTCTTTCTGAGATTACAATCTTTGAGGATTGTGTGAGCCTTGGAATGATAGAAGAGAGATTCTGATTGGGAAAGAAAAAGGGGGGGCTGAAAGAACAGGAGAGAGAGATTGAAAGGGATTAGAAATAGAGACATGATGGTGCTATTCGAGCCTGGATCCTCCTTATGCTAAATATATTCAAGATGTAAGCCTACTCTCTTCTATATTAAGAAAATGCTAACGTTGATTGAAGTTAGGTTTTCCATAATAATGTTTATGGAAACAGATCTACTATGTTACTATTAAAGAAAATCAGTGGATCAACTGCAGGTTCTTGAATTGTATATTTAAAGAAGATCTCTAGGCTATCTGTGCTACCTAATCATCCCAACTAGGGTTGGCCATGTGGGAGTCCAAGACCTTAATTACCACACCACGTCCTGGCCCTGAAGTGGTCATCTCTTAAACAGACTATTCTTAGATACAAGACTATCTGGATTTATAAGATTGAAGATGGAAAGAGGTTGGTTGTCTTTTTTCTTTAGATGAGATAAGTAATATTCCTTTATCATGTGACTTAAAATTTTACTTTTATAAAATCTAAAATTAAAAAAATTACAAATATTCCTGTAAATACTTCATCTACGTCACAAATTTTCTTAGTGATTTTTAAACAACTTTGAGACTCTAGCTTTTCCTTTTAAAAGATAAACTGAAGTTTAACACATTTGCTTAATAAAAGATCATACAATCAACAAGATGATTTTTATTCTTTTTCATTTCTCCCTAGGGAAGGCACTTAACCTAAGAACTATTTTGCCTGATGACAAGTAGCAATTGCAACTTACTTTGATAGTGTCCAATGCATTACTTTGCCTAATTTGCATCTTTCTACTAAATAGTTTAATTAATTTTGCATTGTGCTTACTGACTAGTTTTAATTAGCAGTTAAATCAATTCAGTTAAGGAAAAAATGTAGGTGTTTACATGAATGCAAATCACAATGAGTTCCCAGGGCTCAACTCAAAAACATCTACAAAAACTTGTTCCATACCATTGAAGTTGGATTTCTTCAGGCTTTTCTTTAAAAAAAAAAAAAAAAAAAAGCATTCTATAGTTTTTTTCTCAATATGTTATGAACATTTATGTATGCTTCACCTTCTGAACTCCCTTGTGATCTGTAATGAGGAATTTTGTGTGCCCAAAACAAAACCAAAGGTAGTTAGGTAGGTGTCTTCTGTCTTTCATTGAAGACACTGAATATATCAGTAACAGAAATGGGTCTTATAGTCTTATAGTTCTAACTGCAGTTGAGTTTTGCTTTGTAAATTGTTCTGGGGAAACCACAATAGAGCAGCACCATGAATTTTTAAAGGAATATTAAGGTAGAGATACAACTGAAAACACAACCCTTGGTGAGATGATGTTCAAGGCAAAAAATAAGATAATCCCATTTTAAGTCCCTGCTTTATTTCTAGTATTAATAAATTCTTTATCCTCTAATTTGACTTCAATATAAGAAAAACAACAACCAAGACCAACATTGTGTCTTTTTGAAACTTATCAACCAACTCTAATTTTTTCTAAAAAAAAATGTACAATTTCTAGACCTTTTGATTCTTTTTTTTTTTTGAGAGGTTTTTGCTGTAGTGCATGTGCGCTCGCCAGACAGACAGAGAGAGACAGACAGAAAGCGAGAAATCACCTTTGGGTTCATTTTGAAGGTGGTCTGCTAAAAAGAAATGTTTCCAGAGAAAGAAAATACTCAAGAAAGAAGTATTTAATTGACTTGATATTCAAGAAATCTCTACAGTTTAATGGAAAGGCAAGATAGCAGGTTCTTCTAGCTATAGTGGAGGGAACTGTCAAGTGTACTGACAGCTAAAAACAGTACTAAAAATGTGAATGATGAGATATTAAAAATATATCTTTTTCTCAAAGGTGAACACTAGAATTGCCGTTGTTTGGATGATAACTTAAGTTTTTCCAGCCACTTCTCTTGAGTTGACAACTCACTTGGTACACTGTTTAAGACATTTTAGTAACCATGTATTTTTCATTTAACTACAGCTTTCTTTCAGTCTTGCTGTCAGTAAAACACAAGATACTTAGACTTTCTGGTCAGGCTTTAAGATCCCCAGATAAGGAAAAAACAGTGCCCAAGAGTCATTTATTTATTTGAACAAAAACTCTTTTCTATGCTGTATCTTTTAAAATCTTTCGTAATATAAATGGAGAAAGGTGACATCACAGACTACAACTGGGTTATTTGCCTTTTCTAAGCAAAATTGAAGAATTAATTGCCTCAAGACCCAAGTCAAGGTTGGGGCGAATAGTGCCGTGGAATAAGTAGGACCTAAAAACTAAGGCAGGCGTGTATTTGACACAGGATCCTGATAACAGATCCATACAGGTCTACTTGCAAGGCTAGGAAACCTTGAAAAACAATTTCACATACATGGGAACCAGAGAGAACATGAAATGTTTTTTCCCAGAGAGAAAATTCATACTATCAGCTTCTACAAGTTCTACATCTGAGGATTCAACCAACATCAGACTGTCCAACATAGTTGTGCTTATGATGGTTGCATTTGCACTCAATATGAGGAAACTTTGGTGGCTTGACTTGATTTCCCGAAAAGCAAAGTAACAATTATGTACATAGCATTTACAGTGTATGAGCTATTATAAATCATCTATAACTTATTTGAAGGATATCAGAGGATACTTGTATTTTAGATATAGAGAATAAGCCATTTTATAACTTGAGCATATGCAGATTTGGTATATCTGGGAATGCTACTGAGGGAAGGCTGCATAAGTTGTAGTATGTAGAAAATTACACTTGGCCATGGATTATCATGATATTCAAGACCAAGATTGAAAATTTATGCCATAGGATTCTGTTCCATCTTTCTCTTTTGCCTGTAATTGTATTATTCTGAATCTAGGGATCTTCCAAAAGATATTTTGATGTTGATTTATTACTGTAACTATTATAACTATTTTTCTTTTCCTTTATATTTCTTTTTTGTCTTTCTGGTTTTTGTTTTTGTTGTTGTTTGTTTGTTTGTTTGTTTAGCTTTTTGCTATAGGGTATCAGTGCTTGCCAAAGACAGTGAGAAGGAAAGTGAGAAATTACTCCCTAGGGGCATGGCCATGTCACAATCCCTTCTCCTCTAGTCTCTTCTTGGGTTTTGGACCTGCACACATGCACACCCAGCATGATTTTCAAGCTTTTGGGTACAGGACCCACGCTGTACAGTTGGTCATGTGGGATCCACCCCCTTAAATTCCATTCTACTCACTGGCCCCCATTTTTTTTTCACAAAGTTTCCATACTTCCTGAAAAAGGGTATCTGAAAATATAAACTTTTATAAATAGGATTTAAAAAATCATTTGGGAGGTATTATAAAGACATGCTAATGTATTGAACAAACCAATTCTCAGTTTGTATAATTTAAGGGATCAAAGATTATGACTACTAGTGGTATGTTTTCAATGAATTACATTTTATAATTTTTGAAAGTGATAATAATAACTTTAGTAATGGTGAATAATAAGTTTACAGTTTAATGGTGCCCTTATGTGAACAAAGCAAACATTTTGTTTTAGTAAACTGCTTACTATTACACATATTTTATGAAATATCTTCCAGAATATATTGATTTCTTTTCATTCCTGAAGAATATTTTCAATGTGAATGGTAAAATACACAAATACATTTTTTTCTTAATTTAAGTTGGAGAGTTTTCATTGTTTGGATGATGACTTCAGTTATTCAGGTCACTTTATGGACATTTAAAAAGGATTTGTTGCAATGTTTAAGAGGCAACTTCTCAGTAATCTTTATCTACATAGATGTACCATTCTCTTCTGGTCTCAATTGTTTCTGGTAAGATGTCTGTTGTCTACCTCCCTTTCTTCCACTCCCTCTCTCTTTTCTTCCTTCCTCCTTCCTCCTTCTACCTCTATTTCTATCTCTTTCTTTATCTTCCCCTCCCTCTCTTCCTTTTTTCTTCTTTCTAACTATTTTCTCTTCTTTCTATATTTTGCATAAATGTATGTATATACACACACATATATTCAGTTTTTGCTGTAGAATGTGTACACTCACGAGAGAGAGAGAGAGAGAAATCACCCCACAGGGTGATGGCCATGCCACAATTTCTTCTCATGCACTCTCCTTCTGGAATTTTGGGCAAACACACACACATGGACTTGGCATGATTTTAAGTCACCAGTTCATGGACTTGAACCATAGAGTCAGCTATGTTGGATTCAGCACTCACCTCCATACTACCGATTGGCCTGCTATGTATTATTATTATTTTACTTGCTCCAAGATTTTTAATGTCCCTTTCATTTTCAAACTTTGACAAATGTGATGCATGGATGTCTTTGGATTTAACATGTTTGAAGTTCCCTTAGATTGTTTGATATGTGGTGTTATGTTTTTTTTTGCCGAATTTGAAAATTTTCATTATTTTTTTAAATAATTTCTCATTGATTCTACTTATTCTCCTCTTCTTTACATCTAATAACATTATTATGAAATTTTCATGTCAAAGTTGCATATATCCCTGATATTCTGTAAGCGTGTATGTATGTTTTCAGTCAGTTTCCTCTCTGTTGTCCAGATTGAGTAATTTTTATTGTTCTGTATTCAAATTCCCTCATTTTATCTCTGTCCTCAGTATTCTGTTGTTGAGTCAATCTGTTTAGTTTTATTTTTAAATTTTATGTATTTTATATTTTAGCTCTAAAATTTCCATTTGTTTCTTATATATTTTATTTCTTTGCTGAGACATTCTATTTCTTTGCTGAGTATTTCCATTTTTTCCCATTTGTTCAAGCATGTTCATAATTGCTCATTGAAGCAATTTTATGATGGCTGCTTTAAAATCATTGCCAAACAACTCCAGCATCTGTGTCATCTTGGTATTGGCATCTGTTAATTGTCTTTTTTCATTCCATTTCAGATCATCTTGTCTCTTGGTATGATGAGTGATTTCCATTTGAAACCACCCCATTTTACTTCTGTAGTGTACTGAAGCTCTCTAGCAGCTCTGTTTCCTTTTCTCCAACTCACAGTGGCTGGTTGCTGTTTGCTTTATATTTAATATCCAGAGATTTTAGCTATTCTAAAGATGAATAATACAGGAAAGTATATTTCTTCCATCTTCCTGAAATGAAACTTCTTTGTGTATTTCTATGTGCCTGAATAGTTACTTACCATCATTTAGCAAGTTGTTTTGACATGCTTCCTTTAATCTGTACAGTTGGCTTTTTTTGATATCAATATAGAGACCACCACTTTCATAGTCTTACTCTTAGCATGCTACACTTTCTCCTTTCTGTTTTCTTTCAACCAATCTATGTTTTTGAATGTAATACCATCAGAATATAAAGTGGTTTGGTTTTCCTACTAGTTTGACATGCTGTTTTTAAATTAATATCATCCTTTCACTTCCATTTGTTAAACTAGAGATAACTAAATTGAAAGTCACCATCGTGCATCTTGCGATTTGATTTCATATAGTCCCATAAATAGTGTTTTTTCAGTTTTTTTCTTTGTTTCTTTTTTCTTGCTTTCTTGTGAATCAAGTGATTTTTAGTATTCCTTGGAATTCATCCACTAACTTAATGGCTACATTCTTTCCTGAAAATGATTACTCTGTGTATGGCAATGTTCACTCTTAAATTATAGTCATTATAGAACTAACATGTGGTACATTACATAAGAATGTACAAACTGGGAGCCGCAGGTAGCATAGTGACTAAGATAATGGACTCCCACATGGTTGACTACTCTTACAGTCCTGGACCTGGTGGATGAAAATCATGCCAGGTGTGTGTGCATGTGCGCCCAAAATCCCAAGAGGAGAATGTTGGTGAAGGGATTGTGGCATGGTCATCTCCTTTTGAGGGTTACTTCTCAATTTCTCTCTCTCTTTCTCTTTCTGGCAAGTATATGCTCCTTATGGCAAAAACCTTACAAAAATGCAAAAACTTAAATTTCTTCTACTTCACTTCCTGTCTGCTATTGTTCTTTCATGATATAATGCTACTAATTTTTACTGAACAGTTAACAAATTTCAATAAGAAAATAAAGGTGTTTCATATTTATCCATACATTTACCCTTTGCAGTCATCTTTATTTATTTATTCCTGTTAATCCATTTTCCATTTCATGCCATCTCTCTTCAATTTGAAGAAGTTCCTTTGGTGTTAGATGTATATCTATATCTTTATCTATATATATCTATATCTATATATAATCTCTGCTGCCCACAAATTCTTTTGGCTTTTGTTTACTTGAAAATATTTCTACTTTTATTTTTGAAAGGAATTTTTGATGAATTTGAAGTTTCAGTTTTACTATTCGTTTTTCTTTATAGCACTGTAGAGATATCATTTCACTGTGTGCTTGCTTCCACTGTTTCTAATGAGAGACAATTGTATTATATTGTTCCATTATTATTATTATTGTTCCCCAATAAGCAATGGGTTTGGTTTTCCTTTTTTTTTTTTTTTCTGTTTTTGTCTGCTTCTAAGATGATCCTCTTTAACTTTGACCTTCACATTTTGATTATGTTAGGTTTTGGTTTTTTTTTTTTTTTTTTTTTTGCTTCATAACTACTTGGAACTTAAAAGTAGCATGACTCACATAGAATCTTACAAGCTAGCTTTGTGAAGTGGACAGGTTATTTAACATTATAGCAAAGTAGTTTCAACATTTTAGCCTGGCATTTTCCTCACATATTAAGTTTTTGTAGGTGACATTAAAAGATAATGGCTAAATTTCTTTTAAAATTCTACTGTACAAACATATAACTGATCATAACAGTTCAAAGCCAAGAAGATGATTATCATGAAAATGTAGATAAGATAGGCAACCATTTTGGTACCAAAAAATGGGGTTCAAAATCTAACTTTAGGGCCAGCTGGTGGTATGATGGTTAGGGCAGCTGGATTTCACCATACCCAACTGTGGTTCAAGTCCTGGAGCTGACACCTTGAAAAATAGTCCAAGTGTGTGCACAAACATGATCAAAATCCCCAAAGGAGAATGGAGAAGAAGGGATTGCAGTGTGACCATTCCCCATAGGGAATGATTTCTCACTTTCCCTTTCTCTTGTCTGTCTCAGGTAAGCACACACTCCCTCTACCAAAATTAAAAAAGAAAAACAAACAAACAAATAAAACTAGTTTTCAGATTTTCAAACTTGTTCCTCCTTGAGCTATGCTATACTTTGCCAGGAGTCGGCAACTTCAGTGTATGTACCTGAACAGCTTCTGATTCTATGTGGAGCTACCAGGCTGCAAATTTTGGAGCTATGACTTTGCACTAGATCCACACCTATGCACCAGAACACACACCTGTGGGCATATACACTGCCAACCCCTTAAGGTTACAGTGTAAAATGCTGGTTTAGCGTCCTTGATTCTGTAGTTCAAAACACTCCTTGGCTTGTGGCCTTGAGAAACAGGCAAATTCTACTGAAACTTGAAGACAATAACTT
This sequence comes from Tupaia belangeri chinensis, assembly GCF_000334495.1. Taxonomy (NCBI): domain Eukaryota; kingdom Metazoa; phylum Chordata; class Mammalia; order Scandentia; family Tupaiidae; genus Tupaia; species Tupaia belangeri. The sequence continues at coordinate 4,710,725 of NW_006159506.1, read as the reverse complement.
ATACCTTCTTCCCTCCTAACTGCAGTTGGCAGCACAGGTACTTGTTAGTGTTTGTTCACACAACTGGTTATGTATCTCACACTTAATGAGAGTTACTTGCTGTTCTAGCAGGTCTGTTCTACCTGTGATACTAAGACAAACATAAAGAACATGATTCCTGGCCTTCACAGAACTTAGTCTATCTATTCCAAAAACGGTTCCTCCAATTCTTTGTTCCTCAGTGTGCTCTCCCTGATTTCACTCACTAGTGTCTGATGCTAAGTCTGAGGTCAAACCTGGGAATCTGTATATTTCCCATAAATAGCTCTAGCTGACTCTGCTCCAGAGAGTCCAGGGAATTCTCTAGTTTGAGAATCTTGATCAAGAATTTTCAAATGTTTTTAGCTACCTGAAAGTGCAAGTATATGTTTGAAACCATGATAGGCGATGGTGTGTTTCTTCTCTTGCATTCTAATTTCTTCTCTTGCATTCTCTTGCCTTGTGTCTGAGGGCCTGTTCCTCCCCTTGCTGACCAGTTTCACTGGTCTCTCTGCCCACTCCTCTGTCACTAACACACCATTAGATTTGCTGAAGATTCTTGGTGTTTAAACACCCAATGAAGCTGTTTCACCTTCTGAACTCTTAGTTTTAGGATATTCTTGGCTAGTCTTGCCCTATGTATTTTCCATTTTATCATATATATCTTTCTATTAAAAAAAAACCTCATTTGTGCCGTTTATTATTAGGTCTTACACTAGAGTTTGAACTTTTTTTTTAAAGTTTATTTTATTCACAATAGAGATCATGGGTGGAATTCTTGAGAGAGAACACAGTGGGAGAAAGGGAGGGAGAAGCATCCTCCATAGGGTCTTGTCTTGTTCCCTTTTCCTAACCTTCTAGTTCTTCCAGATCTTGGGCACATGTGTATGCACCCTGCATGTTTTCAAGCTCATCCAGGGAACCCAACCACAGTCAGCCATGTGGCTTCTAGCACTGTAGTTCATATAGCTCCTGATTATACCAGTAGGCTTATCTGAACATTCTATTTTTTCATAGCTTTTATACATTTCTTATAAAGTATTCTCTTAGGTATGTCATCCTTTTCATTGCTCCTCTCTTTCTCTCTGTGTACAGTATATTAATTACTTGTTTGTACAAAAGAATGTAGTTGATTTCTATTCATTATCCCAGTATGCACTCTTTTTTTTTTTTCAAATCACAGTATTTCTTTTGTAATAGATTGCCAGCTCATTCTTTTGGGTTTTCCAAATCAATAATATCATTCATAAAAAGCAGACAGTGTTGTAACTTCTTTCCAATTTACACATCAGTAATGTTATTCTCTCGTAATGCACTTGGTGACTACTTTCCCTATGACATTAGATAATATCAGTGTAGATAGATATCATGGTCTAATTCCTGATTTTAGTAAAAGTGGCTCTTTTATTCCCTATTATATATGATGCTGACTTTTCAGCAAGGAGGTTATAGTTTATAATGTTGAGAGACTTTCTATTTTTCTCTATTTAATTGACTTTCTTCAAAAAACAAAGGGACCAGCAGATGGCATAATGGTTACATCACTGGACTCCACATGGCCAACCACAGTTTGAGTACTGAACCCAGAGGCTTGAAATTCACATGGGATGTGTGTGTATGCATGCCTAAAATCCTGAGAGGAGAATGGAGAAGGGATTGTGGTGTGGCCATCCCCCCTAGGGGATGATTTCTCACTTTCTGTCTCTCTGTCTCTCAGGAGAGCACATATACCCTATAGTAAAAATGGCTATGGAGTGTACACACTTGCCAGAGAGACAGAGAGACAGAAAGCAAGAATCCTCGGGGGGAGGGGGCATGGCCATGCTGCAATCCCTTCTCCATTCTTCCCCTGGGATTTTGAGCATGAACATATGCACATGTCAGCATGAGTTTCAAGCCTCTGGGCCTGGGACTTGAACTGTGTTCATTGACAAGGGAGTCCAGCATCTTAACATCAAGCTACCTGCTGGCCCCCAAGCCTGAGTTTCTTTTATTTTCAAAGTATGCAGTCTTTTTGCTTGTCAGCCTGAGGTCTTGTTGCTTTATCCTTTCAAGACAATAATTTTACTAGAATATTCCTAGACTTTGAGTTTTGGGAGACAATTTTTACTAGGATATCAAACACCTTTTGCTATGTGTATCCAAGTATTCTTTTATTTCAAAATAATTTTCATTCAAACAATGTATTTTCTATTTGGTTATTTTAGTGTTTTCTTAAGGAATTTCATTATGTTCATGATAGACTTCTTTTTGCTTCTTCTATATCTGTCATTTTCTCTTCTAATCTTTATAATTCTGCTTTCTTCATTTTTCTTCTATCTCTACATGTATTTTATATGGTGTATTCTGTTCATTTGTGTGTACCTTGTAGTATAATGTTTTGGAAATGATTTTATATTTTATTTTTTCTTCCCAATTTCTCTCTCTTCCCATAACATTTCCTTTCTTTGTTGCATCATCTTCCTCTATCTCTGGCTACAAATTTTTCTACATTTTGAATTTTTACTTTCTGTTTATATTTCATATCAGCATTTTCCACCATTTTTTAATAAAAGTGTTAAAATATTGAGTTATGGAGTCAGCTGGTGGCATTGTTGTTAAAAGCATTGGACTTCCACATGGTCTATTGCAGTTTGAGTCCTAAACCCAGAAGTTTGAAAATCCCACTGGACATGTGTGCATCCATGCCCACAATATCAAGAGAAGACTAGAGAAGGGATTGTGGCATGACCATCGTTCCTATCATGGAGGAGGGTGTGATTTCTAACTTCCCCCTCTCTTTTTTGCTCTCTATATCTCTCTGGCAAGCACACATGCCTATGGTGAAAATCAAACAAATAAATAAATAAATAAAGATATTGAGTTATAGGGCCAGCTCCTTGGCCTACTGGTTAATGAAACTGGATTCCACATGGCTGACCTTGGTACAAATCCTGGGTCTGGCAGCTTGAGAAACACACTAAACATGTATTGGGTATGTGCCCCAAATCCTGTCAGTATAGAAAAGTGGAGGAGAAGGGATTGTGGTATGAATGGTGAAAATCAAACAAATAAATAAATAAATAAAGATATTGAGTTATAGGGCCAGCTCCTTGGCCTACTGGTTAATGAAACTGGATTCCACATGGCTGACCTTGGTACAAATCCTGGGTCTGGCAGCTTGAGAAACACACTAAACATGTATTGGGTATGTGCCCCAAATCCTGTCAGTATAGAAAAGTGGAGGAGAAGGGATTGTGGTATGATTACACACCATTGGGAAGTGCTTTCTCTCTCTCTCTGTCTGTCTTTCTCTGACAAATGCACATACCCTCTGACAATTGTTAAAAATAATATTGAGGAACCAGCAGGTATGTAATAGTTATATGGCTAGAATCCCACATAGTTGACCGTGGCTCAAGTCCCAGACTGGAGCAGGTGCATGCATGCCCAAAATCCTGAGGAGAGATCAGAGGAGAAGAGATTGTGGTGTGGCCATTCCTCCTGGGGAGTGATTTCTTGCTTTCAGTCTCTTTATCTCTCTGGCAGACACACATGCTCTATAGAAAAAAAATCTGTCCTAAAAAGATGATGAGTTTATAATCTTCATGTATTCTGTGGCAATTTTTTTTTCTCTCTCTTTTTTTGCCATAAGGCATATGCGCTCCCAGAGAGAGATAGAAAGTGAGCAATCACCCTTGGGGAGATTGTTACCCCATAATCCCTTCTCATTCATTCTCCTCTGGGAATCCTGGGCATCCATACACATGCATCTGACATGATTTTCAACCTGCCAGATCTAGTACTCAAACTATGGTCTGTCGTGTAAAAATCCAGCACCTTGGGGGCTGGCAGGTGGCATGGTGGTTAAGAGCACTGGACTCCGACATGGCTGAACATAGTTCAAGTCCTAGACCTGGCGGCTCACTTTCTCACTTTCTCTCTCACACACACTCTGTCCCTCTCTGGTCAAATTAAAAATAAATAAACAAAGTTAAATAAAATAATTCTTTTTTTAAAAAAATATCTATTGCCTTAACCACCATGCCACTTGGTGGCCTCAGTGACAGCTACTTTTTAGCTATAATTTTATCATTAGCAAGAAAGTTCTTCTTCTTTTTTATTTTTTTTTCTTGTAGTATCTTTGGTTGCTTTTTGGATTAATTTAATTTTGTTTACTTATATTTGAATAAATTTAGTTTTTCTGAGTTACTCTATTGCTAGGGGTAATGGAGTAATTAACAACATATTTTTGATGTGTGTTTAGACTGCCACCGGCTCACAATCTACTTTATTTTCAAAGGCTTTTTTCAATAGACATGAGATCCACAAAATATTTCACTGGCTACTAAAAGGTGACATACTCTTCATCTCAAACTTGATGTTTTGTTCTTATTCCTTTCATGAGAGTGAGAGACAGAAAGAAAAAAGGAAGGTTACTCCCAACAATGTCTCAAGTTACAATCTCACACCAACAACTAACAGCTCTCACAACTAGTCAGTATTATGGGCATGCATGCCTGGCAGGTACAACCTGACCAGGGAGGTGAACTAATAATCTTCCATAGAAATCCAGCATCTAGGACCAGCAAATGGTTTAATGGTTACGTTGCTAGACTCCCATGTAGTCAACCACAGTTTGAGTCATAGACCCAGCAGCCTAAAACTCACTGCACGTATGTATACGTGAGTGCTCAAGATCCCAAGAGGAGACTGGAAGAGAAGGGATTGCGGTGTGGCCATCCCCCACGGGGTGTGAGTTTTTGCTTTCTGTCGCTCTGTGTCTCCAGCAAGTGCACGTGCCCTATAGCAAACATCTCTTTCTCTTAAAAAAAATTTAAAAAATCAACGTCCCTTGAGCAGTGCCTTACTGCAGCATCATTAAGCTGGCCCAACTTCGTAAGCTTTTGCCATGCTTTGCTGTGTCTGTCCCCTCTCCCATCCTCCATGAATGCCTTTTTTGCATCATTGTTTTCTTCTCTCCAAGAGTTGTTACTCCTTATTTCATTTCCCTCTGGTCCATGGTAAACCCAGTGAGGGTAGAACCTTTTCTTTCGAGGTGTGAATATTTACTTTGGTATTTAAAATCTAACTCCCTGGAGCCCACTGGCTGTCCATTCTCTTCTCTGCTTCAGCCCCTTTCTGCGGTTTGGCTGATTTCAAGAACTTGGGCCTGATAGTGCGTTCAATGTGAAATTTGCAAGTTTTTGTCTCCTATTTCACTATAGATTTATTTTATGTGAATAATGCTGTTTTCTATTTTGCTCTGAATACATTTTAAGGGAAAAAAAATGGAGTGTCCATATGGGCAACAAACCTCTGTTCGCCAGGGATAAATTTATAATTATAACTCTTTAATTTCCAAAAAGCATACACACCTACTTCCTGCTTTCATCTTCATTTCTGTCAGTCAAGAGTAAGCTGAGAATAACCGTGATGAGCATTTACAGATATGAGAGGAGAGGGGAATTGGACAATGGGACAACAGTGGTGGAGTGCTCTAAGACGTTGATCCATGTCAGAGTTTCCAGGTCTGTTCCAATGAATGGGAGTAAACCATATCACTAGGACTCTGTCGGGGCAGGGTCTCTCTCTCTTTCTCTCTTTTATCTCTTGGTAATAGAAGAAAGTAGTGGATACACTTTTAAAAGATATAAATAGATAATAATAAAAAAAGAAAGGTGGTTGTCAGGGGCTTCAGAGAAGAGCAATGGAAATATAGTACATTAATAGATATAGAATTTCCATTTAGGATGATGAGAAATTTCAGTGATGGATGGATAGTAATGACTCTTGTACAACAATGTGGATGTACTTATCCACCAATTATACACTGAAAAATGTTTCAAATGGTACATTTTGGTATATATATTTTACCACTATAAAAAAGAAACTTATAACTTATGATTTTAAAAAAAGATATCAAAAGATAAAAGGGGAAAGGAGAGAGTTCGGAATAGATCCCTCACTCTGAAACCTTTCGAGGATCAAACTTAACAGCAGAGCTTCTGTCCCATTTCGTACTTCTCTCCTGGTTTCTAGCCTAGCTCATGCTTTTAGCAGAAAGGTGTTTGTAGTTCTTGACATTTTGCAGACATGCCAAAAAGATTAATTACAATAATTTCTTCTGCAGCTTGGATTATCAATATATAAAATGTTTCCAGATCACCATATGCATTCCGAATAATGTCACTTGAAATAGTATATGAAGAGCCAATTTATTAAATGACCACAAATAAGAAAGGACATGTAGAGGTGTATGAATTTGCATATAGAACAGAGACTCTGGATGAGGATTCTATCTTTAGCAACTAAGAAGATGAATGAGTAAACGAACGATGTATACAAATAGCAGGGTTCATTACACAATAAAAGGATATTATCAGACATATGATGAAGATAAATTCTACTGCATGTCAGGGGCATCGTGTTATTACCTCTAATCTATCATCTTGTTAATGTTATTTCTATGAAACATTAAAAGAAATTAAACTACTAAAACCTGAAAGCAGATTTGACAGCTGCATGTAACAAAAGAAAAATATCAAGATGTTTCTGAAGTATTTCTCATGTTTTAGTAAGTCATGTTAACCAATGGTAGGTAATGCTTAAACAGTATAGCAATGCAGATGAATAAATATATATGAAGATGTATATAGGTTATCATTCTTATAGTTACACTATAAAAAAACATTGTACATATTTAAATTGCTGTATTAATTGATGGGAAATTTTAATTTAGGGTTCTCTTATTCTGGTACAACCTAATTCAGTATAAAGATTCTCCATGTCTTTACTGATTTATGGGAAAGTATTAGCCCCAAATGCTTACATTTATGCAAGCTTTAATGATCTGAGTGACCTCCCTAACTGATGTAGGTTGGTAGGCTATAGTTGGATGTAAAATACCTTCATCTGGGAAAGTATAGCCTGTTTTTCATTTTTCAACTCCTCTCACAATTTTCACCGAGGGAGGAGACTACCCATACCTCTTTGTGTGTATGTGCATGGGCATCTGTGTGAGCATGTGTTTTAATCTGAGGTAGAGCTGGGTCTCACATGATGAGCTGAGTAAGAACATGTCTGTGTCTGCATCCATGAGTCTGTTTCATTCCCTCTCCTTATAAAACCACCAGGATTCAGTCATGGAGGCTCTATCCAGATTACCTTAATCTTAACTTTTTCCAGAGGCTCTGTCTCTCAATACCATAGTTAAGTCTCTACCTTCTAAATACTTTCCCAGTAGGAACCAAATCCTAGCACAGGAATGTTGGGGAAGCACTTTCAGCATGAATATGGGGAATGTGAGAGGAACAATGATGGTCCTCTAATACTCTCTACTTTAACAAATTAAATTTCTGTCTCAAAGAGATCTACCTATTTATCTCCCCACTTATGCTCACTGTTTTTTTTTTAAATGAACATTATGGTAAAAAAGTAAAAGTTATTTACAAGGTAAACTATGAAAAACTGCAAAAGGAAATTGAGTATGATATTGAAAAATGGAAGGGCATCTTGTGCTCTTGGATCAGAAAAATCAATATAATCAAAATGGCAGTCTTACCCAAATTAATTTAAATATTTAATGCAACTCTGATCCAATTGCTTGAGATAGTCTTCACAAAAATAGAAAAAACAATTATAAATTTTATCTGAAATCAAAAAAGACCTCATATGGCCAAGGCAATACTGTATCAAAATAATAAACTAGGATGTATCTCATTACCTGACCTTAAAGTATACTACAAAGCATCGATAATGAAAACAACATGGTCCTGGCACCAAAAGATACATAGACCAATGGAACAGAATAGATACTCCAGAAATAAATCCCAAATCACACAATCAACGGATCTTTCATAAAGGATGTAAGAGAATGCATCAGAGAAAAGAGGCTCCTTGGCAAATGCTGTTGGAAGAATTGGATATCCATCTGCAGAAAAATGAAATCGGCCTCCTACTTCTCACCATTACCTAGAATTAATTCAAAATGGATCAAAGACTTAAATATAAAGCCGTTAACCACAAAACCACTTGTAGAAAAAAATGGGAAACATTTTTTTTTTTTTGGAGAAGTTTTCGCTATAGGACGCGTGCGCTCGCCAGACAGAGAGAGACATAGAGATAGAAAGTGAGAAATCACCCCCCAAGGGGGATGGTCACACCGCAATCCCTTCTCCTCCATTCTCCTCTTGGGATCTTGGGCACGCACGCACATGCGCCCGGCATGAGTTTTAAGCCACCGGGTCCAGGATGCGAACCGCGGTCGACTACGTGGGAGTCCAGCGACACAGCCATTACGCTAACTGCTGGTTCCCCTGTTTTGCCAATGTTTTCTGAGTAAACCGAATAAAGTTTTGGTTGGAAAAAAATCAAGTACAAATATACAAAACAAAACAAAACAAAACAAAACAAAACAAAAAAACAAGTATGAGAGATATGCAGAGAAATCTCTTTCCTCTAGCTTTTCTTTATTCTTCTGAAATTATTTAGAAAATAAAGCTAATTATATGTGGCAATATAATTAAGAGACAAAGAAAATAAGAATAAAAATTTATCACTTTTGTTGCAAGTTGATCCTGGGCCCTTAAAACATCACCGTTTTCTTTATCTCTGTTCATCTACTATAAAATGGGGTGAAGTTCTATTTCTCTTCAAGACTGTAATAATCTTTATTCATTTGTTATTTGTAACCAACTTTGAGATGGCCTCATGAAAGGTGTTAATATCTGTAAGTGTCAAGAACTGATATATTTTTTTTTATCGCTGGGGGTGAAATAGTTGAGATTTCTAATACAAAGGAGAAATCATAGCAAGAAATTTTCAATATGGATGCATTTTTTTTAAAAAACATGAATTCTACTTGCAGTAAAAGATCAAAGTCAATCGGGTTAATTACTTGGAGACTGGACTGCCGTGAATAAGCATTCAGTGGGACAAAGTAGACTTTTGAACTGATATTTTATGAAATTTGTAATGTGAGTGATATTATTCTCAGAAAGATTTAATTTTGTAAACTAGTCTCTCATTGTCTTGTACAGATCTGTGGCACCAAATCAAATGACCAATACCCTTTCTGAAGGTGAAAGAGCAGGAAAAAAAAAAAAAACTGTTACTATATCTATGAAGATGTTTTCTGAATCTAAATTACTTGAAATTTAGAAGTTGTCAGTGCAGGGATGTTCTCTAATATTGTTTCATTATGATACTGATTCATCAATAGGCTATACATACAAATATAAAATATATCTAGAAATAGAACTTAAATTTTCCAAAAATTTAAACCAAACTATTTAAATCAAGCAATCCTGTCCCCAGAAATTATGAATTCTTTCTTTGAACACAAGGTCACTGTAAAGTCTAAATTACCAAATAGTTTTCTTATCCTTTAACCTTATCCTATGCACCTTTCTTTCTATCTTTTCTTTCTTTCTTTCTTTCTTTCTTTTTCTTTCTTTCTTTCTTTCTTTCTTTCTTTCTTTCTTTCTTTCTTTCTTTCTTTCTTTCTTTCTTTCTTTCTTTCCTTCCTTCCTTCCTTCCTTCCTTCCTTCCTTCCTTCCTTCTTCCTTCCTTCCTTCCTTCCTTCCTTCCCTCC
>NW_006159506.1:4656296-4700848 GCF_000334495.1 Tupaia belangeri chinensis | reverse complement strand
AACAGCTTCCCAAATGATCTTGACGCCAAGATCCACCCCATAGACTTGGCCAGTCTCAGATCATGGGCATATCTGTGCCCACACACAGGGTGGGGGTGTCTCTAGTCTTGAATTCAGAACCTTCCCATGTAGGTCAGCCTTGCAGAGCATCATGTCTTACCACTGCACCACTGTCCAGCCCAGCACAAATGATAGTACTTTATTAGCACTCAGATTCTCCTTGGGCTTTGGTGCAGGTCTGCTGCAAATGAATCCAGTATGATCACATTCTACACAGAAAATGGATTCAATCATTTCTTATTTATTGCGTATTAATAGTGAACACAGATTGAAATAGTGTGCTGTGGATCAGAATTTGGAAAGGTGGGAAAGACAATCATATTTATAGAATATAATTCTGTGCATTAGTCGCTGAGTTATTCTCTTTCAATTTGCCAGCATTCTCACTTAATAAAACAAGACTTGGGCAAGCTGGTAGCATGGTGCTTAAGGCAACTGACTTCATAATTTCAGTCCGGGACCTAGCAGCTTGAAAAACTTGCCAGGCATATGTGTGTGCATGGCCAGTATTCCAAGGGGAGAATGGAGGAGAAGGGAGTGTGTCATGGCTATGCCCTCTGGGGAGTAATTTCTCTCTCTCTCTCTCATAAGTGCATGCATCCTATAGCAAATAAAATAAAAACATTAAAAAGGCTTAAGTTTTAATTTGGTCTTCATTGTCAAAAATATCTCTGTTGTGGGACCACTAGATGACATAATGGTTACATTGCTGGACTCCCACATAGTCAACCGTGGTTCAAGCCCTGGACCTGGGAGTTGAAAACTCATGCCGGGTGTGTGTGCATCCATACTCAAGGTCCTGAGAGAAGAATGGAGGAGAAGGGCTTGTGGTGTGGCCATCCCCCCTGGGGAACAATATCTCTCTTTCTGTCTCTGTCACATTCTCTCCAGTGAGTACATGCACCCTGTAGCAAAAATCTCTCTTAAAAAAAGAAAAACAATAACTGTTGTTTGGAATATATATGTCCTAAGTCTTTAATTTTTACAAAAAAACAGTGAGGAAAATATTTTAGTTTATCTTTAAGAACACTTTCAAACCTCATATTTTCATCCTCAGTAACATTTCTCCCAGTTCTATCATCGGTCTCTTAAAGCCCTAGAGAACTCTACAATCTTCCCTGTCTGTCTGTGTTGGTCCCTGTTTGTTATTGTCATTGCTAGCACTTTCTGCGGTATGTCACCCTGTGAACTCTTGGAGATCCTGCTCTCTAGGAAAGGACAGAATCCACACTCTTAATCTAACACTATCACCCCATAACAACCCTCCTCTTTCCATGGCTCAAGTAGGCAATGTTCCGTGGTGCTCTTTCATGGCATGTTGTTGTTTTCCCCGTGTGTGTCGAATTATCAGAGAGGAATTGTGTGCCTTCGATTCTTTGAAAACCAGATAAAATTACATTTGATTCCAAAGTGTCATTGGCAGAAATCAATGGTCTTTTTCAAAGTTACACAATTCAGAATTAAAAGTCTCGCGGAGATATGGTGTAATATCAGGAGCATAAAGATTGGAATTAGGCAGTCCTTTGTGGTTATGAAAAAAAGTCATAATTACAAGTCTCCTGTTTGACTTTTAAACTGTAAAATGAGATTTACAATAGTATATATATCTCCTTGGTTTATTATTAAATGAATGTCTACATGCAAAATTTTTGAGGCCACTGTTTATAAGTACCTAAATTATAAGTGGTATGCATTCAAATTTATTGTCATCGTTGTAACTTTTAGCAGCATTAACAAGAATTTTATTCTTACTCAATGTCATTTTCTATAATAATACAGATGGTTTCATAATAATAAAAGTACTTGCCCATGAAGTTAGGGAATACAAGAAAAAAGGGCCACATCTGGGAAAATTACATAGTGCCACACTCAACATGATGGAAACATCCATTCATATAATAGGTTGTAGCTTTTTTTCTCAAGGAGCACCTTCATTGATTCAACTATTCATTCAAGCAGTCATCAAAATGAATTTGGAGGAAACGGTCACTTACCACTAGCCTGCAGGAGGTAACCAAAGGAAAAAAAGAAGGATTCCTAGTGCATTGCCTGTGATGAGCATTCTTGACTTCATCAGGCTGTGCATGAGGAATGACTCGGACTTTCTGCTGTATCATAGGTGCCCTCTCTCAGTGGGAGGCCGCCTGCCCTCACTTTCCGGGAACAACTTCACATTGCACATTAAAGAAAAGATGCAATCTGATGCCACAGTGTGCAAAAGGAACTGCATCTGGAAATGAAGCCCGGGACCCCCAGCAAAGACGTGAAGGTTCTAAAGTCACAATGCCAGCTTGTTGTCCAGGATCTGGGCTACGTCACATGAAGGCATTGTGGGAGCATCACTCCCAGAGATCCAGGAAGTCAGAAAGAAAGACACAGTCTGCTTCTTTGGCCAACAGAGCTTTAATAGGCTAGTCTTTCATTAAGTGAATTCCTAAATGCTGACCGAATTCTTTGAAACAGAGGCAGCTAATGGTGATGCACTTGTCGTTACACAGATACTGATAAAAAAAAAAAAAAAAAAAAGATCCTCGAGGCTGCTTTTCCCAGAGTGTTCACATGCTGGGCTGGGGGCTGGGCTGAAACTTGTCTTCAGTGGTTTCTTTCATGTCCCAGGAAGGATGGTCATGTGTTTTAGTTTAGCTGATACATTCCAATAAAATGATTTTCAAAGAGACAGGACAAATAATAGGCGTTTTACATATGGTGGCTTTGGATGTCACATGGAGCTAATTTTCTCATACACAATATATTTGTTATTCCACAAGCTGGTTATAATTCATTTAAGGTCCCTTTTTATTCAATTTTACCTAATAAACTAATGAAATGGCCCAGTGAAGTCTTTATGGTCAATATAATTTGAGTGACTGGCTTAGTCTACATTTCCTTTAGGATATTAAAGGTATATCATTACCCTCCCAGCTTTTTTCCACTCACAAAGCTCAAGGGAAAGAAAATGCCTCAAGTCTGGTGTGTGTGTGTGTGTGTGTGTGTGTGTGTGTGTGTGTATGTGTGTGTGTGTTGTATTCATTCTCAATGTCAAGATCTTAATGGAAAGGAATCAGCTCTAGTTTATTTTTCTTTTGTACAAACATAATTTTATCAGCAACTTATTTTCTTCATTTCTTATGATGCCGAGGGGAATTCTCAGTTGCCATTTGTCTACCTGAAAATACTTAAAGAAGATACATGAGAGAGAGAATGTCCCTACTGAAAATTATTTGGGACTTAAAGAATGATATACCTTGTAACATCAGAAGATAAAGAGACACTGTAGCCTACCTACGAATTCTCTCTATGAAAAAGAACAAAATAACTAAGGGTTGCTTTTGGTTTCAAGTTGTAAATCAGAAACTTAAGGGGACTTATTGGCTGTTTTGTTCACATCCCTGACATTCTGTCTTGCAATATGGTATAGTTTTTACCTGCCCTGTCCTCATGAGAATAGATTTTGCCTCCACTGGGGTGAATGATGTGACCAAATGCCAGATGAAGACATTTTTCCTCTCACAGAAAAATCTGTCCAAGGGACATAATGCAGTTAATAATTGCAATGCGTATGACTCTAAGATGTACTAATGGACAGTGAGGGCTCTTCAGCATTGCTGGAAATGTGGTCCAATTAGCCAGGGTCAGAATGCACAATCTAAGCATTGCTTCAGGCGACAGAGAGCTCCAAAACAAGGAAAGGTTCCCGTCGGTGGTCCAGTTATCTCCCTGCTGTAGGAAGGTTTGGGTTAAGCAAATGAGCAACATGATCTATTTAAAACCTTGATGAGTCTTGGACTTAGGATTCCCAAGACTTAGCTTCTCATATTTAGGGTCAAATATTTCCTGGAGAGAGACATTCCATGACTAACCATCCAACAACCATGCCATTTCAAAAGGGGAGTGTGAGTAATAGCACATATGTTGATGCATTTAAAATATTTTTTTTCTGTTTTTTTTTTTTTTTTAATTGTCAGATTCATCAAAATGAATGTTCATTAGGTTGGCTAAAAAGATTATGTGGGAAAGAGAAAATATACAGATTTTCAGTTGATGTATGTCTAATTATTTTTTCTTTTTTTGGAGAGGTTTTTGCTATAGGGCACGTGTGCTTGCCAGACAGAGAGAGACAGAGAGACAGAAAGCAAGGAATCACCCCCCCACCCAGGGGAATGGCCAAGCTGCAGTCCCTTCTCCTCCATTCCCCTCTCGGGATCTTGGGCACACACACATGCACCCAGTGTAAATTTAAGCCACCAGGTCCGGGACTCGAACCACAGTCAACTACATGGGAGTTCAGTGACATAGCCATTATGCTAACTGCTGGTCCCATGTGTGTCTAATTTTGATGATCTCTGTTTATACAAAAATAATATTTCCATATATAAATATTTCTATATAAAATAGCTTCAATCTATTTAATACCCATATAATACAACTTGGTAAGTATGCATATATTTTATTACTTAACGGTTTGAAACGAAATGTTTAAATAGTGAACTCAGTAATTCATATGAAGGACCAGGCAGTGGCACAGTGATAATGTAAGTGGAGTCACATGGGATGGTCCTGGGTTCACATCCTGGGAGTTGCTTATTCACAACAGGCACCTATGTGCCCATAATCTGGACTAACTGAGACCTGGGGTAAATCATGGTATAACGATGCTGATGAGGATGCTGTCTCTCTAACAGAAGAAATCAATAAATAAACTTTTAAAATAATTTTATTATAAAACTTAAAAAATAAAGTAAACCCTATGAAACTTCCTTACTTATGGAGGTTCCAAAATAGAAAAAAGACAACTGTTTTAGTCTTACTTGCTGAAGATCTCTCTTTCTCTCTCTCTCTCTCTGTCTTCTAGTTTTTAAGATTAATAATACTTCATGGGACCAGTAGTTAGCGTAATAGCTATGTGGCTGGACTCCCATGTAGTCGACCGTGGTTCACATCCCGGACCTGGTGGCTTAAACTCATACCGGGCTGATGTGCATGCGTGCCCAAGATCCCAAGAGGAGAATGGAGGAGAAGGGATTGCGGTGTGGCCATCCCCCTTGGGGGGTGATTTCTCGCTTTCTGTCTCTCTGTCTCTGTCTGTCTGGCGAGCGCACGCGCCCTATAGTAAAAACCTCTCCAAAAAAAAAGATTAATAATACCTCTTAGGTTAGTACAGTAAGATTGTAAGAGTGAAGTACTGTGCCCAAGAACAGATGGAGGCGTAGCTCTGCTATTGACTAGTTCTGAGACCTAGGATAGTCAGTTCTAATGTCAGTTCTTTATTTGCAAGAAGAAGCTTGGATGTGAAATGACCCTTTCTTCTCTGAATTTCTACCAAAAAAAAAAAAAAAGAAAAGAAAAGAAAGAAAAATGAATGGACACCAGAAGAAGTTATTTTTTAAAACATTCACACTCTGATGTCCAAGCTGCATTGAAATAAGACTAGCAGGAAGGATGAAACAAACATCTTGTAGACTCTGCTGTTGGTTGTTATCTTGGGTCTATTTGACTTACATCTGGTAACACTAAGGTCACTCCTAATTCCATCTCCTATGACTATTCAAAACATTTTCCCTTTTCAAAATACATGCCTTAGAGGCTCTCAGTAACAATAGCAGCAGGTAAATTGGGTTCCTAGAGACTCAGTAAGCAATGACTTAAGAATAAGGAGCTCATGGATGAGCTCAAGGTCTTATTTAACTCTTCTGCTTTGTAATAAATGAATATATTCTTTAGAAAATACTTCTGGTAGGTTATCCTAAGCTAGTGAATAATAACAAGTCTTTCTTTCAGTCTTGCAGAAATGCTGCAGAGATCAATGGAGAAGAGTGAAACTAGTTGTCATCTAGAAGGGAATGACTTAAAGGCAGCCATGAATGGCCTAACTTTCACTGCCAGCTGAACAGGGCTCCTGACACAAACTGCTTCTAGGTCACCAAGCACCCTAACTGATACACATTGGCAAGCTTATGGTGTTTATCAAACAATTCAATCCCAAGGCTGGACCATGGCGCAGCAGTAAAATGGGACACTCCATTAGGCTAACCCACAAGGAAGGTTCCAGGTTCACATCTGGAGACCTCCATGAATACACCAGGCATGATTGTCCATGATCTCTGGCTGGCTGGGGCTGGTGTAAATTGCAGAATTGAGACTTTAATAGAAATGACTTCTCTCTCTCTCTCTTTCTCTCTCTCTCTCCCTTTCCTCTGTCTCTTTGAGTCATGGAAGAATAAATAATCTCCTAAAAAGGGGACCAGAAGATTATTCACAATTTAGTCTTTAGCTCATGTTTCTCATATTTTTCTCTCTTATATGCAATACTGATGTTAGTGTTAGTTTTTTTTTTAATATTTTATTCTTTACTCTCTGGGGAGACATCTTTCTTAGAGAAAACAATTCTGGGATGAAACAAACTTTGTTTTCTGGCAAAATTAAGGGAGAAATCTAGGTTTGGTATTATTGTGAAATTGTAAAATATTCTGTGGTTATACTTTGAAGTTTAATTAAGACTTTGTGAAGAGTAAAACAGTTTTATGGCCAAAAAATATCATTTCCTGAATGAGTAAAAAGATATTCTATTGTGGAGACTTATTTTGGGAGGAAAAGAGATATTTTTTCCAAGCTTATGGAGAGGCATCTTTATGGATGAAGATGTGAAAGCAAATATGTCATAGCTCTGAAGACATGCATGGTATTTGTGATTTGTGATGAAGAGAATCGGAGCAGAATAGAACAATGAATATTTAACAATGTATATATAAAATTTCCTCATATTAAATGGAGAATAATTCCCAGGAATTCTTTGTTCTGTTACTAACTAGTGAACCACAGTTTTCAATATGCTAAAGTACTCCTGTGGAACAAACTATACATTTATTCACTTCTTGTAAGCCACATGAATTCTTTCAGGCCAAGTAGTGTAAAATATTGTTGCAGACTTCTGTAGAATGATCTGGATGGTGATATATATTCTGTAGGAAACCAGTTGTATATATATATACACACACACACACACACACACACACATAAACAATACTCAAAAAGTGTTTTATTTAGTGAATGAAAATGCACTGAGTGCCCATCCATCCGTTTCAGCAAAGTTGGCTTTGGCTTGGATCTCTAATTTACTTATAGGGAGGGTTGAGCACTGAGCAGACCTAACTTTACAATGAAAAATATAGACTGGGTCTCTGCCTTGATCACATTCTGTATGGTATTCTCACTTAATACAATGGAAACAAAATCCTAGAGGAATTACTTAGAAATGCTTTGAGTCTCAATCTGTGCATAGATGCAGTACAGCTAGGAAAAAAGGCTCATTAATACTTTCGTGGTTCTAAAATATAATTTGAGAAAAGTAAACTCTTTACTGATTAAGAATCCCATTTCTTTTTAAATATTCATGAATTTCAAATATATTCAGAAGATTATTTTGAGGGACTAGGAACTAATTTTACTCTTAATTTACTACTAATTTTCTCAGGCAATATATGTGTGTTTATATATTTGGCTTTTCAAAGCATTTATAGAAAATTCATACTAGGAAAAATTTATAGCTAGATTACAATTTTTTAAGGTTGTAAGAAAGGGAAAGTGAGACGGCAAGCCACCAGGTCCAGAACTCAAACCACAGTCAGCCATGGAGGAGTCCAACACCTTAACCACTCACTGTGCCGCATGCTGGTCCAGATAGAGCACAATTTTTATATTCAAGCTTAGGTTTTAATTTGATTTTTCTATATGTATATATTTATATATATGTATGCAGTGTATGTGAATACTGCTTATCGTATCTATTTCTTTTTTTAAGAATTTTTAAGAATTATTTTATTTAACTTCACTTATTTATTTTAATTTTACTAGCGAAGGACAGAGAGAGAGAGGAGGAAAGTGAGAAAGCAAGTCACCAAGGTCTGGGACTTGAACCGTACACAGTCGTGTGGGAGTCCAGTGCCCTTAACCACCATTGCTACCTGCCAGCGGCATACTTTCAGAGTACATATCACTAATAAGGTACAAAATCATCATTCCATTTTTCTTTTAATTCTGGATATAGCCAGGACATTCAATTCAAAACAGTAACTATGTACTCATTATTTTCAAACATAAAATAGTTACTGTTCTTGAAGGTAAGAAATGATAGCTCACAGTGTTTCAACCCAAATACCTAAAGAAAGTAGAAAAGTAAAGAAAAAGAAGGATGGAGGCCAGTTATTAAGGCAGAGCAATTTACATTTTTAATAACGTTGAGAGATTAGGCAGTGTCATATTTTAACTGAATATCTATCAACTTCTCAGTGTCTGTTTCTTTCTCTATTTGCATAAGCAATTGACAGCTCATTAAGAGCTCATTAGGAACAGGGAAGACCCTCTGATCAGGGGGAACAAGCAAAAAAAAAAAAGAACAAAAACAGTTTGAAGAAGGAAGTTTTTATTTGTGAATTTCTTCCATATCTCACAAGAACATGGAATAAATGTGTGATATTTGAGGAGGAAGGTTAGTAAGCTATAAATAGATAAAAGATAAAGAGGACAACAACATAACCAATCATTGTATATGAGCTTATCTTAATAAGTAGAGATGATATATAATAGAACCGATAATTTTGTGATTTTTCTTATGAGTACACAGGCTAAAAGCTCCATATTCCCATATGTATATATGTTATATATACATTTATATATTATATATTATATATTTAATATATACATGTATACGTATATATATGTACACATACATATGTACACATATACAATCTCTTAAAGTTTAGATGACTGTAACTTAGAGAAGCCAGGCAATCTAATTTTTTTTTGAATAGCCTCTACGTGGAAAAAATTGACTAGGCTTTTTCTAGTAAAGTATGTTCAGAATATAAATCAGTTCTTTTTTACATGCTAATACGTTCTTTTTTTTTTTTTTTTTTTTTTTAGAGATTTTCACGTGCGCTCACCAAACAGACATAGAGACAGAAAGCAGTGAGAAATCACCCCCCAGGGGGGATGGTCACACCGCAATCCCTTCTCCTCCATTTTCCTCTAGGGATCTTGGGCACGCAGGCATACGCGCCTGGCGTGAGTTTTAAGCCACCGGGTCCGGGATATGAACCGCGGTCGACTACATGGGAGTCCAGCGACATAGCCATTACGCTAACTGCTGGTTCCTGTCAATACATTCTTGACCCAAACACAATAGATAAAAATCAGATCTCCTCCGAATAAATGTGTGTTTGCTATCTCTCAATCTCTGGATAGGCAAAACCCATCGTACATGGTAAGGCGGATGCACCCGGGTGGGCTGGCTATTCTTTTGCCTTGTATTTTTTAAAATGCATGAGTGAAGTGCACTCTTAAACTCTTAGGAATCAATACAAACAAAACAGTGCGAACACACATATTCCTGTTTGATTCCATTTCAGGGCTGCAGGGTGGCTTGACCAGATGTTGCCAAGTTTCGAAGTCAGATCTGCTTATCCCCTAGCTGTCAGCTAAAGGCTGCTGCATTTATGAGCATTAAGAATTGCATACCTGCTTTGAAAAACCATACCGTACCCTACCAAGATGTACAATACAATGTGAGTAAGAAATTTTAAAATAAAATAAAATAAGCTCTATTTACTATGACCTTTGGTTGCATACTGGTATCTTTTGAGCTTGAGAGAGAGAATTAAGTGGCTCTATGTGGACCTTCCTCTTCCCTCTGTCACTTCATTGTCTTTTGGAAGAAAAAAAAAGAGAGTGAAAGCAGCAGTCTGTATTTAGCCCGTTTGCATTTTCATTATTGGGATACATTTGAATGCCCAATTTGATCTCAATGGCATGTCTTTTGTAACAGAAAATAAAACATGGTGCGCAGGAAAAGTAATGACATACACACCCAGGCCCTTTCTTGGCAGTTGGTAAAGCTTCGGCCTCTCCTCTCTGTGTGGCAGTTTCCCTTCTCTTTCTTTTCCTTCCCTGTGACAAGCAGCCATTGTCCCCTTGGTGAGATCTGCAATATTACTTTGACCCCAGCCCATCAATCTGCCTCAATTGGATAATGATCTGTAATCACTTTCTTTCAGGGGAGTCTATAAATTTGCCAAGGCCCCATTCTTTTCTGAAGGACTCCTTATGTTCACTCCCATTTGTGCAAATGCGCTCTCTTTCACAGGGCTAAATAGCCATGCACATGGTCCATTCTGTGAGGAGGCACCGGGCGGTTCTCTGTTGATTTTCCACGCTCTCAGTCTCTTCAAGGAGACTAGGTCTGACATGCAGGGACGCAGTGGGGGGGTGGTCACATCACAGGCAGCCGCTTTTCTCATTAAGACTGACCCCTCATTAGGTCACTTTGTGCCACCCTTGTAATCAATGAGCTTAATGTTCAGTGCAACAAAAAAAAAGTTATAAGGCAAGAGGCAGGGAGGCAGAAGGGGTGAGGGAAAGGATAGGGAATACAGAGAAATCCACCACTTCTAAGTTTCGGGCATATACTTTGCCAGCAAAGGGTCAAAGTAACTCAAATATCACATATTGAGTTTCTCAAACAATTCCCCTGGTCTTGTGTGAAATATTGAAATATGAAATATTGTTAGGTCATCTTTTAACTTTAAAAGTCTCCATGCTTCTCCTTCAAGACAAAAGGCTCTACAAAACTGAGGCCAGATCTACATTTGCCGGAACCCACGTGAGAAAGTCAAAGGTGGTGAACTTTGGGACACTTTGGAGTAGAGGGATTTGAGTTAATAGTACATGAACCCAAAAGAGATTCGTGATCACAGATGAATGGAACCAAAACCAAAAAAACAGGACCAACAGCAACACCTAGATCATAATCAAACACCTTTCCCCTATTAAAGGGGATAACAAGACTTTCAGTCATCACATTTCCTAGATATAGAGAAAAGAACATCTCCATGCATGGTGAAGGGTGTAAATGGGAACATGTTGTAATCAAAATAAGTGTTTCTGAGTAGAGAAACTATTAGGTTGCTGGAACAAGTCATGATGTAGTTTCTGGTTTTCTATGTAAACATGTGTCATGACTTTTCTGACAACCTAATAGCTTAGCAGGGAGATTTTGTCCTCTGGACAATATACATTGGTGGTGACAAAGATTTTGATTTTCAAGAAGATGAAAATTGCAAAGGTGTGTCTGATCACTTTTTAGTTTATAGCTAATCATGATGCTTTGGTTATTAGGTGTAGGGCGGACGAGGTAGGGCAGACAGTGCAGGCAAACAATATAAAAAGCAATGTAAGACCAAGGGGACATTAGAGAAAAATGCAAGCAATTAAACATTTGCGTCTTGTGTTTTGATTGTGTTAATACTATCTTATAGAAAAAGCTGTGTATTTTCATTTTCATGTTCCTATACCCCTCTTTGACATTTCAAACACTTAAAAATTATTTTGAAGGATCTTTCAAAAATTCATAAGAAATGTGTATAATTAAAAAAATGTATGTTGGACTTGACATGGGCATCAAAAAAAGTAAAAGAAAAACTTTCACTCATGGAGTTAAATTTTTTTGCATTATAGTAAACATTTACTTTTTCTTTTCTTTTTAAAAATTTGTCAGATGGGGACGAGCAGATGGCATAATGGCTACATCACTGGACTCCCACTAAGATAGGTATGTACAGCTATTATATCTATCTATCTATATCTATATGTAGATATATATTTTTAATATAAAATTATTTTATATATAAAAATAGGTAGATATATTTATTATTTATATATAGATATAAATATACTTTCTACATATTTTGATAGGCATATGTAGATATTTATGTATATATCTACATATATATCTATATCTATACATATTTGTAGATAGACATATCTTTGATAGATAGATATAAATATTTACATCTATATCTACTTATGTCTGTTGTATATCTATATTTATATATATTATGGTGCCTTCCTCAATAACTTCCA
This sequence comes from Tupaia belangeri chinensis, assembly GCF_000334495.1. Taxonomy (NCBI): domain Eukaryota; kingdom Metazoa; phylum Chordata; class Mammalia; order Scandentia; family Tupaiidae; genus Tupaia; species Tupaia belangeri. The sequence goes on along the minus strand of NW_006159506.1, from coordinate 4,688,875 downwards.
CAGTTCTTGCCATTCTGAATTTTGAAATTGTCACCACCTATTTTTTTTCCCTGAGGAAACAGGAAAAAAAATATAAATATGTATATCTATCTATCAGAGTCTGGCTCACTTCACTAAACATTAGGTCTTCCATAGTCATCTTCTTGAGTCAAATGATAGGATTTAATTATTTCTTGTAGCCGAGTGCTACTAACTTTATGTCCAAGTTTTTTAACTCACTCATCAGTTTCTGGACACTTGGGTTGGTTCCATGTTTTAGCATCTGTGAGTAATGCAACAATAAACATGGAGGTGCAAGTGCCTTTCTGATGAAACGTTTTCCTTTGGGGAAATACCAAGGAGTGGGATTATCGGGTCATATGGTAGGGTTTTAAGAAACCTCCATATTGTTTTCCATGGAAGTTGGACTAATTTACATTTCTATCAACAGTTTAAGAGGGTTCCTTTTTCACTACACTCTCTCCAGCCCTTCTCATTCCTTGGTTTTGTGATTCTGGCCATTCTAAGTAGGATTAAATGATATCTCATTGTGATTTTGATTTGCATTTCGCTTATAACAAGAGACTTGAAACATTTTCTCATATGCCTATTGGCAATTCATAAGTCCTCTTTGAAGAGTCATCTATTTATTTGACCATTTTTAAAATTTGATTCTTACTATTTTTTATGGGAGAGCTACTTGAGTTCCCTTTATATTCTAGATATAAATCCCTTGCTTGAGGAATAATTTGCAAATATTTTTCTCCCATGCCAAGTGTTGTCTCTTCACTCTAATTATTGTTTACTTTGCTACGAGGAAGCTTTTTAGCTTGATGTGATCCCACTTGTCTATTTTGGGGATTATTTTGGGACCCATAAAGCACATGCTTTATGCATCTTACTTAAGAAATCTTTGCCTACTCTAATGCCTTCAAAAATTTCCCCTACATTTTCTACTAGATGTTTTGTAGTTTGAGGCTTTGTATTTAAATCTTTCATCCACTCTGAGTTGATTCTTAATAATAGTAAGAGATAGGGATCTAGTTTTATTTTTCTACAGGTGAATAGCTAGTTTTTCCAGCACCATTTGCTGAAAAGACTTTCTTTTCTTCACTGTATTGTCTTCTACTCTTTGTCAAACATCAGTTGACTGAATGATTTAATATTTCTTTCTGGATGATTCTCTCTCTCTCTTTTTCTCTCTCTTTTTTTTTTTCTTTCGTGTTTTTTTTTTTTTTTTTTGAGAGGATTCCTGCTATAGGATGCATGTACTAGTTGGAAAGACAGAGACAGAGGGACAGGAAACAAGAACTCAGTCCCTGGGGGAATGGCCATGCCACAATCCCTTCTCCTCCATTCTCCACCTGAGATCTTGGAAATGCATGCACACATGCCCAGAGTGATTTTCAAGCCACCAGGTCCAGGACTCAAACCATTGTCAATCAAGTGAGAGTCCAGCAATGTAACCACTGTACCATCTGCAGACCCTGAAGCCTGTTCTTGAATCCATGATTTAGAAGTATTTCTCATTATCTTAAATAATCTCAGCAAATTCTCTTCTACAGTTATTTGTAAAATAATGATAAATAATAAAACATGGATGCTACAGAGGGATGGCTGTAAATGGAATGGGAAAACAAAGGATAAAGTAAGACAGAAACCTGATCCCAAGTTACATTGCTGTTTTCTCAGGGAAAAAAAAATAGGTGGTGACATTTTCAAGATTCAGAATGGCAAGAACTATGGAAGTTATTGAGGAGGGCAGCATAATTTTTTCAGCTGTCATCGTAACACTTTTCTTTGACAAGATGGATTTTTGCATAAAATAAATAAGCATACATTTAAAGTTGAGAGCCTATTTTTATCTCTTGAGAATTAATAATTTTGGGAGTGGCAGGTGGCGTGGTCATTAATGGCACTGGACTCCCACATAGCCAACCACGGTTTGAGTCCTGGACCTGGCGGCTTTCTCTCTCTCTCTCTTTCTCTTTCTCTCTTACTCTCTTTCTGGTCAAATATTAAAAAAATAAGTCAATAAATAAAGTTAAATAAAATTTTTAAATAAATACATCAAAAAATTTTAAGAAGATTTTAAAATATTGGAAAATTCAGGATGGCTTAATAGAAGAAGCGTAAACATCAGAAAATATTCAGCCTGTGAAAAGATTTTACCTGCAGTTATAAAACTCTTTATTTGGATTCTGATGAGATTGTATCAATATGATGAATTTTCACATGCAGACTCCTTTCTCTCTCTCTCTCTCTCTCTCTCTCACATTCTTTTTCTTTCTTTCTTTTCTTTTTAAGTTTATTTATTTACTTTCTCTAAGAGAAAGAGACAAAAGAATCTCCAACAGGATCCTGATGCTATGATCCATCCCCAGCTTTTGGCTAGCCCCAAAAGGGCCATGTATATCCCAGGGCGGGGGGGTACTCAGGGAGTTCTGTAGATTTGAACCAAGAACCTTTTCATGTGGGATTGTCTTGCAGAACATTGCATTTTATCTCTGAGATACTGTCTGACCAACTTCCTTCTTTCTCTCTCTCTCTCTCTCTCTTTCTTTCAATCATCTTACTTTCAGTTGAAGAGGAGTCACTTAGAGACACTTGATTCAAAACAGAGATCAGTTGTAGTTTATGGTCAATTCTTTGAGGAAATATGCATTTTCTTTGTGTGCCTCATATTCATTCTAAATAACTGTCTCAAGTGTTTTGTTTGTTTGTTTTTGCATTGCCCTGTAGACATTTTCACCAGAAAGCTATTCATTTCTATTCAAAACTTCTCACAGAAAGTGAGAAATCACCGCCCAGTGAGGATGGCCACACCACAATCCTTTCTCCTCCATTCTCCTCTTGGGATCTTGGGCAAGCACGCATACATGCCCGGCGTGAGTTTTAAGCCACCGGGTCCGGGACTCGAACCACGGTCAGCCCCATGGGAGTTCAGTGACATAGCCATTATGCTCACTGCTGGTCCCCACAGTACCTTTTTTGAGAAAGTAAACATACAAGCTGTTTGGAACTCTACAATAGAATGATTGCAGTTACGTTGCCTCTCATGAATAAGCTATACACGATTTGTCAGAAAATAACTTCTGAAAACAGGAGAATTAAGTTTTTACTTAAGAAGTTAGAAAAAGAACAAAAGAAAAAATGTTTAAAAAAAAAGACAGTTTAATTGAGTGGAGTTTAATTGGGCAAAAATGATTCAAAATGGACAGCTCTCAGGAATGGTTTCAAAGGAACTCTGGGTAGCCTAGTGGTGGAGCATATTCATGATCCAGAAATGGAAAGTGACAGTTGCAGGAACAGGAAAGTCACCTACAAAGAGAGAAGTAAGGGATGCCATAGAGAACTAGTTGGGTTGATGGCATCTTGACGTTTGTCCACATTAACACAGTTAAAAGGCAGACTGTCTCTGACTGACGGAGCTGGAGCATAGCTGCTGTGATTGACTGTAACTAGCAACTTACTAAGGACATAGCTTGCTTATGGAAACTAAAGCAGCCGTACGGAGGCATTCTAAGGCCAATTTCTTTGTTTTTATTTTTTAAGAAGTATTTTATATTACATTTCTTTATTTTTATTTGACCAGAAAGGGACAGAGCCAGAGAGCGAGAGAAAGAAAGTGAGAAAGCAAGTCGCTAGGCCCAGGACTTGAACCGCAGTTGGCCATGTGGGAGTCTAGCACCTTTAATCACCATGCCACCTGCCAGCCCCCAGGCCAATTTACTCTAACAAAAGTAATAATAAAGAAAAATAGGGCCTGTTGGTGGCTTGCTGGGTTAAAGCAGTTGAATCTCTTACAAAGGACTACACAGTTCGAATCTCAGACCTAGCAGCTTAGAAACAACAGACACTTGTGTAAATGTGCCCAGAATCCTAAGAGAAGAGTGGAAGAGAAGGGATTATGCTCTGGCCATACCTCTGGGGGAGATGGGGGGGGTTTTCTTTTTTTCCCCCTTCTCTTTCCCTGTCTGTCTCTGCTGAGCAAATGCATTTTGTAACAATTAAAAAAAATTAATTAATAAAAAAAATTTTTTAGAAAAAAAGCACAAGGATAGAAATCAGTGGAAATACACACACTTACAGCTATCACTATAGCAGAGAATAGATGAAAATTTTCTTTGTAAATATTTATAAGAGAACTGGGCACCTAGAATGGTATTCAGACATATAGAAGTTGCAGATTTATGAAGAATGACAAGAGGGAGATAAGTTATAGACACAACAGAAATTTAACATTAAAGAGTATGACAAAAGTAATTAGAAAATATATTAATTTCAGAAGCCTAGAGGAGTAAAATATGTTGAAGTTGATGCTCAAAAAATAAATAAATAATGAGGAAAACCTCAACTAGAACAATGAACAGGAAAGAACTCAAAGACTACCTCTTTTTAAAAGTACTCCCTGACATAATTTTGCCCATATTTTATACTGAAATTTTCCCTGAAGTAAAATACATAAAAACCAAACAAGACTCTTTCATTTAAAATAAGTTTGGACTTCCGAAAGAGTTGCAAAAGAGTATGGTAAACTTTGAGAAATGCCTGGAAGGCACGGTTGTAGTAGAGGAGATTAGCTTAATCCAGCTGCTGGTGAAATAAACACACTAAAAAAAAAATAATAATAATCAGTAGAAATTAGCTGAAAGGGCCAGCTTATGGCGTAGTTGTTAAGGGGACTGGATTCCACGTGGTCAACCCCAAGGTTCTAGTCCCAGACCCAGCAACTTGAAGAGCATACTGGGCATGTCCCATGTGTGCTCAAAATCCAGAAAGAAGAAGCAGAGAAGGATTTGCAGAGTAACCATGCCCCATGGAGGATACTCTCACTTTCCCTCTGTCTCTCTGTCTATCTCTAGAGAGAGCACCTACCCACTGGCAAATTAAAAAAAAAAAAATACGAACAATAATTAGCTTGTGAAAAGGTGAGGGTTTTATATTTAAAGTTGAAACCAGGTGTTAAGAAGTATGAAAACCAGGGACCTGCATTTAGCGTAATGGCTATGTGGCTGAACTCCCATGTAGCCGACTGTGGTTTGAGTCCCACACACCGGGCACATGTGTGTACATGCCCAAGATCCTGAGAGGAGAATGGAGGAGATAGGAATGCCATGTGGTCATCCCCCTGAGAGGTGATTTCTTGCTTTCTATCTCTCTGTCTCTCTCTGAAATCTCTCCAAAAAAAAAAAAAGAAGTATGAAAACCGTAAGTGCGAGTCCCGGACGTTTATTGAACTTCATACCCTATGTCATTACGTCATTCATTTGACAGAGCTTCCAACTGTTAGTTCAATTTATCTCAAGGACTCTTTGAGATTTATTTGGGCCTAATTTTGTTCAAGTGTGGCTCAACTCTTTTCCAATCTCCTGTAAGTGGAGCAGGTAGAATAAGAATGCAGACTAGTTGCCACGGACTGGTCTCTATACAAGAGATATTTCTCAGAAAAGTAAGCGTAGCTCATGACCTGGACGGATACCATCGTCTAAAGTGCTTGTTCATTCTCCTACCCGGAATGATTTCAGCTTTTGCAAGAAAAAAGCTGAGTTCATTGCCAGCCTACACAGCGCTGGCCCCTTTCCCCAGGCACATTTTCCATTTTTTGACTGTGCGCCCTTCTCTACTCCTATGAACTCTTTATACTTCTTTTGTTTTGGCTTAATTTACCACCAGGAAAAGAGATTCATCTAAATTATCTCTTCATTTCTCTCCAGTCTCCTCCTGTATAATACTTCTGATTTTGTTACCACATCCAACAATATGAGGAACTTTTGGCTAGGTATGCCAGTGCTGATTTATACATAAAACACTCCATTTAGCCATTTAGCCTTCCCTGTTCTCAACAAACCCTCAACAGTCATTTTCCCAACCGTTCTTACATGTGTACTTTCAGACTTTTTAAAATATTTGAACACCAACCAAAAGTATAAGGAGGCAAAGTAGCCTTTAAGACAAGCTGTTTTCCTAAAGAAAAGGTACAATTTATATGGATAAAATGTATCAGTAAGATGTACCAAGTCTAAATTTGTATGCTTCCAACATTAACTCAATATATATAAAGCAAATATTGACAGCAAAAAGAAATAGAGAAAAAACAAAATTTTAGTGGGAGAATTGAACACAATATCATGGATCGCTTATACAGAGGATCTAAATAATATGACTGTCAAAGTTGATCTTAAATAGTGCATCTAACGTATTCACACAACAGGAAAAAATCTTTGTATTTCAAGATACATGAAAAATCACTTCAAACATTTTTCAGCAACTGCCAAGAAATATATTTTTTAAAGCCTCAATCTTATTACCTTTGAAGAAAATGCAAATTAAAATTCAATGTGATGCTAGTACATGCCAATCAGAATGACTAAAGTGCATATTAGATAATATCAATTCTGGTGTAGATGTGGAGCAACAGGAACTCTTACACTGAAGAGAGATATTAATGAGTACAATCATTTTGGAAAACATTTGGCAAAATCTATTAAAGTGACTGTAATTGCCATATGATTTAGCAATTCCACTCATACATATGTAGGAGTAAGCTATATATATATCTTATGTCACCAAAAGGCTGCTATATATATCTCATGGCAGCACTGTTTTGATAACTTCATAATGAAAACAACCCAAAAGAAGAACAAATGATTAATTCCTGTATACTCATGCAATGGGATACTACAGAACCCTGGTAAAGAATTAATCATTACTATATCAACAACATGGATATATTCTCAAAACATCACATTGAGTAGACATACCAGACAAAAATTATACTAATGAGTTATTCCATTAATGCAAAGTTCATAAAACAGATAAAAGTAAATTGCAGTGTTAGAACTCAGGATAGTGGTTCCATTTTGGGAAAAGAGTGACGAAGTTTAGGGAGAACTCATGAGTTTGCTCTATTTTTTCCTTCAGCTGCTGGCTGAAAGGTGTTTATTTTGGAATATGACTTCCATCTACAGATTTATCATTTGCGTGTATTTTCACATGTTTATTATGCATTGATTATACATAAAGAATGAGAAAGAAATTATTTTAAGTGGCTCCTCAAGTGGTAGCAAGAGCTTATCAAATAACAGTGGAACTGTTGTGTGTGTGTGTGTGTGTGTGTGTGCGCATTACACACACATTAAAGCATACTATCATTACCACCAAAAACTACAAAACAGCAGCTTTTTAGTTGTCCCATGATAAATACTTCTACACTCCAATAGAAAAACAAACGAAACTCATCAATGTGAGATACAATCTTGATCCTGAGTGTAATAGCATTGTGCATGTGTGTGGTGTGTATGTGTATTATGTGTGGTGTGTGTATGTGTGTCTATGTGTGTGTTGGGAGTTGGCAGTTCTAGAATCAAAAGAGTAGGAGGAAAGTGAATCTAGTATTATTTTGCTTCTATTGACCATGACAGTAATACTCAATACTAATGCATAAGTAACTCAAAGAGCATGAATCTAATATTTTCCATCTTAATTATGGATATAAAATTCAAAATTATCCAACAATTATTAAGCAATAAAATTGTATAGTGAAGGGATGAAGAAAAGTAGGAATGGTTGACGTCAATTAACATTTTATGTTTATACTTAACTATGTTCTTCGTTCCTTGTTTGTTATAAAGACATTAATATTTTTGTTGTACTCTAAATAATATGTATTTGAGAAAGCTAACATATTTTTAATGTACAAATCTCTAATTATCACCTTTATGTGGAGATATAAATCTAAGGTTATATCAATTTCTTTTGAATGAAAAAGTGTCTTAAAATAATGCAGTGCTAGGTTAGTGAAGAAAAAATTAGTAAATTAAGCATAGATTCAGTTATTTAAATTTTTACTCTCCTATTATATTAACTCATTTTAAAATGTGTTTATTTAAAAAATTATTGTAGGTTGTGACTATTACAATAGGGTTATCTTTTCAAACTACTTTCATACAGTAGTTTGAATAGCATTTGATTATTAAAGTTTAAAGGATTATCCTTACTTATGCTGGAAAAGTTCCAAGAAAAATTAGAATACCAAGTAATACATCATTCCAGAAAACACAATCACAATCAAAATTACCTTGGAAAATAATTTAAATAAGAGACTCTCAACCTATGTTTCTAATTCAATACAACATACTTATTTTTAATCTATGATTTTCCTTGATATAAATTATATCAAACCTCATCATACAAACAGTTCCTTCAAATGCTCTATCACTAACAGGAGATTTTTCTCAACCGAATTATCTACCTCAGAAGACAAAACAGCAGTGCAAAATGCAAGATTTTGACCATAAATGTTCAGAGGTTCATGAGAATACTCAGAACCCACTCATTCCATTGTACTTAGCTGCTTCTTTTCAAGGGCCAGTTGAAACAGCCTTCTATTGCTACAATTTCACTTCCCAAATCTCTACATTTGCCTGGAAGCTGTCAACCTCCTATCCAAAAGAATATTATGATGTTTTCTTTTTACCACCTAATTATTATTCTGTTAGACAATGTATTTACTCCAAAGTGGTCTAGTATAATTGATTAGGTTGGTCTATGTCAGGAAAAGCACAGATGTGGGGCCAGTGGAGTCTGTTCAAGGCAGAGTCCTGGATGAGACAAAGGCGTCTCTCCAGTCTGCAGGAGGCAAGAGGCTGCCCCTGCTTCTGTGCTGGCAAGACAAAACCTTCTTGCGGTGGGTGGTCCATGGGGAGGTAATTGGAGATCTGCAATATGTCCACTACAATCAACAACAGAGTACAATAGCTGCTCTGTAGGGAATTGGGGGAGAAGAAATTGTTTAAATAAAATTGCAAGGTTGTCAGAGTGGAAAAGCCATTCTCAAGCGTCCTGTGCATCGTCTAGGGGAAGGCAGAGTGGGAATCATTTTGTCTCAGGCGAAAGCACTGATAAAAAGAAAAGTGGAACTTAAACAGTTTAATGTAAAGTGAAAGCACATACATTGTTACTGTCAGCATGTTAGGGGCATAGAACACAGTCCTCTAGGAGGTACTTCAAAGTATAAATGTTTACAAATGAGACGTTTTGTTCTTCTGCTACAGCCCCAACACAAAAATAGATGGTAAAACTGTCATTAGCAATTTACTTATTTATTACATGTCAATGCCAGGTCTGAGCATAAAGTTTAAGAAGGATGCATAAGAAGGAGCAGTTAAGGAATGAAATTGTCAGGGATACTTAGTACGGTTGTATTAATAAAGTAAGTCTAGGAAATCCCTCTTGGTTGTCCCTGGGTGTGTTTTACCAATAACACGGCACTATAGACATGGAAATTATTGGAGGCTCTGGGCTCAAACCCCTAAAGAAATTAAGTCATGGCTAAACCAAATTATGTCCTGAGAAAAGAAGAATATAAATCATGGCCCAGGGCAAAGCTCTTGCAGTCAGAGGGTTAATGGTCCTCACTGTCCCCCAGTTTCTCTTCTCTTGGATAAGAAGAAGAGCAGAAAGGGCCGCCAAACCCATCATGGATCAGAACAGAAGTTTTGTGAAAAGAAAACTATTTTTCCTAACACGACAAAGTCAATGCCTAGACTTAAAATCCTTTTCTTAAATATTCTTTTCTTTCCATGTCGTTCTGGGTTTTACAGTATTTCCCGTTTCATGGGAGAGCGGGATTTTTGCCATTGTGTTTGTGATTTAAGCCTGCCATGAAAAGAGACACTGAACATAAAGAAGAAATTGGCACGCACAGAGGAAACTTTTAAAATATTCCCTCTATCGCTAATTTCTCTGGATAGACCAAGTTTTTGTTTTGAAAAATACATCTGAAGGAAAACATGCTCTATTTCCTTTTGAAGTAAGCTGTCTTCCTATAGGTAGTAGACACGTTGCTGCACACTCCTGCCAGTCTATAGGGTCCGAGGAGTTTTTGTGTTGGATGCAATTACATGGTCAGGTTGATTTCCCCAAGCCAACATATTGATCTCCACAAAAAAAAAAAAAAAAAAAAGTAAGTAGGAAAAAAAATAAAATAGCCGTGCAAAATCTCAGTATAGACGAGCCTAGAAAAATGCATAGAATAAGAGAAGCTGCTGTCTCTCAGACATTGGGTAGATACCTCTGCAGAACAGTTTTCTCCATGCACACATTTGTTTTGTTGCATAAGAACAGTAAGTGAGACAGACAGGTCTACAAAGTCCCTGCTTGTTCTTGTTTGTTTGTTTGTTTGTTTGTTTGTTTTTTAGAGGTTTTTGCAACAGGGCACATGTGCTGGCCAGGAAGACAGAGACAGAAAGTGAGAAATCACCCCCCCCCCAGGAGGGGAGGGGCACAATCCCTTCTCCTCCATTCTCCTCTCGGGATCTTAGGCACACCCGCACACGCGCCCGGTGTGAGTTTAAGCCACCAGGTCCAAGACTTGAACCACGGTCGATTTCGTGGGAGTCCAGTGACATAGCCATTACGCCAACTGCTGGTCCCAATGTCCCTTCTTTATGACCAATATTGGCATTCCTCTTCCAGGACTCAATGTCCCCTAAGAACAAACAGTTGTCCTATACTGTGAGCTGGAGGTTTCCGGGTGACTTTTCAGTAATCATTGTAAGGAACTATCACACACATATTTGATTGTGATCAGGAATTGACTTGTAAATTGACTGTAGAAACTTTTCGAAAAAAGCTATGCCTTTTGTTATGAGTGGAGAATAAAACTTTCTCCCAGACTACCTCAGTATATCTAGCTCTCTGAGCTGAATATTTCAAAAATGTTATGTTGTAATAGCAAAAACCTCTCCCCCCCCAAAAAAAAGAAAGAAAGAAAGAAAGAAAAGAAAAGGAAAAAGAAAAGGGGCTGATCCTGTGGCCTAGTGAGTAAGGGAATAAGATACTATATGGCTGACCACAGTTCAAATCCTTGCTCCAATAACTTGACAAACTAATGTAGGTACATACCCCAAATTCCAACAGGATAGAGAAATGGAAGAGAAGCGATTGTGATATGATCACACCTCATAGGTGTCACTTTCTCCCTCCCTCTCTCTCTCTCTCTCTCTCTCTGTCTTTATCTCTGTGGTGAGCATATATGCCCTCTGCCAATTAGAAAAACAGAAACAAACAAACAAAAAATGTAAGATGGTACTTTTTTTTGGGGGGGGGAGGGGGTGTTTGCTATAGGACGTGTGTGCTTGCCAGAAAGACAGAGAGAGACAGAGAGCTAGAAAGTGAGAAATCACCCCCCCCCCCAGGGGGGATGGCCATGCCGCAATCCCTTCCCCTCCATTCTCCTCTTGGGATCTTGGGCATGCACACACACATGCCTGGCGTGAGTTTAAGCCACCAGGTCCGGGACTTGAACCGTGGTCAACAACATGGGAGTCCAATGACATAGCCATTATGCCAACTGCTGGTCCCAAGATGACGCGTTTCTTCAGAAACATATTTTAAAGTTTTAGTACTTTGAATTCGAAGTTCCAAATGAAGTCATCGAAAAAAATTATGAACATATGGCTAAATCCAAAAGTGGTATGTAGCTCCAGTTTGAGTAAGGATGTGACAATAGGTTCCTTCCAAAGTTGTGTTATTCCAAATCCCATACATACTCGGTATAAATTAATGGTACGTATAGGTTTAGTTCATGGACTAGGAAAACAGTCAAAAAAATCTAACATCCCCATTTTTTTAGCCTCTTATCCATGTATATTCCTTAGGAAAATAACTCCTGATGCTATTTCTTGTTTGTAGTTTCGTAATGTTTCAGTTTGCTTTCATTCTGTAATTCCACATACAAGAATTTCCCTGCAATATGCTTTATATTTTGAGCAAAGTTCTGTGATGAATAAGAAAGATTTGCTTTCCTTAGAGAGTGCTCCCCGCAGAGACCCATGTGCCACAGGGAGATAACATGTTCCAGGAGCCGGCTTTCACAATGCAATGCTCAGGCAACGTTGTCTTGGAGTCTCCTGGAGATCTTGGGGAGAGATCGCTCATATGGGGGAGGGATGTCCCTTTAGCCAGGCAAGGGGCCAACGTGGACAAGTAACAAACATGGGGTCTCCCCAAGGTCTAATCACAGAACTGCTGGATCAGGAGGTACAGACTACCTTCATTGTCATGAGTCCACCTCTAGCAAGGTCCCTGAGCTTGTGCAAAATATCACCATGCTGTCTTTGTGGCTTGGAGGCACACATTTCTGTAAAAGCCACGAAGCTTGAAAACAAAGACTTGAAAGTACAGAGCAGCTATGTGGCATCTTCACTCCGTCTGAGGACGTCTGTGGAACAATGAGAGCAGGAAGTCGAGCGTTGGAGTCGCATTTTGATGTGGCCTCTGCTGCTGATTACGGATGAAGGGAGCCCTGCTCTCCCAGTGGTGACTCACCAGTGCCTTTGATTAAACACAGACATGGATTTAGTTACCACAACATCACTGGCTTTGTTGTACTTCCTCCTGGTCTCACTTCCTGCTTCGGAAAGGAATTCCCACAGTCCATCGTCATTCTATCGGACCCATCATAAACTCTTAACTGAAGATACGGAGGAGGGGTTGTGCAATGGAGTAACATGGGCAGCCTAGACATTGAACTTGGCACTCTTTACCGGAAGGCTATGGTATGGGCGGCCTTCGGATTGGGCAAGCATAACTGACCACGGACAGTGAGGAAGGGCACAGGATTACAACAGGGTCTGCTTTGATTCACATTTCACTCTCCTTTGAGGTCTTGAAATGTCTTAACTTTCATTTATGTTCACTTTTTGTCTGACTTTACCAGATTCATTGGCTATAACTAGATCCTGCTGTGTCTCATGGAACAGAACCACATTAGCCAGGGTCCAGACAAAGTGTTCAATGAGTCTGAATCAGAGAAAGTTGATGTATAACAAACACCAATGAATAGATAAAATAAAGTACAATATAGTAAAAACAAAACAAAAAAGGGAGCAAATTCTCCTGTGATGGTCTTGCCACTCTAATTTTCTTTAAAAATAATAGAATTCAATTTGTTCAAAAAAGTGTAAATATGAATGGTTGACTCAAGGATAATATATTCTCTGGAACACCTTCTCTTGGAGAGTAAGAACTTAGAGTCAAAATGGAACGATATGTGATCGTTCAACATCCGGCTGACTGATCGAATCTCTTCCAGAGTGGGTGATACTCGCAACAGCTCTGATGGTTGGAAGGATCCACACTTTGTGGAATTTACATTTACTTCCTTATAATTCCTGCTCATTGTTCCTAGTTTTGTCTTTCAGTGAAACAGGAATAATAACAACAAAATAACGTCAGACAATGTCTCCAGTACTGTTCAGTTTATTTTCACCCAACTAGAGAAAGTACCAGTAGAATGTCGTTGGAATATGCTTCTGCTCATTTGCGTGGGAGCAAGTGAGAGGTCCTTTCCTTGGAACCCACAGGAGGTTGCAGTCACGTCACAACCATGGACCCCACTCCTCCAGAACTCCATGCCCCAAGAAGAGCACAGATGGTACAGAATGGTGACCTGCTCACCTCTAACAACAGAACTTACTCTAATAGTCACAACTCATAATGGCTTCAGAGAGTTTTCAGAATTTTTAGGTTAAATAATAAGATGACTCTAATTACTCAGCATTTCTGATGTTTTCTTTCCATGGTGACCAATAGAAGTTGATTAGGGAGCCTCTACATTTCTTCCATCAGCTATTGTCTTTCTTCTTCTGCTTCTTGGTTTTGGGGCCAGGTAACCTGAGTTCAAATCCTGATTTTACTACTCAGTTGGGTAACCAGAAGCCAGGAAATGACCTCTCTGAACTTCAGTGTCCTTATTAGTAAAATGAAAACATGCCTAATTTACAGCACTTATATGAGAATTTCATAACATAAAGTGCTTAGTATCCCATCAGACATTTCATTCATTCCTATTGTAATATAGCTGAAATGTCCCTATCCAGGACTGTTTTTGATGAGTAGAAGGACAGCTAAGACAATAGTCTGTGCATATCCATTCAATTGATTTCAATTCAACTAAAATCTATTGAGTGCTCACTGTGTGCCAGGAATACTGATGACAATGAGGGCTACACTTTATTTATTTATTTATTTATTTATTTATTTATTACTCTTTTTTTTGGAGAGGTTTTTGCTATAGGGTGCGTGCACTCACCAGAAAGACAGAAAGCAAGAAATCAACCCCCAGGCGGGATGGCCATGCCACAATCCCTTCTTCTCCAGTCTCCTCTCAGGATCTTTGTCACACATGCGTACGCGCCCAGCGTGAGTTTAAGCCACCAGGTCTGGGACTCGAATTGCTGTCAGCTACATGAGAGTTCAGCAACATAGCCATTATGCCTACTGCTGGTCCCAAGGCTACACTTTGTTGAGCACTTAATGTGTCAGGCACTCTGCTAATAGCTTCATCACCCTATGTATTATGATTATTTAAAAAATAATTATTGAATTTATTTATTTATCACTTTTAATGTGACCAAAAGAGGAACAGAGTGAGAGAAATAGAGAGAGGAAGTGAGAAAGCAAGTCGCCAGGTCTAGGACTCAAATCACAGTCCGCTATGTGGGAGTTCAGCACCCTTAACCACCACGCCACCTGCCGGCCCCTGTATTATGATTCTTACAACTATGGGTAGGCAGGGGTGTGATTCAAGATATTTAACAAATAGCGTGGTCCTACCAGTCCTGAGAGCTGAAGGCAGTCCATTTTACCAAAGAAGAAATTAGGAATCAAGATATTAAGTGGACTTATCTTAGCAAACTTCTAGACTATTTACTAGGAGTATAATTCATGTGCTGCCATTGTTCATTCACATACATCCTTTCCATCATTGTGGCTTTCCGTTCTTATTCTTTTCCTGGTGTCTCTGTTTTGTAGCACATGAACATAGTTTCCATAGGTCAGTAAATCCAGTAGGCTTTGGGTCAAGTGCTTCATATTTTTATTTCCATTAAAGGCTAGTACATAATGTCTTCTAGCACCTGCCATTTTGGGGAGGATTCCATTTGTACTGTAAGGAGCTCCAGTTTTGGACAGTGATGGTCTCCAGGCTCACCCTGATGACGCACTCATTCTTCTGCAGAGGTTCTGCCAGTACCATGGAAGGGTTCCTGGAGTTCTGTCCTGTCTCTGCTCAGTCTGAGTCTGATGGGTTTTGTTCCAGGCCAGGCTGGCTCAGTAGAGTCTAGGAAAAAGGGCCAGATTCTCCCATTTGTACCTGAGAACACAGGCACACAGACAGGATGTCCTAACTCTAAGGTTGCCCAAACTATATTCATGAACAACAGAATGGTTTCACATTGTCTCATAGTCACAGTCCCACCCCCAATATAAGGTCAGCATCATTCACTGAAATGAATATAGCTTATTTATAGGAGAAGTAGAAATGGAAAGACAGATGTCAGGCAGTTGGAAACCACATTTAAAAATAAGCTGAGAGAGCTGGCTCTATATCCTAGTTGTTAAAGAAACCAGATCCCACATGACCTCTGTTCCAATCTCAGCCACAATGACTTGAAAAACACTCCATAAGCCTGCATGCCCTAAATCTCAACAGGATGGAGGAATGGAGAAGGGATGGTATGTGGCCATCCCGCATTGGGGTGCACTTTCTCCCTTGACTCTCTGTCTTTCTCTGGTGAGTGGATATGTCCGCTGGCAATTAAGAAGAAAAAAAAATGAGAAATATTGATGTGCACAATAAATGCTCAGGTAGAATTTGGACACTAAGAGTTATGCTTTCTTCAACATGTAAAAAAAAAAAAAGAGCAAAGAGTATTATTTTTGCTTAATCTCCCCAAATATGATCTATATAGCATCTTACCTGCATCAGAATATGGTGAGATTGTGTAGACTCTCAGGTTTCTATAAAACTGTAAACCCTGGGGCCAGCAGATGGCATAGTAGTTAAGGAGCTGGACTCTCTCATGGCTGACCGTGGTTTGAGTCCTGGACCTGGAGGCTTGAAAATCACTTCAGGTATATGTCCCAAAGTCCCAGGAGGAGAATGGAGGAGAAGGATTGTGGTGTGGCCATACTCCCTGCAGGGTGATTTTATTCTTTCCCTCTCACCGTCTTTCTCTGTCCTTCTCTTCTCTCCCAAGCACATGCACCCTATGGCAAAAACCTTCAAAAAAAAAAAAAGAGAGAAAGAGAAAGAAAGAGAGAAAAGAAGGAAAAAGAAAAAGAAAGGAAAGAAGGATGGAAGAAAGAAAGAAAAAAAAGAGAGAAAGAAATACAAAGAAAGGAAGGAACGAAGGAAGGAAGAAAAGAAGGAAGGAAGGAAGGAAGAAAAAAAGAAAGACTGTAAACTCTTGGATCTATTACCTTGTTAACTTTAGTAGCCAATCAAATCATAGTCTAGTAAGAAGATAAACATTCTTCTTCCTGGTCAATGGCGTCAATGTGAATAGCTTGCCTTCCTTAAAATGTGACCTGACTCTTACAGCTGTGACTTGTTGCCAAAGCCATCAGAAGGATTAAAACCTATGCTTTGATCTTTGAAAAACCATATCGTGCCATAGAGATATTCAATTGTATGTGAATCAGAAATTACAAAATTTTAAAAATTGCAAATATCACATATCTTTAAAAGGCAGACAACAAGAGTGCATGCAGTAAGGTGATGAAGCAACCCCCAAATCACTGTTTTAATGTCGGTGTCAAGAAGACATCAGATATACTTTTACCTATATAATTCCTTAGAAGTAGCCATTTGTGATAAATGTTCTGACCACCTCTTAATTAAACTAGGTTAATCATGATAGGGAAAAAAATAACTCAGTAAAGACAACATGGTAATCCCTTCTTGAGCCATTAGACACCAGTAGTGAAAATGAAGACGTATCGTGTGGCAGCATAACCATCTTCCCGGCGTCTCTTGCTTACAGAATGTTGTGACAAAGTGAAATCTATTTCGGCTATTATATGGCCATGGCTGTTATTTATGAAACATAAAAAGATACTGAAATACAATAGGGCTTGAAAAGACCAGAGTAAGATCAGATAAAAAAATGAGAAAGAAACAGGCATCCTGGGATGGTAACTACTCTGCCATGCACTGACAGGAAGGTTGTATATTTTTAGAATATACTGAAAGGAATGGAGCTTTTACTTAGGTTTTTATGGTTTACCACGAGATGCAATTTTCTGGCCTTATATGCAGTTGTAACAAAAGTCAGAGACGTTTTATGATAGCTGCCACAGTTCATAAATGATGGGATACACTAAAATATTTATAGAACTGTAAAATCTTGATTTCTCTCTGGTTTAGCAGATGGGGCCCTAAAACCAGTTCCCAGATTGTCACATTTCTTCACCCTTTGATGACAAAGAAGCCCGTTATCAGTTTTCTTCTCTGGAGAACAAGTAGACTAGTGTGAACAAGGTCACACTCTGAGTAATTTATCCAAATTTTAGTAATGCCAATTAAGAAAGCTCTGAACGAAAATTATAATTGCTCTAGACATACTTCTTGGCATGAGGCTCAGGGTTAGCGTAGATAAGGTACCCTCTGATGTACTTTACACTCACTCCCTTGTCTTCATTTCTGGAAAAATTCACTTGCAAAGCTGTATCACCCACAGAGATAAGTATCACACCAATTTTAGGACTAGTCTGCTTAAGTGGATGCGAAAATTTCTACTACTATATGGGTTTTGAATGTATGTGTTTATGTGTGTGTGTGTGTTTCTTTTTCAAACTATGTTCTAGGATAAAATCAATCTCATGTAAGCTCACCAAACTCAAACATTCTTTATGATTAAAAGGAATAACATGAAGTTGGACAATGGAGAAAGTAAGAAATCTATAGCAATGGATTACTAATGGTATTTTTTTTTTCTGATTTTAGGAGTTCAATCGATAAAAGAAACACACATACCTGTAAAAATAGGTTTATATGGTAGTTGCTTGAGAAGCATTATAGGAAAGGCAAGCCCAATAAAACTTTAGACAAATAGATTAGATAGTTTAGTAGGTAGGCTGATAGATAGATAGAAAAGATATTTTCTTAAATGTAGTTCCTAGGGGAACCAGCAGTTAGCGTAATGGCTATGTCGCTGGACTCCCACGTAGTCGACCGCAGTTCGCATCCCGGACCC
This sequence comes from Tupaia belangeri chinensis, assembly GCF_000334495.1. Lineage (NCBI taxonomy): Eukaryota > Metazoa > Chordata > Mammalia > Scandentia > Tupaiidae > Tupaia > Tupaia belangeri. The sequence continues at coordinate 4,670,852 of NW_006159506.1, read as the reverse complement.
GGTGGCTTAAAACTCATGCCGGGTGCGTGTGCATGCATGCCCAAGATCCCAAGAGGAGAATGGAGGAGAAGGGATTGCGGCATGACCATCCTCCCTCGGGGGTGATTTCTCGCTTTCTATCTCTCTGTCTCTCTCTGTCTGTCTGGCAAGTGCACGCGCCCTATAGCGAAAACCTCTCCAAAAAAAAAAAGTAGTTCCTAGTCAAAATTCACACTTTTTGCTTTCTTTTGAGAAATGTTAGTGAATTTAGGTAGATAAAAATTCTAATTAGGATGTGTATACTGATAGCAGTCCATTTATTCATGCAAATAACAAAGCGTCCATTTTCCAGACAATAAAGTCGATACCTCAAGAAGAAATATAGTTGAAATAAAAATCTAAGAGAAATTATGTCTTCATAAATAAAAATAGTGAGAAAATCCATCTTACCCAGTGCCGTCTCATGTGAATAAGGACCATGAAACTTTCAGATCTATTGACTCAGAATCTCAAGGTAGGAGGAGATGAAGAAATCTGCAATCCCTCCCTCTCCTAAGGTCATAAAGATGATTCACTAAGTTTGTGGACCAATACCTTGTGTCACTCCTGTGAGCTTGAGACGGCTTAGCCTGAACCATTAAGTAGATGCAGATACATTGAATATCCTATTTTTCGAGCTAGATTCCCAGAGTCCTCCTTAACACCTTATTGCGTAAGACTTTATATAACATTTTGACTTGGTGCTATTCTTTAAACACATTTGCAAGTAAATGAGGGAGGATTCTTATGACTTCTCTTGGTAAGAAATTGCATTGTTATAATTACATTGCAATAATTAAGGTAATATTTTGGAATTCTCCCCTGACCTACTTGAGTTTGCTTCTGACATACTTGGGTTTTGTAGCATTCTCTCATTTGTCTGAGCTGTCTGGGTAGAGAGCCTGGTGAGCTTCTGCAAAGTGCCAAGGGTAACTGACTTCTTTTTTTTTTTTTTTTTGGAGAGGTTTTTGCTATAGGGCACGTGTGCTCGCCAGAGAGAGAGAAACATAGAGACAGAAAGCGAGAAATCATGCCCCAACGGGGATGGTCACGCCGCAATCCCTTCTCCTCCATTCTCCTCTTGGGATCTTGGGCACGCATGCACTCACGCCCAGCTAGGGTAACTGACTTCTCAGATTGAGCTCATACTGGATAGCAGTCAGTCACCACCACTGCCTCCCCCCAAACTCACGCAGAAAGATTCCCTACCATACGCAGTATAGAATATTATGCTTGCACGCAAACAGCTTCAGGTTAAGTCAGCCTAGAACCTCTCTAGCCAGGTGGCTGCTTCGATGCCTACGTTTCTTCTTACCTTTCTCATTAAATGCCCTGGTTCTCTGCAAGTTTTTTTTCATTCTTCACAGGATATGTTATTGTATGTGGCATAGAAAATTGCATCAGTGATAAAGGATGTTTTACCGAGGTGCATAATACATAGCAATTTATCTCCATCTGATTCCAATCAAATTCAGCTTGGCAAATACGTATTGAGCTCATGCCATAGGCTGGGCGCGGGCTTGCTGTTGAGAAGATGAGAGACAGTTTTTACCTCCATGGAGGGTTCCCCTCTGCCTCTCTGACAGCAATGCTTGGAGGTTATTTCATATGAATCATCAGAATAAGATGATAAACCCCTTTTTGTCCTGTTATACAGTCAGGATAAATGAGCATTTAGTGCTGTGTCCAAATATTAAATTTTAAGGTGATCTAAATGTATGAGCATGAGGGAGCATTTGAATTAAGAAATAATGAAGGCCTTTGTTAGATATGCCACTCAGTTCTAAAGGAGAAGTGCGAGTAGGGGATGAGATAATTGTGAAAAGTGATGATGATATTTCAGGACCGTCTTGCAGAGCCACCTGCAGCAGAACACCATGGGGGTGTTTTTTCTTTCTTTCTTTTTTTCAAGAGAGATTTGTGCTATAGGATGCATGTGCTTGCTGGAGAGACAGAGAGACAGAAACTAAAAATCATTCTCCCAGGGGGATGGCCATGCCACAATCCCTTAGCCTCCATTCTCCTCTGGGCACACATGCACATGTGCTTGGCGTGATTTTAAGCTGCTGAGTCCAGGACTTGAACCAGGGTTGACCACACAGCAGTCTAGCGACGTAACCATTATGCCATCTGCTGTGCCCCCAGGGGAATATTAATTAAAATGGTTTTTTGGTGAACTTACAATCATGTGAGTTCATGATACAGTGGGAGTTTGCACAAAATACTTGAAAGGAATTGCATTATTTAGAAAGAGAATTCTTGGACATTGGACATTTTCATTATTATTCACAAAGTTCAAATGAATTGATGACTTAAACCAAGGCTTACTGTTGGTTTACATTTTTCTACTCACTGAGATTTGAGTTGATGTGATAATCTAGTTCAGTTCAAGTTTAAGGTGTCATGATCTGCATTTTGTTTTCAACCCAAATTTCTTTTTCTTTTTATTTTTAAATTTTATTTCATAATATTTATTTATTTATTTTTAAAAATGTGTATTTATTTATTGATTTTTCCTTTTATTTATTTTTTATTCAATAACTAGCTGAACCACCTCGCTTAATTATGTAATTAATTATTTATATCAAAATACGACTTAAACAGGACCAGCAGTTAGCATAATGGCTATGTTGCTTGACTCCCATGTAGTTGACTGCAGTTTGAGTCTCGGACCCGGTGGCTTAAACTCACGTGGGGTGCATGTGCTTGCATGCCCAAGATCCCAAGATGAGAAAAGAGAAGAAGGGATTGTGGCATGGCCATCCCCCCTGGGGAGTGATTTCTTGCTTTCTGTCTCTCTGTCTCTCTCTGTCACTTTCTGTCTTTCTGGCAAGCACACACGTCCTATACCAAAAACCTCTCAAAAAAAAAAAAAAAAGACTCAAGTTAACAAAATCAGTTTAGAATTACCTGTAAATAGGAAATGCACAGTGAAGTTCTGATGTCTATAGATCTACCATGATATACCAAGAGAGTATAGATTCTTTTGAGGAGTATTTGGAAGAATTTAGTTAAAGGAATGAAAAAAAAGTGAGAAATTAAAAAAAGAAATCAAAGCACAAGTATCTACCACCTAAAATCATCAGCATCAAATGAACCATGAAAATGTGCCACACTTTTTCAATCCATTCCTCTGTTCATGGCCATTTTGGTTGGTTCCATGTCTTAGCAATTGTGAATAATGTCATAATAAACATCAATGTGCAAGCATTTTTGCAACTAAGGATTCTTCTATCCTTTGGGTAGATACCAAGGAGTGGGATTGCTGAATCAAATGGTAATTTTATTTGTAGATCTTTGAGGACTCTCCATATCGTTCTCCACAGTGGTTGGACCAATTTACATCCCCACCAGCAGTGTAGGAGAGTTCCCCTTTGACAACATCCCCCTCCCCCTACCAGCACTTAGCATTTTTTGTTTACTTTTCATATTAGTCATTCTGACTGAGATTAGGTGGAATATTCACTTTAAAAGCTAAGTGACATATGTGATTGAATGTATAAAAGAAATTGAAATAAATACATACACACACACACACACACACACAAACAATGAAATGAAGGATGAACTCCAGTCATACTGGAGAAGAATGATTTTGAAAAGGTGTTGGTAACTCTTAGAAGGAGATGTTCCTTTCCCATTTGTCTAACGAAACTTTGCTTTGATTTTGATTTGGAAACCAGAAGCATCTGCCAAGGAAGAAAAACTTTATGCATTATAACAAAAATAAGTAAGAAAATGGTAACTTTCAAGACTATTTATTTAGTGCTTTTCAGTCCCAACAGGGGGTTAGACTAATTCCATTAGCAAGAGAGATGAGCTGAAAGGGTTTAAAAGCTGTTTCAAAGGGAAGGGTGCTTGTTAGAAACCCACAGAGAGTTAAGTAATTATCCTAAATAATGTTGCAGTGCTCACAGGGTGCAGAGTGCTGGTCTGCTGTCTTCAGTAAGATCAACTCAGAAAAATTGTTCAGTCAATTTTATTCCGAAATGGGTTTGCAAAATTATGTCTTAACGTGGTAGTTAACACAGTAGATTTGCCAGCTGAGAATATTAGTTATCTGTGTGTCTGTGTTTGTGACTAAAGATTCAGTAAATTCATTGAGGACAAGAGTTGACAGTATTACATGGTTTCTTCAAAGACATACTGATGAGGGAATGAAGTGGGAGTTTCACATCATCACTTCGTTTCTTTTTTTTTTTTCCAGATAGCTTTTTTTGCAAATCAAGTTTGTACCGTAGTGCTCATTTTGTTTATGCTGGCTACAGGCACATAGACAAATAATTAGAGTCTGAGTAACAATCCCAATTCCATCACTGACTAGTCATGTGGCCTCCAAAAGAGCAGGTAACCTATCAGTTTTTCTGACTTCATCTGTGCAATGGAAGAACATGAAGAATTGCCCTGTGATGAGTCCCATCAGGCTGAGAAACTTGGCATGCTTTAAAACCAAATACGCTACCGTATAAATATTAACACAGTCACACGAAGGGATGTATAGAGTAGAGCTGAAGGGAAGCAGAATACATTTTCATCTGGGTGCACCCTTAATTACTGTAACATCTGCCATATCATGCAGAAACTACCCTGGAGATATTCCTGAGCCAGAACATTCACCTATGAGGAAATGCAAGCTGATTACAGACCACTGTATGGACGATAGAGAATAACAATGCATTTCTTAATAAAATACCAGCTCTTTATCAATTTAATGTCTTAAGAAAATCTTCCATGGCAGTCAAATGTGTCATCACTTAGTTTTTCACTCAGGGAATTCTGTCCTTCCCAAGAATCATAGAAAAATGTTGCAACTCCGTGTTAAAGAATAGTCTACCTTACTCTTCATCTTCATCCTGTGAAATCAAGACACATAGGTCATTTTTAGTTTACATGTTTTATATCTTACGTAGTAATGTTTGGATTTCTTTCTCTTAGAAGAGATAGGTTTATTAATTTCTTCATTCTGTTTATTGCCTAGGTAGGACTGTGGTAAGCAGCATTTGGAGATGGCCCTTCGAGTTCTCACCTGCTGGTGTGCGTCCCAGGAGTCATCCCCTCCTCACGGTGAATATGATGATTACATTACCATGTATAAGCAAGGGGTTGACATAGTTGCTGTCATGGTAGCATCATATTATGTAAGACTCAGAACAGCCTAAGGGAAATTTCTCCTGCTGGCCTGGAAGGAATAAGAAGGCCATGGGGTTCCCCTAAAAGCTAAACATGATCGCCAGGGTGACAGGTAGCAAGAAAGTAGGGACTTTAGTCCTACAGTTGGAAGGAACCGAGGTCTTCCAGCTATCCGAATGGATGTGGCAGTGGATCCTGAGACTCAGGTGAGAAATCAGCACCAGCACACACCTGGACTTTGGTCTGAGAGACCCTGGGCAAAGAACCAGCTAACCCTCACCCAAACAATTGACTTTTAGAAATAGTGAGATGGTAAATTTGTGTTAAGTTGCTAGTATGTGCTACTTTATATGGGGCGATAATAATATCAACAAAAGTACCAAGTATTTGTTGAGGGAAGCTACTTTTATCAACTACTTTGAAATTGCTGTAGTTGGGGGACCAGCACTTAGCGTAAAGGCTATGTCGCTGGACTCCCACGTAGTCGACCGCGGTTCGAGTCCCAGACCCGGTGGCTTAAACTCACGCCGGGCGCGTGTGCGTACGTGCCCAAGATCCCGAGAGGAGAATGGAGGAGAAGGGATTGCGGCGTGACCATCCCCCCTGGGGGGTGATTTCCTGCTTTCTATCTCTCTGTCTCTCTCTGTCTGTCTGACGAGCGCACGCACCCTATAGCAAAAACCTCTCACAAAAAAAAAAAAATTGCTGTAGTTGGGACTGTTGGTAGAGATATGGAACAGTGACTTTTGGAACTCCCAATGCAGGAGGAATTTGGGCTAAGCATATAAACCAGAACAAAAAGAAAAAAGTACATTTTCACATATGAAAATGACATTTAAAGAAAAAAATGCACCTGCACAAGAAGGTATTTGGTTGTAATGTATATTAAAACATGCCAAAGTACCATAAAATGCAATATTAGTGACTACATTGATTTATTTTTTTAAGAGAGATTTTTTTTTTTACTACAGGGGGTGTGTGTTCACCAGAGAGACAGAAAGCAAAAAAGTCAACCTCTAGGGGAATGGCCACACTGCAATCCCTTCTCCTTCATTCTCCCCTCAGAATTTTGGGCATGCACGCACATGTACCCAACATCAGTTTTAATCCATTGGGTCTGATACGTGAACCTGAACCTCAGTCAACTACGTGGGAGTCCAGCGACTCACCCATAACACCACCTACTGGTCCCATTTTCTTAACTATTTTTGATTACATATAGGATAGACCAAGAATCATAAAAATAAAAGCTGTCAAATACAACCAGTTGTGAAGAATCAACTACTTGCTCTGCCATTTGCTTGGTATTTGACTATGCATGCATAATATAGCAAAGTTACACTTCTTACATGTGGCTTTTTATTCATATTAATTATGTCATCAGCTTTCTTTACCCAGTTGCTACCCAGTTTTCAAAATCAGTATTTTGGAACTATTTTGGAGGTTGTACATGTATTCAATATGATACATCATAATTATTCTCCTCTGTTGTCAAGCATTTGGCAGTTTCAAATTTTTCATTACTGAATACAATACAGCAGTGGAAGTCTTGCTCACGCAACCATTGTACCATTTTGTATATTTTGCTCATGATAAATTGTGAAAAATGGGATTATTATAACATGCGCACATGCCAGAGAAGTTATTCCAAGAAAAATACAAAAAGATGAGAATAGCTATAAAACTGCTTACATAGTTTTAGAGTCAAGGTCAGTAAATTAAAAAGTACCCTACTATTCAAAGATTTTAACTGGTCGTTCAGAAATCATGCCATTCTTATCAAATGACACATCATAATTGCTAGACAATATTATTCTGTACTTGTTTCTATGCATAGGAGGAACAGAAATTTAAGTGTTACAGTTACGTTTAAGAATGGTTATAAGCTGATGTGACTTGTGAGTTTTAAAGAAGGATCTGAGCATTTGTGACTCAGTTCATTCCAGCTTTGCTTAATCAACACTGGCAGCCTGTCCTCAGGAGACGTGCTGTCTCTGTGTGAGCCCTAGTGCAAGAGGCTGGTGTATGTCCTGATCAGCTGATTTTGTGGAACGGAGAGATTGAGCATGAGAATGGATCTAATATTTAAAGGGAGGAGCTCATGAGACTTCTAGAAGGCAAACTCATAAGAAGACAAACAAAACAGGAGAAAGCAGCTCCAATTGGGAAAAGGAAGGTGAGGTCAACACTGGTAAATCTACAAAGAGGCAACCTGGGGGTTGGAACCTGTAGGGACTATGCTGCTCGCAGCAAAGAAGCTCAGGGGACTACCAGCTGGGCCAGGCTGGGTTGTTGGGCCTCTTGAAGATTTGACTCAGAAGAAGGTGTAGAGCCTTGGTTGGGTTTTGAGAAGAGTGAGATGATTTAATTTCAGGAGTTGAATGGGAACCAGCAGTTAGCATAATGGCTCTGTCACTGGACTCCCACTTAGTCGACCAAGGTTCGCATCCCAGACCCAGTGGCTTAAAACTCACGCCGGGCACGTGTGCGTGCATGCCCAAGATCCCGAGAGGAGAATGGAGGAGAAGGGATTGCGGCGTGACCATCCCCCCTGGGGAGTGATTTCTCGCTTTCTGTCTCTATGTCTCTCTCTGTCTGTCTGGCGAGCACACGTGCCCTATAGCGAAAAACCTCTCAAAAAAAAAAAAATAGAATCGAAGAGGGTCATTTTGAATCCCACATGAAAAATAGATTGTTAGGAATGATTAAATCAAAGAGACAAAGTAAATGACAATTGCAGTAAAGAAAAAAGAAAGAAAGAAAAGAATGTTTAATACGTCAACCATGGTTCAAGTCTTGGAACTTATGGCTTGAAAACTGTGCCAGGTATATATGTATGCATGCCCAAAAGCCCAGGAGGGGAATGAAGAAGAGACTGCGGCATGGCCGTCTCCTCCAGGGTATGATTTCTCACTTTCCTTCTCACTGTCTCTCTGTCTCTCTCTGGTGAGTGCACATGCCCTATAGCAAAAACCTAAACAAGAAAAACAGAGTTTAATGATGAAGTAATAAAACATGTATGTTTATATATGCATATGTATGAGTATGTACATTCATGTATGTAGGAAGGAAGATAGATAAAAATAATACATAAAACTTATGAATGTTACTAAAATTGTCAGAAGCTGTAATTAAAAGGAAAAAAAGAAACAAAACATGAATTTGAACCTGGTAACTATCTATTTAACTATCTATTAAAGCAAGATTTTGATTTGGTAGTAAATTGGCTACAGGCTCTTGAAACATCTGTCAGGCCTGTCAATTATTTTTACCTCTTTTTATGTCTAACTTTCAGAGGAAAGGATATTTATATGTAAACATACTGCATATACATATAAATATATTTTCACATGTATATTTGTATATTTTTACTTATATGTACATATATAATAATTTAAGCTGATTTTGTGGAACGGAGAGATTGAGCATGAGAATGGATCTAATATTTAAAGGGAGGAGCTCATGAGACTTCTAGAAGGCAAACTCATAAGAAGACAAACAAAACAGGAGAAAGCAGCTCCAATTGGGAAAAGGCAGGTGAGGTCAACACTGGTAAATCTACAAAGAGGCAACCTGGGGGTTGGAACCTGTAGGGACTATGCTGCTCGCAGCAAAGAAGCTCAGGGGACTACCAGCTGGGCCAGGCTGGGTTGTTGGGCCTCTTGAAGATTTGACTCAGAAGAAGGTGTAGAGCCTTGGTTGGGTTTTGAGAAGAGTGAGATGATTTAATTTCAGGAGTTGAATGGGAACCAGCAGTTAGCATAATGGCTCTGTCACTGGACTCCCACTTAGTCGACCAAGGTTCGCATCCCAGACCCAGTGGCTTAAAACTCACGCCGGGCACGTGTGCGTGCATGCCCAAGATCCCGAGAGGAGAATGGAGGAGAAGGGATTGCGGCGTGACCATCCCCCCTGGGGAGTGATTTCTCGCTTTCTGTCTCTATGTCTCTCTCTGTCTGTCTGGCGAGCACACGTGCCCTATAGCGAAAAACCTCTCAAAAAAAAAAAAATAGAATCGAAGAGGGTCATTTTGAATCCCACATGAAAAATAGATTGTTAGGAATGATTAAATCAAAGAGACAAAGTAAATGACAATTGCAGTAAAGAAAAAAGAAAGAAAGAAAAGAATGTTTAATACGTCAACCATGGTTCAAGTCTTGGAACTTATGGCTTGAAAACTGTGCCAGGTATATATGTATGCATGCCCAAAAGCCCAGGAGGGGAATGAAGAAGAGACTGCGGCATGGCCGTCTCCTCCAGGGTATGATTTCTCACTTTCCTTCTCACTGTCTCTCTGTCTCTCTCTGGTGAGTGCACATGCCCTATAGCAAAAACCTAAACAAGAAAAACAGAGTTTAATGATGAAGTAATAAAACATGTATGTTTATATATGCATATGTATGAGTATGTACATTCATGTATGTAGGAAGGAAGATAGATAAAAATAATACATAAAACTTATGAATGTTACTAAAATTGTCAGAAGCTGTAATTAAAAGGAAAAAAAGAAACAAAACATGAATTTGAACCTGGTAACTATCTATTTAACTATCTATTAAAGCAAGATTTTGATTTGGTAGTAAATTGGCTACAGGCTCTTGAAACATCTGTCAGGCCTGTCAATTATTTTTACCTCTTTTTATGTCTAACTTTCAGAGGAAAGGATATTTATATGTAAACATACTGCATATACATATAAATATATTTTCACATGTATATTTGTATATTTTTACTTATATGTACATATATAATAATTTATATTTCTACCCAATAGATACAGTAGAAATACAGATTTCTGAGCATAGTTGTAAACATTTTGTCTTATGTATGAGATTACATCCGTTAGATTTCTTTTTATCCATCAAATAATTTCTTTCATTTGTCTATAATAATGGCATTCTCATTTTTCTGAAGAGATTCAGATCTTCCATCAGCTTCTAGGGAACTGTGAGTAAAACTTGTAAATCTGCACCAACTATTCTCATGACCTTTGTAAAATGAGTAGCCTAAACTTAGAATTCCTAGGATAATGAGGATTTTGTAGACTTCTGTTACTCTGTAGATGGGATTAGTGTTCAGGCTGGTGCTTTCTGGAAAGACTGCATTTGTTCTATTCTAAATAGAGCGATCCTAGCACTCAAGGTAGGCCAGTGCTTCACATCTCTGAAGTATTTTCCCATTCATCTTTGGGACTGACTTGAACACAGTTCTTAGTCATGGAAAAGTCAGAAGAAAAAGAAAAAAATTTAAAAAAGAGGAACATCTAGATTTACACAGGCACCAAAGTAATGTGGACATGCATTGCTATCATAAACACATTCTTGTCCAAGTCTTGCAACCGTATTTCTCAAGACTATGAATCTATAGTGAGAGAGGTCTTCCCATTGGTTTCTCTAGACCCCTGCCAATACTTAAGCACAAAACAGTAAGGTCAGCAGAAACGCATGCCTCCTTGGTGTCAGCTGTGCTGGCACAGATCGAATGCTTTTATTTGGGCCACGACAGGGCATGAGATGTTTAGCTAGCATACTGACATGGAGCATGGTATTTATTCTCTGTCCTCTTCTCACTCTGGATGCTTCTGGGGAATGACCGTAATTTCTCCTAAGAAAGATGTGATGGATAATGCTGATCACTTATTATTTTAATTATATGTAAATAGTTCAGTAAAAACCAACCTCTCCACCCCATAAAAGCCACCCCCCACGCTCCAACTTTTTCAGAGAACTGTGCATAGCTGGTAAATCAAGTCGATTATTATTCTATTCCAGAGGGCATGAGATGATTTACATTTCTATGCCAAAAAATTCTTTCTTGTTGCCCCAGCAAGAGCTGGGAAATGATTTATACGGATGCAAAAGTTCTGGCACAGATGTTGCACAGCCTCAGCGTGTTGGCACTGCACAGTATGATGGGCTTGTCCTCCTATGTGATGGGTCCCCCCATCCAGGTAGCACATGATACGAGCTAAGTGCCAACAGAGTCTGTGTTGTTCGGGTACAGGACAACCACTGACCCCTGTGACAATAAATATGTTTGGCATTTATCTTCTTAGCAGGTCAATGCTGAATGCCATCCTTAAGGGAGGGGGCTGTTCAGCTTCTCGTAATTAGTTTAGTTGCCTCTGTTGAATCCCTAATGGGCCCGTGTATCATAAAAACATTCTTTTCTGGAACAGTTGGCAGTTTTGTTATGTTTTCTCCCTCTTCCCAAACCTCCCCTCCCCATGTAATTCTCTCCCTGGGAAGAAAAAAAAAAAATAGTAACAACAGAGGGGGCAGGGGGAGTCTGAAAGATTAAAGTGATACAGAAGAGAAAAAATAATTCCACTCCATTTCCACTCATTTATACACATTCCATAGTCAGAATGAAAGGAAAAACACATTTCAAGTTTTTGTTAAACTTGCAATGCGCATATGGGTACACAATGATTTCTTTTAAACTTTGAGTAATACTCTGCTTTGGGTGTCACACTTTCCCAGAAAAATCTCTGGAGATGCTACTGCTCAGCCGTCAAGGTGAAAATGGTTGCCACAATACATGTTACTTCCCAAGATGATATGATTGTTATTATTTCTTATTAACTGAACAAGATGACAATCACAGATAGGCATAGTGTTACACCCCTTAAGGCTGTAGCACTTTTGACTTTCCATGGACAATACAATCAAATCTATAAAAAGTAGCTGTAGCAAGAAAAAAAAAAAAAAAAGGACAATCCAGGTTGAAAATGCACTTCATTTCACAAAGAGAAATTTCATGTCATTGTAGGACTGAAAAATAAAATCAAATATATAAAAAGTAGCTGTAGCAAGAAAAAAAAAAAAAAAAGGACAATCCAGGTTGAAAATGCACTTCATTTCACAAAGAGAAATTTCATGTCATTGTAGGACTGAAGCTTTGGTTAGATATCAGAAACCTCTTAATGAAGACCTTTAAAACCATGGCAAAGTGCTTCTCGAACTTTAGCTTGACTAAAATCCCCTGGGATGCCTTTTCAAACATACATTCATGGGCATCTGGCCATCGCCATAGAGAATCTGATTCAACAGGAATGGCAAAAAGACCAAGAATCTGCATTTTTAAAAGTGCCCCAAGTAATTCTAATAAGATCATCTTCTTGAAAAAAACAACTGTCTTCTAAAGCAGAATCTTTCTTTTCTTTTTCTCTCTTTGGGCTAATAAAACATGAGGACTCTCATCTACAAATTACAATCAATCTTTCTTAAATCATGAGTCCTATTTAATTTTCCAGTGGAATCAAAACATAAAAATATGAGGTCCTGGATCACCAGGATATCCCCATTAGGTTTTTGCAATCATGATATTTCTTCTAAGGATGATTTTGGAATTTTTTAATGACTCCTTTTTTAGGAAACAGTCTTATTTTCCTAAGTACTTTCTGTTTTGATAGACAAATAGTTTTAGATGATGAATACAACTTTTCAAAATTAAGAATAATATACTTCTGTGGTTAGCTTTATCTGGGGATCCATAAGCAGATGTCAAGGATAAAATGTAGGTATAACTAATGGTTTAGTCTTTCATATATTCATTCATTTCCCATAGCTTTACAAAGTGGTTAATGTCTTAAGGAATGTTAAAATCAAACATGGGAAAATGGGAGGAAATGCATAGAAATACAAAAACCTGTTTTTCCAGCAGTGGTTAAAGCAATGACTTACCATCTTTGCATTGGTAAATTTTTGCATATATCCCTTTAAGGGAGTTTGGTAGAGTCTGATAGGATAGCATTATTTCTTTGTTCTCTTCTCAGCCTGGTGAGATGGGGTGTTACAAAGTGGTTGCTTAGTAACTGGCCCAGTATGACCATTTTTCCTCTCCCCATATGCAGACAGAGCTAATTGCCAGATTTTGAATTATTACAGTAATTTTCTATTTCAGTGACCTTATTGATATAAGAGAGAATTACAGAATTTCTGAAGTCAAATTTTCTGGTCTAGTGCAGCATATGGTAATAACACTATATTCTAGATTTATGTAAATTACTCATTAAAAATGAGGAGAAAAGTCTTAGAAAAGAACTGTTGACTTGGTCAAGGCCACTAAGATAGTGAACAGTTGGACCTGGGTGACTTAAAAGCAGTCATATCTCTGCCAAGCTTTAGTGGTTCAAGCCAGAGGGTGCAGCCGCACAATTGCTGAGGTTGCATGGGAGGCTGGGTGCAGTTCTTGGCTCAAACTAAAGAGGCCTGGTGCCCTTGCACCTCATAATCCCAGCTAACTGTGAGGCTGGGGCAGGATTGTGATGTGGCATGACCATGTTAAAACCAGATACCTTTCTCTCTCTCTTTCCTCACCCTCTTTCTTACTCTTCCATATACTCTCATAAAAACAAAAAAGAAAACCATGATTGGAGCGGACAGTGGCACAGCAGTAGCATAAATTGATCTATATGGGAAGGTTCCAGGTTTGCATCCCAGGGCCTCCCATGCTCCCTTTCCCAATTCACAAAATTCTATTGGAAGTCGCTTCCCTGTATTTGGCTTTTCTACTTAGACTAGATCTATTGGGTTGTTTGAAAACTCATGACACACTTTTGCATAGAAGGACAAAACATAGAAAGAAATATGTCATGACTTTTCTGACAACCCAGTACATCCCTGGTTCTCCTTACTCACCCAATGTAAGGGACATTTTATTAAGTTCAAGAACTTTATCAGAAATGCCCCAGTAACTCAGCTTACTTCTGGATTAGCTATGGAAATCTATGTAGAACAGCCCCATAAGAAATCTACACCACTATAAATACTTTTCTTCTTTCTACCTTGTAACATCATGTCCTAATTTTGCTGCTTTTCTTTCAGAACATATGAATGAACTTGTTCCCAAAGACATTCAAATACACCATGCAGAATGAATGATGTTATTTCTTCAAGTCTTCTTTTATTCCTCTCATGTTCTATGAGAGGACTTCAAAAAGTTCTTGAAAATTTAGAAATAAAGTATGGGTTTATTTTGATATAAAAAGAATTGAAATCCACTTTTAGTTTTTAAAAACCAATACGCATTATCCATGAACTTTTAAAAAACTCCTTGTCTTCATCCTGTTTACTAACCAGTGTATCCTTTTTAAAGTCTTTTTTGAAGGATCCAGCAGGTGGCATGGTAGTTAAGAGCGCTGGACTCCCACATGGCTGACCACAATTTGAGTCCTGGACGTGGCAGCTTGCTTTTTCATTTTCCCTCTCTTTCTCTCTCTGTCCCTCTCTGGTCAAATTAAAATAAATAAACAAATAAATTAAGTTAAATGAAAGAATTCTTTAAAAAATAAATACAAAATAAAAATTTGCCTCTCACATTGTTTCCTCCATCTTCTCCAAGAACTCTTCATTCTCTCTAGCAATTCAAGATATTGAGACATACACTTTAATTCCTTCTCTTTCA
>NW_006159506.1:4610345-4656265 GCF_000334495.1 Tupaia belangeri chinensis | reverse complement strand
GCAGGAATACTCACTTTCTTTCATCATTTGTATGATTGATTAGGAAGACAACTAAAATGCATTCTTTGCTACAGAAATGAAGGTGACAATGTCAGGAATCAATATTTAGTATTTGTGCCTTTTTAATACAAAAACATACCCTGATCTTTTGCAATTCTTTCTGAAAATTCTCTTAGACACTATTATTCGTTTCCGTGCAATACTCCAGTGAGAAAGTCCCTGAAAACTGTCTTTATGACAGCTAGTCTATTCCAAGAAAATCTTGTCTTCTCTATTGAAGTGTTAGCCTTTGCTGCTGATCAACACACATCAACACTGGCTGTTTAAGCCCAGCGTCACTGCATTGTAAAATAAGGAAAATCTTTATGCTAAATGCTTATTGGTACCATCGGGGAAAAGAGTGAATGAAAGGAAGATGCTATCTGTGTTTAGGGGATACTGGCATCGCAACCAGTAGGGAGTACCCGCAGAAAGCCTCCATTGGCATTTTTCCTGACAGTACCTGTCCAATGCCAAGGTCCTGCTTCACCTTGTGAGTCCAAGAGATAAAGATATAAAAAAACCGCCCTGGAGACTTTCTCAATTTTCTATTTTGTGATATAAACAGAAGCCTTTGGATGTTTTATTTCCTATTTTCAAAACTTCTTTCTCAAGGGAGCCAGCCAAGCCTGCAGTGAGAGGGGAGTGTGTGTGGTGACAGCCCGTGGTTGTCATTTCCACACCACTTGGGGTACTTAACTGCAGAGATGGGGACCAGAGAGACAATTCTGTTGCATTCATGAATTCTGTTTTTTGTTTTGTTTTGTTTTGTTTTTTTTAGAGAAAGATATTTTTTGCTCCAGAGCATGTGTGCTCACTGGAGAGACAGAAAGACAGAAAGTGAGAACTCACCCCCCCCCCCCAGGGGGGATGGTCATGCTGCAATCCCTTCTCCTCCATTCTCCTCTTGGGACTTTGCATGCACAAATGCCTGGCATGAGTTTCATGCCTCCACATCCAGGACTCAAACTGCGGTTGACCATGTGAGAGTGCAGCAATGTAATCACTTGCCATTTGCTGGTCCCCAACAGCAGGCATTTTAATGAGCATATTTTGCTCCAATTTTCCTTTAGAGTCTGAAGTTTTTCAACTAAATTCCACCAGTGAGCAAAGACATGAGCCTGTGTCTTAAGTTAATGCCAAAAGTCAATGGTCTATGTGTGGAGACACCAACTCTCCAGAAGGGACCCTATTTGGCTTTGTGGCTGGAAGGACAGACTCTGGTGGTAGGTGGACAGGAAATATGTCTTGCTGCTCTTCAAGCATGACTCTTCAGTCAGAAGCTTTTACCCATATAATTTTCCAGTGCTGAAGAGTTAGGAATAACAAATGCTGAGAAAAATAAGGGCAAAGGATAGGTTAAATATTTTATTGTGCAAGTCAGTTTTTACACACACACACACACACAAAACAAAAAAATTAATCTCTCCAAATATTCCATGTAGATAGCTATCTATGCCAACCTTTCCTAGTAATGAAGTTAATAATGATATCATTTAAAAACCACAATGAATGTCGTCATGCCTGTATTGTAGGCTCAATTTCTATCAAGATGAAAGGGAAATCTTTTATTAATATGCATACTGTGAGAAACAAAGGTAGTATATTATTCTCTCTTCTTTCCTCACTTCTTAGAAAACCTGGGCTCCTAAGAAGCAGCACTAAAATCAAGGCTTAGGAAAGTTCGGACTTCATACAACCTCTATCTGCAGTCTTAATCGCATACGCAGCTCACATCCTGTCCCTTCATCTATTCCTGGTTTCAGAACTTGCAACATTTCTATTCTATGAATGGTTTGATTGCACCCTAAGACCTAACTCAGAGACAGTTCTTCTATGACCTTAGGCTCTCCACTTTCAAACATGGCTGAAACTCAACTCCTATCATTCTACTGTCCGGATAGATGGGTCACTTGTTCTACCCCAGATTATAATAACTATGCAATATGTGTTATCTTTTGTTTTGGTCCTATTGCTCATGCAGATTCTAAACAAAACTCCGTTCATATAATGGACAAATTTAGAACAAGTGCATTTAGTTTCTGTAACAGGTTCTTATTATTTACATTTTTCATTGTTAAGTCAATTCACCAATTCATTCTTTCTTGATAACTATCTTGGGCTGTTTGTGCTACTGTAACAGAATATAGGTTGAGTATCCTTCAAACAAAAACACTTTGGAATGTTTGGAACCACAGGCATTTTGGATTAAATATTTTTTTCCAATGTGACATTTTCCATTTGTGGTATCATGTTGATATTTAAAAAATTTTGGATTTTGGAGTATTTCAGATCAGATTTTCATATTAGGACTGTTCAACCTGTTCCTGAGAGTGGGTAATTTACTCAAAACAGAGATTTACTTTTCATAGTTCTGGAGGCCAGGATGTCAAAGATCAAGGTGCTGGCAACTGGGAGGGGCAGGGGGCCAAACTCCTTTTTTTTTTTTTTTTTTTGGTCAGGAACCCACTCCTGTGATAACTAATTCACCCATGAGACAATGGCACTAATTGATTCATGAGGGCAGAACCCTTAAGACCTAACCATGGCTGAGATGCTCCACCTCTCTACATTGTTGCACTGGGGATTAAATTTCCAACACAGAAACTTTGAGGGACACATTCATCCCATAGCAGTCTCGTCTGGTCTTCACATGTTTATATAGCATTTGTGTTTTGTAGACAATGTTGTACATCAAAATTTGATAGAGCCTAAAAATATTTTAAAAGAGATTCTATTACTTTCTGTTTCGCGACAGTCTTCACTGTGATCTCTGGAAGGCTGGTCTCCTTATGTGAGGTATGATAAACCATGGGGGCTCCTTGAAAACTGTTTCTCATTAAATCATTATTGCCTTTGCTGCTCTGGGCCAAGAACCCAGTTAGTGTTCCCTGAAGACTTCCTTCCTCTCTGCTACTTGTGCATCTCTGCAAAAGGCTGCTCCTCCATTTTTCTCTACACTGGTAGGTTCTGTTTATTTCCCCTTTGCCTATGCGTAATCTTTTCACCCATCAGAAGACTGGTTAGCCAGATCACTGTTAATAACTCTTACTCTGGTTGCTTCCTTGGAATTCCTGCGCTTCTACTGGTTGACTCTGCCATTCATATTCATCACAGGTCACTTGGTATTGTTCGTTTTTGCTTCACTATACATCTCATCTTCCCGACTAAAGTTTAAGCTCAGTGAAGGAAAGAATTCTGCCTTTTCATTAAAAAGAAAAAAATTACATGGGAACCAGCAGTTAGAGTAATGGCTATGTCACTGGATTCCCACGTAGTCGACCGCGGTTCGTGTCCCGGACCCGGTGGCTTAAAACTCACGCCGGGCGCATGTGCGTGCGTGCCCAAGATCCCGAGAGGAGAATGGAGGAGAAGGGATTGCGGCGTGACCATCCCCCCTGGGGGGTGATTTCTCGCTTTCTGTCTCTATGTCTCTCTCTGTCTGTCTGGTGAGCGCACGCGCCCTACAGTGAAAATCTCTCAAAAAAAAAAAAGAAAATTACAAAAACTGATACTGTATGCATGCATATATGATCAAACAGCAAAGTACCATCAGTGAGTACAAATTATGATATTAGTGATGGATAAGCTTAAAATAATCTCAAAAGCAGCTTTAAAGGAAAATCCATAATGGGATAGTCATAAATTTTGAAGCCTACTGAACATATACATGCAGAATGTAGTCAGTCAATCACTGTATTCTCTGTAAAACACACGTAGAAAAGGAGACATTTGTAACAGGAACTGCGAGGTGTCTAACAGGCATCTGAGTATTGAATGCTGCCAACCCAATCCATTGCTCAACAAAATGACTCTAAATAAGACAGGAGAGAGGAGGAGAGTTAGAGAAGAGATGGGCAATGAGGTGGAAGGAGTCGCAGCTGTTTCTTTTCATTCATTCATTGAATTCTCTGTAAATATTGGTACGGCTTGCAAAGTGATAAACAGCATTTCTGTAAATTAAAATGACTGCTCATACCCTGGCAAGAATATCAGGAATCTGAGAGTCAGACAAGGCAGACAATGACATCATGCAGGGCACGAGCTTTTCCTCTGGCTTCTCTCAAATGCTCCTCATTCATTTTGCTCCGTTACATTTGAATACATGCTTGCAACGAGCCAATTCTTTTAGGCAGAAAGTATTCAGGGCCTGTTTACACTTTTCTGTGTTTTGTTTGTACTAAAGTTCCAAGTAGACAGATGTCTTTTTGTACAATTGCAATGACAGGTCAGAGTTTTAACGCTCTCATTCTTGTATTTGCATATTTAATTACTTGCATCACAATTTATTAGTATATTGTCTGATGAGGAATTCTGACTAATTAATTTCACCTGGAATTGTATGCGGGCGTATGAAAAATTACCCTTGGCCATTTGTAGAGACCAGCTGTGTATTAGAAATATCTGATCCCCATCTGCAGGATTGAAAAAGAGTGAGCGGAAACAGCTGATTGTAAAAAACAGTCACTTTTCCTTATGCCCCGAAGGGATTATTATTGGCACATAGACGTTATTACTCAGCCTATATTTTGAAGATGAACGCAGAAGTTTATTCTGAGCCTCATTCAGGGGGACGACTTTACTTTCCATTGGTTTTAATTTGCGGCAATGTTCATGCATTGGGTTGCACTCATCTCCTAGTCCTCGCTGCCTTCAATCCCAGCCTGACTCACACATAGCCAACTTCATTAGGACCACAAATTGCGTTGGCCTCACTTACAGTGGACACCAACGCACAAAAATCTGGGAGAGTGCAGATACCGTGTTAGGAGCTAACTCCCATGATCGACCGTGGCCTCTTAGAAATGCAACCAAATCTTGGAGTGGGACTCCAAGCGCACGCACACACGCACACACACACACACACACGCATGCTCTCATTTTCTCTTCCTCTCTGTGTCTTGCTCCGTATTTCTGTTTGGATTCTTTGTCTGCCCTGACAACAGATGGTGTTTTAATAAAGTCCAGTAGGAATATTACTGTGAGTAAACAATGCAGCGCATGCCAATTCCATAATTGCTGGGTACTGAATCAGCCTCTTACCTGCTGCATCCAAATTGGGCGGGAACCAACTGTGCCTGCACCGACCGGCAGCAGCCCGGGCGCCCGCAGCTGTGGCGCGCTTCAGCAGCTAGCCTCACCACGGAAGGTAAATTGCGGCTCCTGTCACGCTTCTTGGCACCAGGTCTAGAGCACACTGCCATCTGGCTTGTCATCAAACATGGTCATTGAATCTCTCAGAGAGGAAATGGCTTAAAAAAAAATAAAAAATCTTGCTTTTTTTTTTTTAATCGACACACATAAAACTTTGAAATGGCTTTAAAAAAAATAAAAAAATCTTGCTTTTTTTTTTTTTAATCGACACACATAAAACTTATTATCTTTGTCTTTACAGACGCAGCATATTCTAAAATAACAGTTTAAGCTTATTTGGGCAATAGCTTGCAGATTGTTCGTTTTTTTTTTTTCCTCATTGATTCCCATGCTCAAAGGGATTTATAGTCTAAACCTATTATATGCTAATGGAAAATTTAAATTCATTGAATCTGGCCAAGCAATGTGTGTTCTCATTTGTTGTCTCATTGGGGGAAGGGCAAAAAGTTAGGGTACCTATCTGAACTATGTTATATATATTTTTTTCTTTTTAAATTTTTTTAATTATATAGGAACACATTCTTGAGTCTTTATTTATTTTTTAAAAAAAAGGGGGCAGGCAAAGCAAATGAAGTGGTACGAAAGTACGGTGTTCATTGCTTCCAGATCATCTCCCCGGACTACCTGCTAACTAGGGGCTTTCAGGAGATTCAAAGCGGCTTTGGCAGCTTGGAAGAGACAAGTCGCTGCTTGCTCCCTTTATGAAAAGGCCAGCACCGTGTGGTGTTTACCCAAGGACCATATTTTAAGTGACATCTAGTTTCTTCAAATACGGCCATTTTCAACAGAGTGCTATAAACACTTTTAGTGGTATGTACAATTACGAAAGCAAACAGAAAGCAAAATGAAGTGCAGAAACTTCACGGAGTAACCTTCCCAGCAGAGAAAGGTAGGTCAATGCTGGCTGACTTGTCGAGAGAACACCTCCTGTTTTCTGGTTTATCTGTTCAAGTAAATAAAACATGTTAAAGTGATATGACGCTAGAGCACTTCAGCTGCTGCCAGCAGGTTTCAACTAGGACTTACTCTCCGGACTGATTATAACGTAAATTGCTAATATCTCAGCACTTTTGCTTTCTTACATTTTAGATGAAACGGTCCTGTTGTTGAACTTTTGAAGAAAACAATGGAAACACGTGCAAAAGCAGATAAAGTAGTACACTCAGAAATCTTTTACATGTCACCCACCCCTAACAAGCATTAATGTGTCAACACTGCTAACACTGCACTGTCTGTAATCTACCCAACTCCCTCCTCCCTAGTTTATTTGAAGAAAATTCTATATATCCTATCAATTGAACTAAATATTTCTATATTATTTTTTAAACCAAAGAATTTTTTCTCCCATTACTGTGACTTTCCATTTTAATATTACCCAAACTTAAGGAAAATTTGCAAGAAGAATACAAAGGAAGTCTCAGAGACTCTCAAGCAACATTTGCTAATGTTTAATGTTTGTTTGAGTATTCTCTCTCTTTATATGTAGTTTTCAGTAAATGTGTATTTTGTCAGACTCACTTGAAGGTGTATTAGATTTCTATTATTACTGTAAAGCATTACTATAACCTTAGTTACTTAAAACAATATACATTTTTTATCATTCTGGAGTTCAGAAGTCCAAGATGAGATTGCTGGGGCAAAAATAAATGTGTCATGAAGTCTTCTAGAGGGTCTAGAGAAGAATCTATATTTTGCCTTCTCTAGTTTCTAGAGATTGCCTAAGTCCCCAGTTGCTCACAATTGCCATGACCAATTCCATGGCTTGTGGTCCCTTCCATCTTTGAAGTCAGTATGTGCATCACCTTGACCTCTGCTTCTGTCCTTAAATCCCCTTCAGTGCTTCTGCCATGTCTGCCTCCCTCTGACTTATAAGAAGAGTCTTGTGATTACGTTTGGGCCTACTATGATAATCCAATGCAGTCATCTCATTTCAAGATCCTTAATCACACCTGCAAAGTCCCTTTTGTCATGTAAAGAAACATATTTTCAGATTGCAGGATTTAGACCCTCTGTGGAGCTGTCATTCTGCCTATCCAGAGTAAGGTAGAGATATTGTACATTCTATGTCACTGTTTTAGTGTGCACTTCCTAAGAACTAGGACTTTCTTCTACATAACAATAGCAAAATGGTCAAAGTTTAAATCTAAAGCACACTCCGTCATTTAATTTAATAAATAGTCCTCATAGAGTTCTCCGTCCAAGACCACATAAAATCCAGGATCCTACATTATATTTAATTTTTATGCTTCTTGGTCTATTTTGATCTGAATCATATCCTTAGTCTTTATTCATTTTTGGTTCTTTACTTTGACATCTTGAAAACTATAGGCTATTAGTTCATAAAATACCTCTCTATTTAGATTTGTCTAATGTTTCTTCATGGTTGAATTCAAATGATGAATTTTTGGCAGATGTGATGGTTAAATTTTATGTCCATTTGGCTAGGTTTTGGGGCACAGTTGTTTGTCCAAACACTAATTTAAGCATTGCTCTAAAACTAGTTTGCGTGTGGTAACATCTAGAGTGAACTGACTTCAGGTAAAGGTAGTGATTTGACATGTAATTGTAATATGGATCTTCCTTATTCAATCACTTTAAGGTCTAACAGCAAAACTGTTGCTTCCCAGTCAAGAAGAAATTCAGCCAAAAAACGGAAATGTAGAAGTGCTTGCTGCCTCAGTATTCAGCCTTTCAGCCTGCCCTACAAATTTCAGATTTGCCATTCTTATATCTTCACGCGCCAATATCTTAAATTACACCTTTGAGAGGGGTCTTCAGAAAGTTCACAGAGAACATGTATCATGAAAGAACTAAGCATGGATTGCAAAATTTACTTTGCTCCAAAAGAAACTCCTACTTTACTTCCATTTTCCTATTCGATATTCGTGTATAAATATATCCTATGAGTTCTCTGTCTTTAGAAAACCTTGGATGATATAGCAGGGTCTTCCTCAGTGTATCCCCACAGGAGATATCAGTTTGTCTCAGTGCTGGAGATCAGAACGTTGGTTACTCATTTGAAGTAGGGCTCATCCACTCTCTCTACTATAGTCACTAGTTTTTTTCTTTGTAATAAGTAAGTAATTTGTAAAGCAATTCTTTCAGGTTGTATACGCATAAAGCTTCTTATTAAACCTTCTCTTGCTATTTTTGGCATCTTCTGGTTGGTTTCTATTCCATTATTCTTTCTATATTAGTGAACATTTTACTATAAGAAAGAGCTTTCCTTCTCCCCTATGGAAAGATCGAGTCACTTATTGATATCTGTATAGACTAATGTGTCTTCCTTTTATGCTATGATTATAATTCAGTATGTGCTATGGCCAACAAATCTATCTACTCATGAGAACTAATCTTAATTTTTTTTTCTTCATAGGGAGCCAATTTACTAGCACAACACAGTGTGTAATCTATTACCACCAATATTTATTTTAATGATCAAATTGTCTGAAATTTGACCAGTAGAGCCCCATTGAGCTACACCCTACAGGCTTTTGACATACTTCATCATTTATCTTTCTTTTTTCTTTTTTTTTTGGGGGGGGGAGGTTTTCACTATAGGGCGTGTGCGCTCGCCAGACAGAGAGAGACATAGAGACAGAAAGCGAGAAATCACCCCCCAGGGGGGATGGTCACGCCGCAATCCCTTCTCCTCCATTCTCCTCTCGGGATCTTGGGCACGCACGCACACGCGCCCGGCGTGAGTTTTAAGCCACCGGGTCCGGGACGCGAACCGCAGTTGACTACGTGGGAGTCCAGCAACATAGCCATTACGATACCTGCTGGTTCCCATCATTTATCTTTCTTTTGATCACTTGATTTTTCTAGCTCAATATGATGTCCAAAGGTCATCTGATACTTCCTCTACCCTGGCCCTAAAATCATTTTTTAAGCTAAGAAAATCTATTTCCTTTTAGGGGAGAATCATGTTTAGAAACCAAGAAGAGTGTTGTGGCCATGTCATTGTTTCTTCAACGAAGAGAGAGAATGTGTAGCTATACCTGTATCAATTTCTATATCTATATTGAGAAGACAAGATTTTGTCTACTACCTACAATTATAATCTAATTCCACAGAGTAGAACTTAATCTCCCATCTTTCCATTCTAAAACTCCTTTATCCAGCACTGAGAAATCTAAATCAAGTTCCCATTATTCTCAATAGAAGAAATTATTTGCCTGAGCCTAGACTATATAGAAATATAGAAAAAATACAGAGAGTAATTTCAGAATAACTAGCTCTTTTCCCTGCAAAAACAGTTCTAACAATGAAAATTTCTAATTGGTTTGTAGTTATTTTAAAGAATATTTATGTAAAATAAAATACATATATTTTAAATTCAAAATTTGATAAGTTTTGACAAGTGCGTAAATTTATAACCCTATCAAAATGCAGAATATTTGTATCTCACAAGACCATTCCTTTATCATTTCAATTCATCTCCACTTAGGAAGGCAATCAGTTTCTGATTTATTTTTTTTGTCACCTTACCTTAGTTTTACCTGCTATTGCCCTTCACGTGAATTCAGTCACAAGTCAGTAGGATTTTCTGTCCTGCAGAACTGGCATAGTATCTGTGAGATCCTTATTGTGTGTCTCAGAAAGTTACTCCTTTTACTGTTGAGCAATAGTCTTGTATTAATATGCCACAATTTGTTTATACATTTTTGTGTCGACTGGCATTTGAGTAATTTCGAGTTTTAGGCTATTATGAACGAAGCTGCCATTGAAAATTCTCATGCAAGTCTCTTCGTGAATACATGGTTTAATTACCTTGAGAACATACCAAGGCGTAGACTCGCTGGCTCACGTGAGTGTTTAGCTTTACATGAGAACATGTCTTTCAAAAGTCGATGTACCCACGCTTTCTCTTCTAACCACTGTAGAGTAAGAGGGACTGGATGTACCTTTTGATCCTAAACCACAAGCTAAACTGGAGGAATTATGTAAAACAGTGACTTAAAGATTGGCTAGCTGGTAGTATACAGCAGTGATCCCTGAGGAAAAAAACAAAACAAACAAAAAACAAGTCGATTCCTATAACTTCCCACAACATGCAAAACAGGCGACTAAAGGACATCCTGAAGTACTGATGCAGTAGGGGAGTAGCAGAACAGAGAGATGAGAGAACCTGTCACCAGCACACTGAGCTGAAATCTCCCAGAACTGAAAAGGAGGAGACCAAGTTTAAATAAAAAGAACTGGAGGGACCAGCATTTAGCGTAACGGCTATGTCTCTATACTCCCATGTAGTCAACTGCAGTTCGAGTCCCAGATCCGGTGGCTTAAAACTCATGCTGGGCGTGTGTGCATGTGTGCCCAAGATTCCTAGAAGAGAATGGAGGAGAAGGGATTGTGGCATGGTCATCCCTCCTGGGGGCGTGATTTCTCACTTTCTGTCTCTCTGACTCTTTCTGTCTGTCTGGCGAGCGCACATGCCCTATAACAAAAACCTCTCCAAAAAAAAAAAAAAAAAAAAACTGGAGAGGAGGGAGCCTCACTGACAGAACACTCCAAAGACTTCCAAAGAGTTCCTAAGAGTCTTGACTGAGTATCAACATACACAGATATGTTAGTAAATTCCTGAGGCTGAGAAAAGAAATGGCAAAAATGAGAAGGTTGGGGACCAGCAGTTAGCGTAATGGCTATGTCGCTGGACTCCCATGTAGTCGACTGTGGTTCGCAACCCAGACCCGGTGGCTTAAAACTCACACTGGGCACGTGTGCATGCGTGCCCAAGATCCTGAGAGGAGAATGGAGGAGAAGGAATTGCGGCGTGGCCATACCCCCCGGGGGGTGATTTCTTAATTTCTGTCACTCTGTCTCTCTCTGTCTTTCTGGCGAGCGAACGCGCCCTATAGCAAAAACCTCTCCAAAAAAAAAAAAAAATGAGAAGGCTGAACAGTCAGTCCCTGGGGTTCACATAGAATTGTTGAACATTTGCATTCCCAGCCAGCACAGTGGTTAAATGAGCTGAATCCCGCATGGCCAACTGTAGTTTGAATTCCAACCCCAGTGGCCTGAAAAACTCAACAGATTCATGTGCATGAGTACCCAAAACTGAAGCAGAAGGAATAGCAATGTGACCATGCCCCTTTGGAGGATGCTTTCTTCTCTCTGTCTCTCTGATTCTCTGCCTCTTTCTGGTAAATGACTTTGGCAATCATAAAAACAATAAAAAGGGTTTGTGTTCCTGTCATTCAGAGAAAAGACTTCGTGATACATGAGACTTCAGGTAGAATTCTCACAAAATTATCGTTTTAGTGGTAAGGCTAAATAACTCTGGATAAAGACTGCCCTGAATATATTTTATGATGCTAAAAGCATGCTTTGAAAGGATTCAATAATTCAAAACACTACAACTGTGAACTGAGATAAAACTCAACACTTTTGTAAGAAATATAACAAAATGCAGCACCCAACAATATAAAATTCAAAAAGAAATCTAGCATCTAATTGTACATTACTTGGCATGCCGAGACAAGAAAATGTAACCCATAGGCAGGAGAGAAAAACTAGTTAAGAGAAATTCAACCAAATTGGCAATAATGATCAAAGTAATAGGCAAGGGATTAGAATGGTACTTATGAATTTTCCAAAAGGTCTGGGACCAGCAGTTGGCGTAATGGCTATGTCGCCGGACTCCCATGTAGCAGACCACAGTTCGAGTCCTGGACCCGGTGGCTTAAACTCAATGCTGGGCGTGTGTGCGTGCGTGCCCAAGATCCTAAGAGGAGAATGGAGGAGAAGGGATTGTGGTGTAGCCATAACCCCTCGGGGATGATTTCTTGCTTTCTGTCTCTCTGTCTCTCTCTGTCTTTCTGGTGAGCATACACACCCTATAGCAAAAACCTCTAAATAAATAAATAAAATAAATAAATAAATAAATAAATAAATAAATAAATAAGGTCAAGTAAAACATGGCTATGATGAGGAGAGAAATGGAAGTTGTAAAATAACTAAAATGAAACTTCTAGAAAAATGACAGAAATTATAAGTAAAATAGAAAATGCTCTTCACGAGATTAACAGCATATAAAGTACTACAGAGGAAAAGATATAGAAGTAAAAATTACTTAAATTAAGGAGAGAGGCAGAAATAGAGACAGAAAATAAGAGAGAGAAAGAATAAAAAACAGAGGATCAGTGATCTAACCAAAATATTTGGATTGAGAGTGTTCGAAATTTGGTGAAAGCTGCAAATGCACAGGTAAAAGATTGTTTACAATCCCAAAGAGTTCCTTTTGTCTTTAGTCTGAGGACGTAGTCCAAACATTGTGTTGAAAATTTCAAGTTAATTCTTAACCGTGGAATTTTATTTATTTGTAATATGGCTCAGTTCATTTCTTTCTCTTTTTTTTTTTTGGAGAGGTTTTTCCTATAGGGTGTGTGTGCTTGCCAGAAAGACAGAGAGAGACTGAGACAGAAAGTGAGAAATCACCCCCCAGGGGGGATGGCCATGCCACAATCCCTTCTCCTCCCTTCTCCTCTTGGGATCTTGGGCACACACACACACATGCACCCAGAGTGAGTTTAAGCCACCAGGTCTAGGACTCGAACCGTGGTCAACTACATGGGAGTCCAGTGATATAGCCATTACTCCAACTGCTGGTCTCCTCAGTTCATTTATTTCTGACTGTATACAAATTTGGTAGATGCTGTGCATATTGCTTTTGTTACACAACTGAGGAACCTTGAGCTTCGACAACTTACATTGCTTTTTTGTGAGCTACAAGCAAATATGCCTGAATTTTTCTTTGAAGGAAGACATTACTTTATTATATCTTTATCTTCCAGGGTCATCTTATGTATACACATTGAGAGCCAAAGAACCATTATTCCATCTGCTCGTACAGTATGCAGAGATGTAGACACATCTGTTGAGAGTTGTCTCGATAATATCTACCCTTCATTTTTACAATGTTTTCCTTCTGGCCAATGTGCATGGGGGATACCACGCCAACAGTGTCTCTGATTGATCTGGCCAACAGAGGCTAGGAACCAAATCCAGTCAATTTTTCTCACACAACATTTAATTAAGGCTACAACCAACAGAACTCAAAGCAGCAGGCCCAGTCTACCCTGAAGCACTGATCTCAACCATACCCTGTCGAGTCCCAGATTTGGTCAACTGAACACACACCATCAGAGTCCACATTAAAAAGTCAGGTGGTAGCTGGACAGTGGTGCTGTGGTAAAACCCGGTAATCTGCAAGGCTGACCCTCATGGGAATGTCTGGGCTGACCTTCAGAGACCTCCTGAGTGCTGGGAGCACGTGTGGCCTTGACCCAGGGCTGACAAAGGCTGCCAATGGATCACAACAACAGATCCTTAATGGGTACATCCTCTCTGTCTCTTTTTCACTATGTCTAGCTCTCTAGGCTCATGGAAGAAAGAAAGAAACAAACTTTTTAAATAGTCTGTTTTTTCTTCATCCCACTGGGATTTGGGACATACATTTACACACACCTCGCTTGTTTTTTAAGCCACTAGGCTGGGATTTGAATCACAGTAGTCCATGTGGGATTTGAGCATGGAGTCCAAATAGTTTTTCCATTGGAGTCAGTAATATCTGAACAGAAAAATGAAATGAGCTGTTGTTCCTGGAGCCCACAAAAGCCCTTCTGGAGACTAGCAGCTGGAGTAATGGTGATGTCACTGGACTCCCATGTAGTCAACTGCGGTTCGAGTCCTGGGCCCGGTGGTTTTAACTCACACCAGGTGCGTGTGCATGTGTGCCCAAGATCCTGAGAGGAGAATAGAGGAGAAGGGATTTAATTTGAAGAAAAGCATCAGCATGACCATCCCCCCTTGGGGGCGATTTCTTGCTTTCTGTCTCTCTGTCTCTCCCTGTCTTTTCTGGCAAGTACACACGCCCTATAGCAAAAACCTCTCAAAAAAAAAGAAGCCCTTCTGAAATGTTTTCCTTTTTTGGAAATACTGGATGGAACTAGCCTAGCTGTACATTATGTATTATGTAACAAAATATAGCAGCATATGAAAAACCCCAATTCTTCCCCTGTCACAAAATAATTACTCAAGAAATGGTGACTCCAGTTAATGTTGATGATAGGTAACCCCACAAAGAGAGAGTAATAACTATTTAAGAATAAATTTATAGGGGCCAGCAAATGGTGTGGTGGTTATGTCATTGGACTCTCACGTGGCTGACCTCAGTTCGAGTCTTGGACCTGGTGTCTTCAAAGTCATCTCAGGAGCATGTGTGTGTGTGCTCAAGATGCCAGGATCCCAGGAGGAGCATGGAGGAGAAGAGATCGCAGCATGGCCAACCTCTTGGGGTGTGATTTCTCACTTTCCTTCTCACTGTCTCTGTCTTTGTTTCTGGCGAACATGCACACCATAAGGCAAAAACCTCTTAAAAGTGAAGAAAAAAAAAGAAATATATACATTTTATTTTTAAAGATATAATAAATTTAGGGACCAGCAGATGGCATAGTGGTTATGCTGCTGGACTCCCACGTGACCAACTGTAGTTTGACACCTGGACCTGGGGGCTTGAAACTCCTGCTGGGTGTGTGCGCATGTGTGCCCATGATCTTGGGAAGAGAATGAAGGAGAGGGGATTACAGCGTGGCCATCCTAGTAGGGGAGGAGCTCTTACTTTTCCTGTCACTGTCTCTGTCTCTCTCTCCCTCCAGCAAGTGCATGCATCCTAATGTAAAAACTTCTACAAAAAAAAAAAAGATAAGATAAATTCACTTATAAATATTTTGAAGATATTTTTAAATAATAACTTTGTTAGACCACATGCATTTTTTAAAACCACTAATTTAGAAATAACTGGGTTATCAATTATTTCTATAATTGATGCTTTTTCTCAAATTTCTCTCAGAGTATTTAAAAGTAAATATTAAAATTTCCACCTTAGTATTGTAAATAAGTTGAATACAATTTTATATTTTAAGGCAAAATCAATCTATGCATATCACTATTTTGAGACATGATTGATGCAGTCAAGGTTTATATGAATTTATCATAACTTTGTAAAATGAATTTTGTCACCTATGAAGAGCATCAAAGCTATACACTTTACTAAACTTGGCAAATTTAATTAACAGGGCTCTCTAATAACCTATGGTGCTATTTATATCATCCTTAGTGACAACTTCAGAATTTCTTTTTTCAAAGCTGTTTCATTTAATAACAATGTTACACAGTTAGATAAATCTGACCATTTCCTTGTCTTGTGTACTTGTATTCTGAAAGTTCCCAGATCGTCTTGTGATTTCTGGTCTCCTTGAGAATAGAATTTCATGTGATCATACTAGTATCCGTGTCTGTTGACAGTTACAGTAATGATATGTCAACATTTTATGAATAGTTAGCTTTGAAAAATACTCACATGCCAGGATGTGGGTTTTTCAAACAATTTAACATGCTGCCATCTGACAGCAACAGACCTTTGTAGAAAAATGTTTCTTTCTTCTGGATTGACCTATAGTGAGATGAAGATTTTACCAACATGGAATTTCTGATAATTGGTTCCTTCCTCATAAAAACCAGAAAGCTAGATAGATCACTCACTTGTTCTCTCTCTTCCAAACACTTACATTGCTGGAACTGAAGGATGAATTAGAGTTCACTTTTGACTGAGAACTTTATAAACCTTTGACAAAGACCAGGGCTTGGGACTTTATAATAATTTAACAAAGCTGAGTTACATTTTGTTCTTGACTTTGGACTTTGAAGACTTTCAACAAAGACCAGGATGTAAAATCTTGAAAACTTGAACAAAATAACTCACCATAATAGTTGCTATTAGGTTGTAGCCCCTTTTGGAATTTTTAGATCTTTTCACCATAATTTATGCAATTGAATCACAGTGACAATATTTTCTTATTGTGATTCTATTTCTAAAATTATATTTACTAGTACAGTTTGATGTCTACTATATCTTTAATTAATTTGCAAGTATGACTTTTTTTTTTTAATTGCCAGAGAGACAGAAAACATGCTCCTCAGTGGGCCTGGACATACTATGACCTCCTTTTCTCTGTCTCTTCTCCCCAAAGCGTATTGTCTCTGCATGTTTTTCAAGCTGCCCGGGCTGGGATTCAAATCAGTCAGCCTTGTGAGATCTGACTGCCTCTACATAGAACTTAATAACTATGCTTTGAGATCAGTCTGACATTACTTTTGTTCCATCTTATTCAGACTCTGTTCCTACTTATTCTTATACTACTGCTTTTATTTTAGAAGACAGGAAAGAGAAAATACATGTGGCTTAATTTGATAAAATGTTACTGGCTATTCTTGCTAAAGGGCTAAAGATATTGAAACTAACAATTAAACGGCAGATACTGAGTGTTTGATATTTTTTTTTTCCAGAATATATCTGTCCTTGAAGAAATGAATTTAAGTTGTCTGTACATATAAATTGAGTGGATTCTGAAATCCTTCCATGTTTCAATAACACTAGAAATTTACATTTGATTACTTGCTGTAAGGCTATCTGCTATCATTTAATTTGTTCTATGACAAGCATTCTTACATAAAATCCTAAAATGCATTTTCGTACTTTTTATATTTGCTAACATATATTAAGGACGTCCAGCTTTTGCTTGGGACATAGGCATCTAGAAAAAATTTACTCCCAGAATTACAACAGAAAGATGTAAATAATTTGCAAAATCATACCTTTCTGGAATCCATTGGAGAGATGAGATCCTAGGTTAAAAAATGATATTAAAATTTGCTGAAAAGGCCAGCTCCATGACACAGTGATCATGTACTGCTCAAGTGATTGCAGTTTAAGGGACCAGCAGTTAGCGTAATGGGTATGTCGCTGGACTCCCATGTAGTCGACCGTGGTTCAAGTCCCAGACCCAGTGGCTTAAACTCACACTGGGCGCATGTGCGTGCATGTCCAAGATCCCAAGAGGAGAATGGAGGAGAAGGGATTGCGGCGTGGCCATCCCCCCTGGGGGGTGATTTCTCGCTTTCTGTCTCTCTGTCTCTCTCTGTCTGTCTGGCAAGCGCACACGCCGTATAGCGAAAACCTCTCAAAAACAAACAAATAAACAAAACCTTCATAATTGTACACAAACAGGTAGATTTCATTGTAATTCTATAAACTTCAGTTGTTTGAATTAATTGCTTGGTATATGTTTGCTCCTGATAAGTCCTTAATAAATTCTTAAACAGAGACTTTGGTTTATCTAAAAAAGTCACTTCAACTTTTAAAAAACTATTTTTATTCAGGTTTATTATATGAAGGAATGTGTATATTTAGGCCCTTAACTACTTATCATTTATATTATCAGTTATTAATCAAAGAAACACACAAACAGGCATACACTACTATAAGTACAAAGATGATAAATTTACTTGGTATTGCCACAGTTAATAAACAGTGGGGATTTACCTTTTCCAGGGGATTAGAGAAGGCAGTCTTTCTGGAAGAAGTAAGGTTTTTGTTTGTTTGTTTTGGAGAGGTTTTTGCTATAGGGCGTGTGCACTCACCAGACAGACAGAGAGACAGAGAGACAGAAAGCGAGAAATCACCCCCCAGGGGGGATGGCCATGAGGCAATCCCTTCTCCTCCATTCTCCTCTCGGGATCTTGGGTACACACGCACATGCGCCCTGTGTGAGTTTAAGCCACCGGGTCGGGGACTCAAACAGTGGTTGGCTACATGGGAGTCCAGTGATGTAACTATTACGCCATCTGCTGATATCCTGGAAGAAGTAAGGTTTGAGCTGAGATCTGAAATATGAATAAATGTTAATTTGAAAAAAAGCAGAAGAGAAAGTAGTCAAGGCTAAAGAAGGAACATATTAAAAGCTTTATGAAGAAAGAGTCAGTTCATTGGGGGGACTGGCTAGAAATGCAGTGGGGTGCACTGGAGAAGAGGTGAGGTAGCATGATGAAGACTAACTGAAGACAAAGCAGAGATCTCGCAAATCATTTTAAGTGTTTGAGCCTTTATCTTTAGAATAACTGGGAGCCTTTTAAAAGGTTTAAGAGAAAGGGGAAGATGTGAGTGAGTTGGTGGGTGATAGAATAAGCTTAGAGGTACCGCCAGATGGGGTAATGGTTATGTCATTGGACTCCCAGCAGTCAGTCGTGGCTCAAGTCCCAGACCTAGCATCTTAAAACTCACACCAGGCATATGTGCACGTGTGTCCAAAATCCCTAGAGGAGAATGGAGAAGAGATTGTGGTGTGGCCATCCTCCTGAAGGGTGATTTCTTGCTTCCCATCTTTCTGTCTCTCCAGCGATCACACGTGCCCTACAACAAAAATCTCTCTAAAAAAAAAAAAAAAAAAAAAAAAAAAAGAAGAAGAATAAGCTTAGGGATGCATTTTTAAAGATTATTCACACTGAAATATAGAAAACCTATATTTGTGATTCATCTAGTCAAGTAGTTGAGGTGAAAAATTATGGTAGGTTGGGGAGAAAAGTTAGCAGTGGAAGTAGTAAGAAAGATGTATTTGATGGATATATAGGACATACGTGCTACAGAAGCTGGTACTGAATTGGATAAGGAGTCTCTATCGAAGATGTATTAGTGTCTGCCTTGCCAAATCAGATGGCTATTTGAGCCATTCGTCAGGATCCTAGTCAGTTGGTGGAAGTCTGTTTTTGTTTGGGAAGCTCATGTTTTCCTTAATGTGTTTATTCATGACAGAATTGTTTATTGAGCTCCATATACTAGAAACTGCACTAAGGGATTTTGAAAAGAGACACGATTCTTCTAATATGGCTTTCCTTGGATTCGATGACTTCTCCCCTTATTTCTCCCAAAATGTCATTTAAACTCACAATTAATTTATTGTACAGTAAGTTGGTATACAAGGCGGGTCCACTTCCCTTTTAAAAATGACGTAATTGATTGCCTAGTCACAGGCTGGTACAAAAGCCGTTGTGGTTTGGAACCATGGATTTTAAATCATTATAATTAGGCTCAAACGCATCTTTATTAACCAAAATAGGAACCATTATAATCAACACATTTTTGCCAATGAGAAATATATATATATTTTTTTTTTTTCTGTAGTGTAAAAATCCCTACTTTGTGATTCAGTGAACTCTTGGAAAGCATCTCCTCCATCCTGCTGGTTGTGAAAGGATTTTCCCTGCAAAAAGTTGTTGAGAGGCTTTAAGAAGTGGTAATCAGTTGGCTAGAGGTCAGGTGAATATGGCTGATGAGGCAAAACTTTGTAGCCCAAATCATTCAACTTTTGAAGTATTGGTTGTGCAACCTGTGGGCAGGTGTTGTCATGGAGAACTGGGTCCTTTCTGTTGACTGTTGCCTGCTGCAGGCATTGAAATTTTTGGTGCATCTCATCGATTTGTGGAGCATAGTTCTCAGATGTAATGGTTTTAGCAGGATTCAGAAAACTGTAGTGGATCAGACCAAAAGCAGACCACCAGACAGTGAGTATGATGGTTTTTGGTGCAAGTTTGGCTTTGGAAAGTGCTTTGGAGCTTTTTCTTGGCCCAACCACTGAGCTGGTCACCACTGGTTATTGTATAAAATCCACTTTGTCACACATCACAATCTGATCAAGAAATGCTTCATTTTAGTTGCATAGAATAAGAGAAGAAAACACTTCGAATAAAGACTTTTTTGATTTTTGGTCAGCTCATGAGGCACCCACTTACTGAGCTTTTTCACATTTCCAATTTGCTTCAAATGCTAAATGACAAGAGATTAATAACCAGAATATATAGAAAATTCAAGCAGCTCACCTATTTAAAAGAAATCCATTTAATCCCAGTTGGAATGGTTAGGATTAAAACAAAGAAAGAACAACAAGTGCTGGTGAACTTGTGGCAAGAAGAAGGCCCTCTTACACTGTTGGTGTGAATGTAAATTAATGCAGCCTCTGTGGAAGACAATATAGAGGTTCCTCAAAAACCAACAAATACAAATACCATATGACCCATTAATTCCACTCTGGTGTTTACTCAAAGGATAGAAAAGCACTCACTGGGAAAGACACTGGCAAATCCATGTATTTGTTTTGTTTTTGTTTTCAGCATTATTCACAATAACTCAGACATAGAATTAACCTAGGTGTCCAAAAACTGATCATGGGGCTAAAAAGAAATGTGGGACACAAACACTATGGAATAATACTCATCCATAAAAAAACAGTGAGACTCTATTGTTTGATTCGAGGTGGGTGAATAGAGAGGACTTAATGTTACATGAATTGAGCCAGACTTTGAATGATTCACATCATATATCCCTACTCAGTATGTACTGAATGCCTGCACTCTATGGCAGAAATGAAAAGATGCGAAGATAGGATAGTGGGAAGGATAAGTGTAGATCCCAGAGACCATACAGAAGGGGAGGGGATGATGGAGAGTGGGTGGTAGAGGGTGGGTCATAGAGGAAAAGAGAAGAACTATTTAACAGACAAAAGAATGCAATTTATTGAGTATATGTTTCTGGAATTGACTTTAAATATGTTCTGTATCTTACTCAAACCTCACTGCCAGTAGACTGATCGTTTTTATCAATGCAATGTTATGGCTGAGATTGTTTAAATCAAGGGAGTAGAGTCACATAGCTGAGAAAAGGTAGTAGGTCGAGGCCCATCTGATTTCAAAGACTAAATTTTTGTAAATGATGTGTTATTTGCATTCGGTCACTGTACATCTATCTTGACAGCACACAACTTTCTTTTCCAGGTATGCCTGTAGTATGTGATAATTAAATCAAGGCTTTTACCATAGACTTTTAAAAAAAAATAATTATTTATTTTATTTTATTCATTTGTTTATTTTTTTTAGTTTGACCAGAGAGAGACAGAAGGTGAGAATGAGAGAAAGAGGAAGTGAGAAAACAAGCCACCAGATTCAGGACTCGAACCCTGGTCGGCCATGTGGGAGTGTCCAGCACCTTAACCACCACGCCACCTGCTGGTCCCAACCATAGACATTTTTAATGGAGACCTTTACAATTACATGTCTGACAAGAGTTGTTTCCCCTCAGTCCCTCTTACCCACTCTCTACTGTCCACTCTTCTTCCACAGCTTCTGATATCTACACTTGTCCTCCCTACGACTGTGTCTCCCAGCCTTTCAAAGGCTGCATTCTTTTCACTACACCAGACTGAATAACCTGAAGATCTTTCCACTGGAACAATTGTACCCTGCCTCCTGTTCACACCTACTGACATTGCTTTTTGATTTGTATTCACAGACACTATTTACCTGTGTCATCAGGTATTATTTCATATTTTCAGATATGTCTCTTAAAATTCTGCATCTGGGAACAGCAGATGGTATGGTGATTACATTGCTGCACTTTGTCATGGCCAACTGTGGTTCAAGTCCCAGACCAGGTGGCTTGAAACTC
This sequence comes from Tupaia belangeri chinensis, assembly GCF_000334495.1. Classification (NCBI taxonomy): domain Eukaryota; kingdom Metazoa; phylum Chordata; class Mammalia; order Scandentia; family Tupaiidae; genus Tupaia; species Tupaia belangeri. The sequence continues at coordinate 4,634,736 of NW_006159506.1, read as the reverse complement.
CCTCTGGGCGTGTGTGCATGTGTGATCAAAATCCTGAGAGGAGAATGGAGGGGAAGGGATTGCAGTGTGGCCATCTCCCCTGGGGGGTGATTTCTCACTTTCTATCTCTCTCTGTCTCTCTGGTAAGCACATGCACCCTAAAGAAAAAAAAAAAAGTCTGCAATTATAAAATGCCAGGGTATTTAGTTTGATTAGCAAGAATTGGCTAGAATTGCTATTTTTCTCTTTTTTAAAGTTTGTCTTTTCAGTGTGGTATCAGAAAAATAAAAGATATTGAGTGAGTGACGTTACCAGCCTAGAATTATTCCCTTCTTAAACAGAGTCATGTGGTCGTGGGTACAAATCTGGGGCTGCCTAGCCCATAATAAGAGAAAACTTCTCATTACCTGCTTAGTAATGACTGGTCTATCTGCTATAGCACCCTGTGTCTCTGCAGTTTGTAGTAAGATCCTATGCCTTGATTTCTAATGCCTTTTGAAGGTAGGCAGTGTTCTTTAGAGAAGAGAGGACTTGGTTGGGAAGAAGGAAGACCTGATCCTCCGCTTGCTTTTAGGGACTTGACCTGCGGTACATCAGCGTAACGCACCTATCTTTTATTTTGTACATGTATGAAATAAAGGGCTTGATGGCAAGTCATTACAAATTCCCTTTCATCTGTATTGTTTAACTCTTCTTTTAAAATTACTTTCTATTTAACTTATTTATTTATTTATTACTTTAATTTGACCAGAGAGGGACAGAATGAGAAAGGGAGAGAAAGAGCAAGAGAGAAAGTGAGAAAGCAAACTGCTAGGTCTGTGACACAAACCACAGTCAGCCGTGTGGGAGTTCAGCGTCCTTAACCACCATACCACCTGCTGGTCCCTTGTTTACTCCTGTGGTTCTCCTTTTACTAAATACTTTCTTTCTTCCATGAGCAAGAAAGACAGAAAGAGATAGAGATAGAAGGAGACAGCAACCTCAAGAGGCTCTTTATGCCATAATCCATCTCACCCTCAGCCAGTCCCAGTTCAGGGCACGTGCATTCCCAGTGTGTTCCAGAAGTCTCCAGACACCAATCCCAGACCTCTTCATGGGGGCCAGCCTTGCTGAATATCACATTACTGCTGCCCCAGTATCCAACTCTTGTCTTGTACTTTTGGAGCATTATATTTTACAGTAAATGCTTTTTTTTTTTTAAGAGGTTTTTGCTATAGGGCGCGTGCACTCACCAGACAGACAGAGAGACAGAGAGACAGAAAGCAAGAAATCACCCCCCAGGGGGGATGGCCACGCTGCAATCCCTTCTCCTCCATTCTCCCCTCGGGATCTTGGGCACACATGCACATGCGCCCGGCGTGAGTTTTAAGCCACCGGGTCCGGGACACGAACCTCAGTCGGCTACGTGGGAGTCTAGCGACATAGCCATTATGCTAACTGCTTGTCCCAGTAAATGCTTCTTTAGCCCCTTGTCCTCTATTCTGTGTGTTAGTCCTGGAATTACTTGATGATCTGTGTGAGGACCAATTGAAACACGTTCAACTGAAGAAAGAACTTCCGATGAACTTTTGCTGGAAATGGAAGTTTTACACTAGAGTGATGGCGTGGCCTATTGCTGTAGAAAAGCAAAAGCAAAGAAAAGATGGAATGGGCTTTGCAAAATGGATTCTGACACGTAAGCTCCAGAAGGCTGATTGCAAGTGCAGGTTTCTGGGCTGTTACCAGCATTTGATGCATTTCTAAAGCGTCTATGAATATATTTGTTTAGAAAGGTGGTTTGTTTATCGGCTGTTCAAGTCAGGACATAATGGCAACAATCACTGTATCATCTCCTATTACCAATTCCTCCGAACCATCCAGTTCCCACAGAAGTCATTTGAGAAACATTAGCTACTCCCCAAAGGGAGAGTTACAGAGGAACCTGCATTTACAGGTCATTAGTTACCTTCTGCATTACATTACCTCAGTTATTTTTAGATAATCTCACTAATCTGGTATTCAGGGTAATTTCTAAATAATTTAGTCCCTGATGTATTTGGATTTTCAAATTCAGACCTTCAAGAAACTACATAGGGAAATCTCAGAAAGAGGAAAATTTATGACCCGTGCCAAAGCATTTCCCATTCTAAAATATGGGATAGTTACTCTAGTGTAGATTTTTTTTCAACCTGTTTATTTAAGCCAATAAAATAATTTACCATTTCTTAGTTTATCATTTTTAAGATTATTTTCACTCATTGCAAAAAACCAACTGTTATGCAACAGACTTCTTAAGTATAAATCTCACCCACTTTCTGCTGTACAAGTCAATCTATGAAAGAGATACAGGTGGTACACACTGGAAGGATGTATACGCAGATACCTAGAAGATGAAAAATCAAGGAGCCTAGGGAGAGTAGGGAGTCCTATTTGTCACAATCTCTGACTTTGAACAATAGAAATTGGAGATTGTTTTCCTTATACCACAGTGCGATTGCTATCACAGAGTCTTGAAGAAGAATTAAGAATGGAGGAACATCTAAATAAGTCCTGAGAGGTTTCTCTAGTACACATTGACCACAGCAATGCCTTTGGTTCTTGATACAAAATAAATAAATACATGAAATTAAAATGACATAGTCGTTTGGGGAAACACCCAGTTTATTTTTCAAGCCACCAGGGCTCACTAAGATTTGGACTGTGTGGTCAGCCACATGTGATCCATTTCTCTTAACCTCTAGGCTACGACACTGACTTGGTCTCTTGTTATTCTCCAGTAAAACTCTGTACATGATTTAGTTCCTGTTTTCCTTGTGCAATATAATACCCACTTTATTAATTTATTGCTTCCACGAGAGAGATGCAGAAAGAAAGAGACTACAACCAACAGTCTCCACCGCCAGCCTCGGCCAGCCCAGATCACAGGAACACGCACAGGTCCACTGTGTCCAAGGAGTCTTTGTGATGCCAACCTAGGACCTACCCATGTGGGCTGGTACCGCAGAGCATCACGGAACTGCTACACCACTATCTGGCTCCATGTTGACACTTACCTACCAATAATTAAGGAGCTCCTGGGAACTGTGTACATAAAAATATAAAAACAAACAAAATACAGTGTTTTAATCTCTCAAACCATATTCTGGGCCATACTTGATTTTTCTCCTAGTAAAGCAACTTTATGTTCACGAATCATTTCACTTTAGAAATGGAACTGTCATGCCATATACGCATTCATCTACGCATTCATCGCATTCATCGTCTCTGAGCTTTGTGGAAAACGCATAGAGACAAAAGTTAAGGTATTTAAATGAAACTTAAAGGTGAAGGAATGAATTAGAAAAATTTCTCTTACCTCGAGTTTCTCCTCCACTCCCCCGCCCCTCCGCAAACCCATTCTATGAAAGGACAAGGCTGAGTTGGCTTAAAGGTAATATATTTGGAAATCAATTTTGGAATATAGGAATAAAACCTGAAAAGAATGAAGGAGACAAGGAAAGAGAGTAAATGCGAGGGTGTTGTAAGATTTATTTTCTGTATTTCTGCTGTTGGGTCTTTGGTGACCCTGAAGGGCCTGCCCTTCCCAGGGTTGGCTGATTTCTAGATAGAAGGAATCTCTTGGGAGTATGCTTTTGTTATGCAAACAGACCATTCCAACATCCATTACCTCCCCTCAACTTCCTCCTTTGTTAGTACTCCAGGCCTGCTCTTCAGTCTTCCCTGCCATAATCGCCCTAGGGCCTGTGGGACTACTCAGGGCAGCCAGCGCCCAGGAGCCTGCTGAAATTATTCTGGCTATCTACTCTTAAACCTGTTTATCCTGCCTTGTCCAACTCTTTCTGCAAAAAGCACAATAAATGGCCTCTTGTGCACACTCATTCCTCACCTACTGACCACCCTGGGATTTCCTCATGTGGCCTGGTTTGGTATAGTTTTCTTTCTCCTATGGGGAACCATAACACCATCTTATCTTTTTTTAAGAGGTTTTTGCCATAGGGTGCATGTGTTCGCCAGAAGGAGAGACAGATATATTGAGAGGAGAAAGTGAGAAAAACACACCCAAGGGACAATGGCCATGTCACAATCCCTTCTCTTCAATTCTCCTCTTGGGATCTTGAACACACACGCACATGAGCCCAGTGTGATTTTCAAGCCACCGGTTCCTGGACTCAAACCATGGTTGGCCATGTGGAAATCCGGAGATATAATCACTACGCCATCTGCTGGCCCCAACATCATCTTGTCATTGGAAATCATCTCTTAATTTGTTGACTTTGCCATACCTAAATAATTTTTAAAATTTAGGATATTTTTCTTAAGGGATTATGCTGTGTGAACAATTAAGTCTTCAACTCATGAGGCCCTTCAGAGAAGCTATACCAAACTTGCCTCCTGAGGACCCAATGGGGAACATCTACTCACTGTCTCTTACCACTAGTGTCACGAGTCCAAGGGCTTTCTCTCTCTACACTCCCCACCCTGCCGCCATGCCTCCAATATTCACATGTGTGAGTGCATAGTGAGTTTTCATAGGCATTTCCCACTCTGGCTTTGGAGACAAAGGAGAAAGCTAGAACAATCCAGCTAAATTAAAACTCTGCCAGATTACACTTGCACAAAGCTGGTTTCTATGATGGCGCTATGAGTAAAAAATGGGCCCCATCACTTATAGCTCAGATAGTGTGGTGCCCTTTCTTAAATCAAACTTTTCATAATTTTTTCATAGGATAACCACCTGTCCAATCTCTATAAAAGGCTTTAGGTTTGTGAAACAAGCTATCGTTCCTGAGCTGAAATTGGTCCTGAAAGAGTGATTCACGTGCACAATGTTCCTCTTTCACCATCTGATTTCTTCCACCCTCACTCAGTGTTCACCTGCTTTAGGTTGCTTGCCTGGTGGAGTGACTCATCCCATAATCCCTGAAAGAATGAATTCCTATTTGCCTTATAGTGTTTGTTAGAATTACTGCAACTGCTTATATTCCATTATCATCAGACATGGTGTGTCCAAGGCTGCATGGGTAGATCCTTAGGGTTTCACGTGTACTTTCCTGTTCCATCATTGTAGCAGCAAATTTCACTCTTCATTGCAGTCAAGTTCAATTACCCCATTTAAATGTTTAATAATTGTAATTTGCTTCTTGATCCATTGGCATGAAAATCCTTAAGAGATCAGGTGGTAGTCGTAGCTTTCAGTCTATCAAAAGCCGTATCAACTGCCCTAATATAAATAATTCTCCTAGAGACATTTATCACTAAAGATGTGTGGTTTTTCTGTATTGAATAGTATATATAGCAACTTTGGGGTCAGCAGGTAGTGTGATGGTTAAGGATGCTAGACTCCAACATGGACGACCATGGTTCAAGTCCTGGGCCTGGTGGCTTGCTTTCTCACTTTCTCTCTCTCTTGCTCTGCCCCTCTCTGGTCAAATTAAAATAAGTAAATAAATAAGTAAAGTTAAATTAAAAAAATAAAAAAAATTCTTTAAAAAATAGTATATATAGGAGCTTCAAAAAGTGTGTGAAAAGATGAAATTAAAATAAGAGTTTATCTGGTACAAATTTTTAAACCTATGCACAGTTTTTTCATAGCATACATATTCCATAAACTTTTGAGGCAACTTTATACTTTAATAAAAAGTGTAAAAGAATCCAATGATCTCTACTACGTGTTGTCCCTCTTTCTTAATGGTAAAAAGGTAATAAGGAGTATTAACTGGTCCTTCCTCTCAGTGGGCTATCATCATTCCAGAATGATTCTGAATGTGTTTTATCAATAAAAACATGGGTATGGCAGAATCTGAAACTTTGTAGTTTTACCTTACCCTATGATACACATGACTCTTACAGCGGAATGTAAAGTATTTACTATTTCCTGAAGCACAAGGGGTTGGGAACTGTGTCAGAGGACTATCTTGATCCTTCCTGTCATCATGGCTTCTGCTTTATAGATCAGGGAACGAGTATGAGGGTTCTATCATCTGCTAAGGATATTCATACCACTATGCTTTCTAAGGATATCCACTTCAGTGTGCTCTCAAGGACCAAAGAAACACACAGGGAATGTTGAGAATGCTGATCCTAGGGCTTCATGCTAGTTAAAGAATCTAGTCAGTATAGGTAATCGGGTTTTTGGAAAGCTCCCCAGATAATTTTAATGGGTAGTTAGGACTGGAAACTACTGCTATATATGGATGGACTGACAGTGAGACAGGCTTGAGCCAGGTCTTCTGTGTCACCCAGCCTTTGTAAGTTCCATTCTAACTGGGAACCATGATAGTAATTCAGGTCCCCTCCACCAGCTCATATCACACTCCCTGTAGTCATAGAAAAGCCTATGATTTCTCATTTTCCCCACTATACGCCTACATGATTATATGCAGCCCCCCAAGGCATGATTTGGAGAGTCTTACCTTAAGGTATACTTTTAATCAGCAGGATTTTGGCAGCTATAAAATGGCTTAAATCTGAAAACTGAGTAAAGGTTTACAAGTCTCCATTTATACCAACTGATTTCAGACTTTCACATACTTGAAAGCTTTAAAAAAAGTTTTTTTTTTTTTTTTTTTAATATGCCAGAGGGCATGCACACTTGCCAGAGAGAGGGACAGAGAGAAAACATCCCCCAGTGACGTGATCATGCTGTGGTATCTTCTTTTCTCCATCTGGTCAGGATTGTGGGCATGCATGCATGCATATGTACCTGGTGTTTTTCATGTTTGGATTCAAAAATGCACAGTAGGCCGTGTGAGATCGGGCTCCTTTAACCACCAGCAAGAGGGCCAGTCTGGCTTATTTTGTTTTAAAACTAAACAAGTTAGGGATCAGCAGATGGCATAATAATTGCATCACTGGAATCCTACATAGTAGACTGCAGTTAGTGTCCTGGACTCAGCAGCTTGAAACTCACACCAGGCATGTGTGTTTGCATGCCTAAAATCCTGAGGGGAGAATGAAGGAGTAGGGATTGTGGCGTGGCCATATCCCCGGGAGTGGTGGTGGTAGTGGTGGTGGTGGTGGTGGTGGTGGTGGTGATTTCTCACTTTTTGTCTCTGTCTCTCTAGCAAGTGCACACATCCTATAGCAAAGAATCTCACTGAGAAAAGTAATAAAATAAAATAACTAAACAAGTTAAGTGACTGTATTGACCTGTTCTATTTTGCACTTCTGAACACCAAGGACTATCAGTAAGTACCACAGATCTTCAAGCACTAGGGCAACCTGGTGGTTCCTTAGGCCTCTCCGCACATGTCATTTATCATATACACTTTAGTTCTGTGAGTTAAGTTCCCCATCTGACTTTCCCATTTTGGAACCATTCCTGATCTTAGGGAGCCCAGTCCCATGGTAGAATCTGCTATTGGCAACTCTAATCTACAAAGAATAACCACGAACAACCATCTCAACCTGCTGATACCCCTTCACCAATAAGTTCCTTGTTTTCTTAATAATACCATGTATTTTAAATGCACCCAGAGAACATAGAGGGTGGGCTCTCCTATCTTTCCCAATGAATCCATTAGAACAATCTTACCTTTTGAGCTTCTTGAACTTTTCTCAGTACTACGACCAGGTTATTTCAGCATCTCTCCCTCATTTAATGCAGACTGCTATAGTGTTCAGCTTTGAAGTAGATATCCTGTCATTGCAGTCTGCACAACTTTCAAGTGCCGTGTGGGAAGTTAAACTCAAAGTCACATGAGCTGGCCCGCATGTTAATAAATTCTTATCTATTCGTCTTTATATTTCATAGTTCTCCACTCTATCTCAAGACTCGCTCCTTGGTCCAACATGGAACATATTAGCCATGTTATGTAATTATTTTAGGGTTTTGATATTGTTTTTATGAAGCAGGGATTATGTTTTTCCATTTGGGCTATACTAAACGCCAATCTTAATGATTAAGCCAGACATAATGATTGGAGGTGAAACTGAACTTTAGGATGATGAACATGCTCATCTCTACAGACAACTGTCTTTGGGTAGATTTATTCCTAGGTATCTTATCTGTTTTGTAGCTATTGAAAATAGGGTTTCTTTCTTCAATTCTGTCTCAGTCTGTTCACTGTGAGTGTATAAAAATGCTATAGATTTTTATACATTGACTTTGTAAAGCTCTCAGAGGAGATATTTCTAGGGATTCCAGGAATGGATATGCAATCCTCCCTGGGACCCAGAGATCCAAAATGTCCAGGTACATCATCCCAAATATTCCCATGGAGTGTCAGATGGTCTTTCTTTTCCTGACACCTTCTCATAGGAACCCTATTTAGTCCCCTCAAAGGCTTTGCCATTCTCATAATTAAATTTGAAATCTGTGTTTTTATAGCACAATCTAATCCATCCTGCAGCTGCACTACTACAGGGAATAAAGACTTATTCATTTATTTATTTATTTTACAATAATTATTTATTTAATTTCATTCGTCCACTCATTTATTTTAATATGACCAAAGAGAGAGAGACACACACACACACACACAGAGAGAGAGAGAGAGAGAGAGAAAGCGAGAAAACAAGCAACCAGGTCCGGGACTTGAACCATGGTCGGCCATGTGGGATTGTCCAGCGCCTTAATCACCATGCCAGCTGCTGGTCCTGATAAAGACTTTTTTAAACATGGAGGACTCTAGCTTTTATTGCACATCTGAATTATCAGTTAAGAACTTGGCATTTTATTTTTTATAAGGCTTCAGAAGCAGTTAACAAATTATAACCAACTTGCATTTATCATAGACTTCTCAGCCTTTACAATCAGTCAGATGTTAATGTTTACCTGCTATTCATCCTAATCCACCACTGATTAGAGAACTAGTCATTATAATGCTATTGAATGTCAAGGTTAGTGCCCACCTGACTTATGGCCAGAAATGGGATTCTCATTGTCATAGAGCCAGTGAGCAGTAGAGTTTCAGATTGCCCTTTTAAAGTTCTGCTTTCTAGAATATTTTTGCTACCATATTTTTAGCCTTGGTATGCCCTTTGCCAGAAACAGAGCTTGAGCCATCAGCTTGTGTATCAGAAGTGATCAGAGGGCAAAAGATAGTAAACCAGAGAGGTTGAAATGGGGAGCAAGAGAAAGCCTATATAGTGTGTATTGTTAGTGAGCTGGTCACTGTTGAAAGTAACGGAGGTTTAGCCCTATATAGGATCCTCTGAGAAACTGTACAGAATGATCAACAAACTTGCAATCCCAAGGAATAAGAGGGAGGGGGCACTTATCTATCTGATCTCTCCTTTCTTCAAGGTTGCTCCAGGAACCATTAACTCTCCATTGCTTCTGTTTGTGCATGCATGAGTTTAGTAAGTGGCTTTACTTCCCTACTGAGGTAGGGTGCTAAGAATGTAATTGTCTTAGTAGAGTCTCGAGTAAGCCAAGATGATGAGAGGGGAGTTCTGATCCATTAGCAAACTTAGGTTCTATATTCAGATTTATTGAAGTGTATTAATGCTAATCAATGAAAATGAGAATATCTGACTTTAAGGCTCTTTCAAGGATCTATATATTCAGTCCCTCATTTTAGTCTGAATTACTGGCAATTTGTGTAAAGAAAGTTTGTGTGACTGGAGTGTGAATAAGTATATATAGGTTAGACGATCATCCTATAGCTCGAAGTCCATGAGAATAGAATCATGAAATAGTGAATCCCGAACTCAATGACTCTGAGTCTAATCTGTTGACATACAAGGAAATTAGAGATTGTACAGGTTAAAAGGTCATCATATAATCACATAATTTATTAGTATCAGGTCCAGGAATGCAACCCTGGCCATATGGCTCCCTATAGGATGTTTCATGTTATATATTTTTTATAAAAGTATTTAATTTAATTTTATTTATTTTTAATTTTGATCAGAGAGAGACAGAGCAATAGAGTGAGAGAGAGAGAAAGTGAGAAAGCAAGCTGCCTGGTGCAGGACTCAAACTGCAGTTGGCTATGTGGGAGTCCAGTGTCCTTAACCACCATGCAACCTGCTGCCCCCCTTTCATGTCATTGTTTCCATACATGGTAGGATTATATGCCCTCAAATAGTAAAATACTGAAATTGCTTAACTGTGACTTGCAAATAATCAAACGAGGATCAGAGTGAGTTTCACAATAACATAATTCTTAGTGGATTCACTGAGACAATTCCTCTGAGGGGCTGGCAAGGGGAATTTGGTGACAGGAAAATATATATGAACAGCTGTTCTTACTAGAAAAAAATGGATAGAAACTAAACTCATTCTATCTTAAAATTAAATCTTTTTCTTTGAGGGTGTATAAGCTTAGTATTCATAATGAGATGGATAATTCCAATGAGATTTCTATTACCAATCTAGATATGTAGTTAATATGTTGGGATAACAATCAGTTGGACATATCTGCCCATGAGCAAGAACTTACCTGAAATGTGTACACATTGGTTTTTCTTCTTCGATAATTATTCTTATATAATTTTCCTACTTGCGTCTATCTTCTACTACATTGAGGTACATCCATTTTAAGTGCTATCTTAAAACTGAATGTTCATGTTTTTTCTGTCTCTGCCAGTGTGATTATTTCTTCCTGAAACTAAAACCCTATTCTTACAGGCTATGATAATATTTTATTAAGTATCCATAGCACAATGAATATGTTCCATTTTTTTCTTAGTTTCTGACACCCAGCAACTTTGAAAACTCCTAGAATTTCCCGTGTGACAAAAAGTATTTCTCATTATTCATAATGAGCCATTGGTAACCATACCTGAGTTTATGCTAATGAGATGACATTGGTGATCTCTTAGATAGCTTCAAGAGAGGAGCCAGGCATACCAGAAAGACCAAGCACTTCATGACATAGTTGAAACTTTCAGTCGTATGTCCTGACTTCTGGGAAGGGAAGGGAACTGGAGACTAGGTTCAATAGCACAGCCAGCAGTTTAATCAATCATGAAACTCTTCACAAAAACTGTGAACAATGAGGCTTTGAAAGTTTCTGGTTAGTGAACATATTGATGTCCTGAAAGGATGCTGCTCAGGACATCACAGGGCAAGATGTGATGTGCTCACAGGTAAAGAATCTTCTTTTCTTGAGACTTTCCCAGATCTCTTAAACATCTTTTCCATTTGGCTATACATGAGTTGTACCTTTTATTATAAAACTGCAATTATTTTCACTTAGTTCTATGTGTTATTTTAGCCAATTATCTTACCTAAAGGAGAGATTGTGGGAATGACTGAATTCATAGACAAGTCAAGCAGAAGCATGGGAGATTTAGGAATAACTGAGAATTGTGGTTGGCCATTGAAGACAGTCTTGAGAGACTGACCTTTCATTTACAGAGTCTACTCTTACCCTGATTAATACCAGAATTAAATTGAATATCAGGACACACAGTGAATGTCATACAATTGGTGTTGGAATGTTATATCATTTATTCAATAAATGGTCTAATCTGACAAAATGGTGCTAATATATAGTTATCTAAGTGCTCTATCATTCTGAAATTATTTTACTTTGTTAAATGTAATCAAAGCTAGGTTTTTTCAGTAAGAACTCAAGAAAGTTAAGACAGAATTTGATTTTTTGAGGAAACCAAAAAATGAACTGTGTTATGAGCTGCCCTGAAATTACCTCTGATGGGTCTCAGTTGGGTCTTTTTCACAATGGAAACTAAGATTAGACTTCCTATCAAGTGTGGGCTTTTATATACTCATTCATTAGAGGATCTTAGTCTGTTTCTGCTACTGTAACAAAGATACCTGAGACTGGATAATTTATAAAGAAAAAAACTTATTTTCTTACAGTTCCAGAGACTGGGAGGTCTAAGATCAAGGTGTCAACAGATTCAGATACTATCATTCTAGGTCTCAAATTATTAATAAAATAATTATTCTATTATAATAAACAGATGCTTAAGTACCTCTTATAAACCTTTCCTGCCAAATTGCCTCCAGAAAACCATAGCTATAAGCTATGTTTTAATTGTATGTGTAGCCTCTAAGTTGACATTGGAACCTAAGACCCTGAGTTTCTGGGATTAAAGGCACATGCCCCCCACCCTAGCCTTTAGGATGGACCAGGAATCGAACCTAGTCCTCCCATATGACCCCAGCCTATAGAGCACAGCATCTCAGTAGTGTGTGCCACCATGGGAGAGTCCAAAAAACTAAACAATTTAAGTTAATTCACTACACTACGTTAATTCCAATGAAAAAGCAGTGCCTATTGGGATGGGAAAGGGAAGATGATAAAACAGGGGGACTGAAAATACCCGTTACCCCCCAGGGATGATGCCAATCACTTGTTACCCAGATCTTGTCTACAACTTTGAAAATAGGCCCTTTATTAAAATATCCTTAATTAGTTATAGTGGGCCATCTGTTTCCAGTCAGGATCCTAATTGATACCCTCACAGAAGAAATCCAGTGTAGCAATGACTAAAGTAGAACAAAATAATCTTTAAAAAAAGACATTTTTATAAAGACTAATGCAACAGCAAACTCAACAGCTTATTAAAACCACACAAAACTGAAAAACTTGGATGTGCCATAAAAGATGCTCCAATATATAAAATCACAACTTAAAAAATTATGAAGATAAAGCTAAACATCCTAAGTAATGGTGAAGTATTTTAATACACATTTAGCATCAAACAAATCAATAAAAAAATGAGAAAATAAAAGATTGGAATAGCACAACCAGCAAGTTTCATCTAACAAACAATGTGTAATACCCACAGCCAACAATGTAAAGAATTCATGTTTTTTTATTATGTTATTATGAAATGTAAAAAAAAAAATTTAAATATAGATGTGTACCTAGCACAGGTTGGGGGATAGTTTTTCATTAGCCATTTGTGTTTCTCCTTGTCTCCTGACAACTTTCATTCCAGATTAAATGATAGCCTGGAGGGCCTGCTGGTGACATAATGGTTAAGGCAACTTGATCCCACACGGCCCACTGTGTGTTTCAAGTCCTGGACCCAGTATCCTGCAAAACATACCAAATGTGTGTGCATGTATGCCCAGAATTCCCAAAAGAGAGACAAATGGAGGAGAAGGGATTGCAGCATTATCATTCCCCTGGGAAGTGCTTCCTCACCTTCTCTCTCTCTTTCACTCTGGTTAATACATGCACCTTCTGGCAAAATTTTTAAAAAAATGAATAGTCTTAGAAGGTAGAGTTGTTATCTCTCTTTGAATAGAAGGTAGGTTTATTTGAAATCCAACATAATAGAAAAAAATGTCTTTGTTAGGTAACAAAAGTTGAGAAGGTTTACTAGTAAGATGGCAGTCTCTTAAGCTTGGAGTTACTCAGCAGGGACATCAATCCACTGTGTGGACCACCAAGCTGGACCCACATCTAATCACCCCCATGGAACTTGAGGAGCAAAATGAGCTGAAGTACACGTTTAGATCTAGGAGTAGTAACAGCTCTCTAATCTTGCCCAACCCTGAATGCCTCAACATCCCTCTTGTATGCTCCCTTAATCCTGATCACGTGGTAAAAAACTGGATTTAAGGTTTTACTCTGAGCAAAATGAGAACACACTGAAAAATTTTAAACAAAGAGGTAACATGATCCAACACGTTTTAAAAGGAGTCTTTTGGCTGTTCCATCCTGAATGGATAGGCAGGATAAAGGCATGAGAAGGCAAACCAATTAAGAGGATGTACTTTAACACACAGATACGTGAAGGTGGTGACAAGGTCATATGATCAAAGAGTTGCAGAGGTGAGATTTGAAGGGAACTCTTACTTGTGTGTATTATTTATGGGCCTTATTTTGTACAACCCAATAGGAGGCAAGTCTTCCCTCTCCCACCATCTGACAACCGTGATATGACCAAGTCGCTAAGACTTGGTCAGCTGAGTGCTTCTACCCAGACCTTGAATCTAAGACTTGGAATACAGGGTGAAACCTTAGATGAGGACCACTGTAGGAGCATGTGACAGCAGCTACAGTGCTGTAGTTCCTGAGGGAGTGAGTGGGCCCATAGTCAACAGCTTTCAGAAACAGAGGAAGCCTGTCCTGCTAGTCTTGATTCAGCTGCCTGGACTTGGAGTGCCACTAATTTCTGTCCTCTTCAACTCTGTGGACTGCTGTATTTTTTTTTTTTTTCTGTATAGATAGGTAGCTCTGGAGTTGGACAGACCTGAGCTCATATTTTTACCTCCTCCAAATACTAGAAATGTAGCCTCAGATCAAAAGAAAGTCATGAAGATAACACAAATTATACAAAGTGTGTATAATTTGTTCCGTATACAATACCTGGAACATAACAGATATAGCCTGAAGGTAGATGCTATTGTTGCTCTTGCTACTGCTATTTAAAAATAAATTTTCCAAGACTTGGTCAGCTGTGACATTCCAAGAAATGTGTTTTTCTTGGCATGTTTACAAATGCAAATAAAGATAAGTATAAGGACAGTCTGTACATAAATTTTTCTTCTCTATTTTTTATTTTTTCATTTTGGAACTCAGAGTTTTCATTAAGTATCATGTGTTTTTACTTTTCTGTCTTAGATAAAGTGAGGGAAAAAAAAAAAAAAGCCTTCAGAGAGTGTAAAACCCTTCTGGGATCCTGGTGGTGCGATAAGCCTTCTTGGTTATTTTGTTCTACGACCAATTGTCCAAATATCTTATGTGCTCAGAAGGCAACAATCTCATTTTGCTCAAATTATCTTGCAATGTGTGAACCAAATTTTTCTCTAACAAAGTAGATTCTCAAACTTATAATAGGGGCTCACTACTCTTGTTCTACCTATCAAGAGAAATTTCAAACAAGCGTAAACACCGACGATCTGAACTTTTGCCGTTTCATTCCAATGCTCTCAAATCCATTTTAATCAAATCTTTCAAACTGATGTCTCATAAAACATGGCTGAATTCCTTCTGTCTTATGAACCACAAAGCAGAAAATGAATTCATGTTTTTTCCATGAACACTTCATTGGTAATAGATTATGGTAATAGATTATATCCAAATTTGGGTATCCAAGAATACTGCTTTAGCATATTTTCTGTGATCTCTGTGTCTCAGGGCTTAAAGCAGAAGAACTTATGTTCAATTGTAACTCCTCACTCCCTTCAGACTGAATGTATCAGGTGAAGAATTTTGGAAGATTCCACAAAGGGACTCAAAATCTACTTTTAAAATAATCTAAAGTTACACTTCATAGTATACATTGAATATCTGTGTACTCATAATATAAGCTAGAAAGTAATTGACGTTCATCCACACTAGTATGATAAAATTCTTGTGAATAGCCATAAAAACATAATCAGGATATATACAATATTCTGTATTTTAATATAAAATGATTTAGACTCATTAATAGAATTTTAACACGTTGTTTGAGGCAGTGGGGAATTTGTAAAAAAAAATAGAAGAAAAATTAAATAGATCATGAAGATATTTGTCGATTAAAAATATCTTTTCAGAAGATATGTATGAAGTCATTGTTTGTGGATGAGGAATGAAAGAGAAAGTGTTGACTATACTTGTGGTTGAGTGTCTATCTGGCCTCTTTCTGTGTATACTGTATCTCCTACCATGCATTTATGAGGCTCACTAGGAAACAAAGAAATATAATTCTAGTTAGTTTATTTACTTTTTGACAGCCTTAAGAACTCTATTTGAAAGTTCCATCATGGAACACCTATTATTTGATTAGGAATGCATTAGCTGAGCAAACATTTCTGTAAAAATAAATATAAATCTGATTACATTGGTGGGTTTAAAAAAGCACTCAAATTCTTAGACTAAAACCTAATGTTTGGTTTGCTTTTTGTTTCTTTTTTCTAGTATCAGCGTCCTTAGAACACTTGACTTGTAACTAGGATTCACAGTAAGAGAGGAATTTCAGTTCAATTCAGAAATCTCAAAAATACCTCAATGGAACAAGATATTTAATATTCTCCCCCCAAATTTTATTTTTTCTTCATATAAAAAAATAAATTTGTTTTCCCCATCACTCAAAGAATAGACTCTGGGCATTTTCTCTTAATTGATGATGGATTTATACTAACCAGAAATATCATATAATTTTTATTTTTAAGCCATCAAAATATTTATTTTTTGTCCACAATGTTTCAGACAGAATATTAATTGCTGATGGAACAAGGAATACAACACAATGTTCTCATGAACGCCAAATTCTAGAGACAGGAAACAAAAAGAAAGGTTGAGAAAGAAAAAGAAACAAAAGAAGCCCACTTCAAATTTGATGTGATATGAGCAAAATGCTTTAGGAACACAGAGAAAAAAAAAATTACCACGTCTGAGTGTAGTGACAGAAAATGTTACTTCATCTGAGTTTATAGTGATGAGTACAAATCTGCTAGACTGTTTGCCAAAAAGAACAAATAACAGAACATCATGCTTTTCAAGAAATTAAGCAATTCTGTTTTGAGAACTAAGAAGATAAATAAAGACAGGAAAAGCTTAATATCTTGTGAAGAATCTGGAATGTAACATTTTGGGTAACGAAGGATGTTCAATCCAAAGGAATGAGAGTAGAAAATGGAGAGATGAACTTGTGGAGAGTACAACCAACTGTTGGGAACTTTACTTATATAGGAAAGAAATGATAAAGACCTGAACCAAAGCAGTAGCATTGAATTTGAGAAACAGGAAGATATTAGAAATAGGTTTAGATGATTCATTGGATTAAAACTGATGATCCGATATATATAAGCAATGTTGTCAGAAAGAAGGACTGTTGACTGGGGAACTGAAAAAATGGTGACATAAATCAGAGATAATAAATACTGGTAGTTGGTTTTAAATGAAGGAATCCTCTTTGAAATACATCTGTGTTGAAGATCCCCCCTGAATACAGAATTCCATGATAAGGAAAAAAATTAAAATATGGAGTAGTTTTTACAGTGAAAATAAATCAGAATAACAATTTTACCCTCAAATGAGAACAGTATTATCACAAAGTCAAACAGGAAAAATAAACAAAGATATTTTTAGTTTTATCAAGTAAAAGCTATCTTCTGTCATTCACTAAAAATATTTTAAAACAAGGTTCTATTGAAATAAATGGTTTCTGTACTTTTGGAGATGTATGAAAACCCAAAAGTAACAGACACTTAATAAAGAAAATGCAAAAAAGGTAATTTACATGTTTATGTTTAGCCAGAGCTTCTACAATCCCTGTAACTAATGTGAATAAACAGAAATGACAAATTTCTTGGGAAAAACCTACAGAATCAGCGAAGACAGATTACCCCAAAAAGGCAGGGAAAAAAAATCACACTAAATTCATCTTAGTATTTATATCTAAATCCTAAACATAGCCTAGGGCTCAACCTTCTGGGTTAGCCAGATTTAGAATTTTACCCATGAGTTGGCCCATGCATTTCTCTCCGTTTATAAATGCTCCAAGACAACACTTACCATAAAAATAGCAGGAAGTAGAAGAGCATAAGAGTTGTATGAATTCTGAGATCATTATTTCCACAAGGAAAGGTTATAGACAAATGTAAAGGCAGAAAGAGCACTGAATGGACCGTCTACTTTAGACTTTGCCAATCTATTTAATTCCTTCCCTCGCTGCAAATCCTCATTCCAGAGAGGCTCCAATCCACACTATGTGGTCCCAAAAGACTCCATAAGGCCTGATGGCAAGACCCCATCCCTGCCTTTCTTGTAAAAAGAGACCAGGTGGGGACCACCTGGTGGCATAGTGGTTAAGATGTTGGACTCCCATGTGGCCAACCACAGTTTGAGTCCTGGACCTGGTAGCTTGATTTCTCACTTTCCTTTCTGTTGCTCTCTGGTCAAATTAAAATAATAATAGTTTTTTTTTTTTTTTTTAAGAGACCTTGGGTGTTCATTGTACAAAAACAGTGATGTCATCTGCTGGATAGAAATCTGGGAATTAGATATAATTGAAAGTGCTTTCTAGAAAGAGTAAACATCATCTAGATGTACCATGGTCTCATTTCTAGAAATTGGACCTGTAACATGGGAGACTTCCTATGAACCTCAGAGGCTATCTATGAATCTTGGAGGTTATCTTTCTACTGGAGATTGAGAGGGTGAATTGTTGATAGCATCAGTAAATTTGCTTGTGGAAATTAAACAGGAGAGCTTGGCTCTTATTGTTACATTGGATCTTTCCAGTTACCGAAATATTTTCTAGCATCTTTAAAGTACCATTAAAGGATTGCTCCTGAAATCCCAGAATATGCCCATCTCCTTCATTGACATATTGATCTTTAAAATAAGCCCTTGTTTCAGGTTGATTTCTCACTTTCCTTTCTGTTGCTCTCTGGTCAAATTAAAATAATAATAGTTTTTTTTTTTTTTTTTAAGAGACCTTGGGTGTTCATTGTACAAAAACAGTGATGTCATCTGCTGGATAGAAATCTGGGAATTAGATATAATTGAAAGTGCTTTCTAGAAAGAGTAAACATCATCTAGATGTACCATGGTCTCATTTCTAGAAATTGGACCTGTAACATGGGAGACTTCCTATGAACCTCAGAGGCTATCTATGAATCTTGGAGGTTATCTTTCTACTGGAGATTGAGAGGGTGAATTGTTGATAGCATCAGTAAATTTGCTTGTGGAAATTAAACAGGAGAGCTTGGCTCTTATTGTTACATTGGATCTTTCCAGTTACCGAAATATTTTCTAGCATCTTTAAAGTACCATTAAAGGATTGCTCCTGAAATCCCAGAATATGCCCATCTCCTTCATTGACATATTGATCTTTAAAATAAGCCCTTGTTTCAGGAGGCAGCATGTGGGTGTCTGGCTTTTGTTAAGACAATAACAGCAAGGAAAAAAAAATATGCAAATTGACAGTGTTTTATTAAGACATTACCTGGGGCTAGCAGGTGATGTGATGGTTAGGGCCCTGGACTCCCATGGCTGACCATTGTCTGAGTCCCAGATCTGGTGGCTTGCTTTCTCACATAAGGGCTTGCTTAACAGGAGATAATGAAATTAGAGGGCCATCTTTGAGTATGTCCAGTACAAATGCAATTTCTGATCTAACTGACATCAGAATGCTTTGTACAATGACAACAGGGTGCACTTTGATTGTTCATGAACATTAACTACATGCTGGTTCATAAAGCAAGCTTCAACATTGCAAAGGTTTTAAGACATTCAAAGTATATTCTTTTGATCACAGTGAAATTAAGTTAGCAATTAATAAGAAAAATTAAAAAAAGAAATCCCCTCAGAAGCCTGGAAATTATACAATGCACTTCTAAGTCATGTATAGAATAAAGAAAAAAAGAGAATAGACATTAAGAAAACATGAGTAAATGTCAGGGAAAATATAAAATATTAAACTTGGGAGATGTAGCTAATAATACTTAGGACACTGACAGCTTTAAATTCATATTTTAAAAAAGAAAAGTTAAAAATCAATGATCCAATCTTTCCTGTCAAGCAGGTAGACAGAACAAAAACACATATCAAATCCAAAGACAGCAGAGATGAGATAAAAAATAATGAAATTTTAAATGAATGTTCAATAAAGAAAGTACAAAAAGTGGTCAACCTTATTAGTTTGTAAGAGACTACAACACACACATAGACACACACACACACACAACTGAACAATAAGGCAGCACTGCACAGGACAACTAACATTACAGTGACTGATAATATACCATGAAAAGTTTTACCATCACAGGCGATCACTTGCTGATAGCATTCACTAAAGTTGAGAAAGTCTGTATCCATTCATCTGGCAATGCCACTCCTAAGTCTATATATTCATCAGAGATTTGTGTATATGTTCTCTGAAAGATACGCTAGTAGCACTCTGAAAGTAGCCAAAAAGTGAAACAGCCTAAATGTCTTTTAACACTCGATAAATGAATGAATGAAGAATATACATTGAGAATATACATGACATTTGTAATTACTATGGAGTAGCATGAATTAATCTCATAACTTGGGCAATAGAAACCAAACAGAAAGATAATATATTCCCTATAATTTTTTTTTTTTTGGAGAGATTTTCACTGTAGGGCACATGTGCTCGCCAGACAGACAGAGAGAGACAGAGAGACAGAAAGCGAGAAATCACCCCCCCAGGGGGGATGGTCACACCGCAATCCCTTCTCCTCCATTCTCCTCTTGGGATCTTGGGCACACACGCACACGCGCCCGGCATGAGTTTTAAGCCACCAGGTCTGGGACACGAACCGTGGTCGACTACGTGGGAGTCCAGCGACATAGCCATTACGCTAACTGCTGGTTCCCATTCCCTATATAACTTTTAAAAGTTACATAATTTGGGGACCAGTAGTTAGCATAATGGCTATGTTGCTAGACTTCCATGTAGTCAACCACGGTTTGAGTTCCAAACCCAGTGGCTTAAACTCATGCGAGGCGCGCGCGTGTGTGTGCCCAAGATCCCAAGAGGAGAATGGAGGAGAAGGGACTGTGGCATGGCCATCCCCTGGGGGGTGATTTCTTGCTTTCTATCTCTCTCTCTGTTTCTCTCTGTCTTTCTGATGAGTTCACTCACCTTATAGCAAAAACCTCTCCAAAAAAAATTACATAGTTTTATGATGTGTAGTAAACATAATAAATATTATATATATGTGTGTGTGTGTGTGTGTGTGTGTGTATATATATATATATTAAACACAGGCATAACTGATATATGTTGATGCTTTTATCTTTGAGGACAGGCTGACAATGACTGGAACTGTCATTTGAGGAGGTATCCCTGAAGCACTGTTCCTTGCTCTGGGTGCTATTTATTTACAAAAGTTAACTTTACTCACTTAATAAAAATTCACCACTCTTTATAGATGTATTATTCAAAATTACTTGTATTTATGTAATACTCCAATTGAAATTTACTTAAACTTTTGACATACATAAAAACTTTCCAAAAATTCTCTAATAGCAAATGTCTTAAAAGAAACAACAAATTCCATAAAATACTTGCAACTCAAAAATGCGACATATTTTGTTTTCTTAATTATTATGGAACTAACTCTGATTTTCATAAAAATATCAGTAATGCAATGGAAAATAAGCAAAGTGTATGTACAATTTGTTCACAGCAAATACAAATTGTTGTTAAATATTTAGGAGGTATTCCACCTTATTCATAATAAGAAAAAAATACAAAGCAAATTTCAACTCGCATTTTGTCCAAGTTCAAAAAGTTTGGTAAATGTTCTGTTGGTCATAGTTTGGTGAAACAGAAATTCTGATGCTGAAGGGTTGGAGTCGATAGTGGTACAACTTCTATGAAATTGGCAGTTGTCCAGTTGTCAATATTCATCAAAATGTCAGTGCACGTACCAGTTGACCCTGCAGTTACACTTGACACGAACTGACTCTGTTCAAGTTATTCATTGCAGTAGTGCTTATAGTGGCAAAGTGTTTGGTAGTTATCTACATGACTGTCAGAAAGCGGACAGTTAAATGATATGACAGTCAATTTGATGTGTCCGCTTGGGGAGGCTATGATGCTCAGTTGTTTAATTACTCAGCTAGATGATGAGAGAAGGTATTTTTTAGATGTGGTTAACATTTAAACCGGTAGACTTGGAGTAAAGCAAACAACCCTTCGTAATGTAGATGGGTCTAATAATCAGTAGAAGGCTTTAATAGAAAACCCTTAGATTCCTTGTGGAGGAAGGAATTCACTTCCAGCCTAAATCTGAACTCAAAACACAATTTTTTTTGCCTGTTGATAAATGTGTCTGATTCTCTGGAGAGCCCTGACTATTTTCAATGAATTACAGATACATTTATGAAATGGGATACTCTTCTGCCTTAATAATGATAGGAACCAGGTCGGGATGAGGAAGTAGGAAGAATTGCTAGATACACCACAAGTATATAATATTACAATATGAGGAGATGTCAAACAGTTTGTGGAAACAATGGAAGTAAAGTATGAATTCATTTTGGTGTAAAAAGTTTAAAATCTATGCATAGCTTTCTCATAATATCTTTCATATGAGCCTTAATATATTGGGCTAACATGATCGTCATAGGTAATCAGTAATGAACAGTGTGACTATTTAGAAGAAGGAGTTTCTAAGAAAAGAGTCAATAAGTCAATACAACACGGGAATTCTTTTGGTTCAGTTGTTTCCCTGGACGTTAATATTTTGAAGTAATTTAGTGTTTAGGGGAGCCAGATCTTGGACATGGCTGACTGCAGTCTGAATCCTGGCCCTGGGTAGCTTGAACCACACATTAGATGTGTGTGTGTGTGAGCCCAATATTCTGAAAGGATAAAGAAATGGAGTATGGATTGTGGCATGACCACACCCCATTGGGGAGTTTCTCCTCCTTCTTCTCTTCTTCTCTCCTTTCCTTTCCCTTCCCTTCCCTTCCCTTCCCTTCCCTTCCCTTCCCTTCCCTTCCCTTCCCTTCCCTTCCTTTCCTTTCCTTTCCTTTCCTTTCCTTTCCTTTCCTTTCCTTTCCTTTCCTTTCCTTTCCTTTCCTTTCCTTTCCTTTCCTTCTTCTTCTTCCTCCTCCTCCCCCTCCTCCTCCTCCTCCTCCTCCTCCCCTGTCTTCTTCTTTCTCTTTCTGTCTCTCTCTCTCTGTCTCTTTCTCTCTGACTCTGGCAAACACACATGCCCTCTGGTTTATAAACATACATACACACATAAACAATATTTTTAAGCAATCAAGGTAAGTTTTCTTCTAATTAAGTATAAGACTTAAATACATAATCTTGAGAAAACAAGAGAAAAAAATAGAAAAAATGTATAATTGGGTTGTAGATTGAACCTCTAAATATATCTGTCTGGAAAAGTTACAAGTATAGATAAAAATTGGCTAAGATAACCCCTTCTCTTGTAATAAAATGAAAGAGAAATGAAGACTACACCTTTATCAAAGACTGTTATTTACTTTTTTTTTTTTTAATGACAATGATCACTATTAAAATTCAGTACCTTTCAGGGAACCAGCAGTTAGCGTAATGGCTATGTCGCTGGACTCCCACGTAGTCGACCGCAGTTCGCGTCCCGGACCCGGTGGCTTAAAACTCATGCCAGGCGCGTGTGTGTGCGTGCCCAAGATCCCGAGAGGAGAATGGAGGAGAAGGGATTGCGGCGTGACCATACCCCCTGGGGGGTGATTTCTCGCTTTCTATCTCTATGTCTCTCTCTGTCTGTCTGGCGAGTGCATGAGCGGGCGAGTACAGGCCCCCTAAAGCGAAAAAAAAAAAAAAAAAAAAACTCTCCCCCCAAAAAAATTCAATACCTTTCAGAACTTACATCATAAGTAAACATATCAGAAAAATAAGCACTCAAGGATTTCCTATTGCAAAGGATGTATTCATTGGGGTACTACGTACAAGTTCGGTAGAGCTGAACACTGCTACATTTTCATTAGAACTGTTATTTTGTGGAATTTGTTGTTAATATCCTGATTACAAAATTTCACAAGACTTGGGTGGTCTGTTACAAGCCTATTTTTCCCGTAGGCCTTGTTAAGTTTAGAGTACCATATTGCAGAACGCGAGGTTTTTCAATAACATGCATATGGAATCCTAGCAGGAAAACCTATATATAGTATAATGCACTAGATTCTCTTTCTAAAATTTGAAAATAATATGAATTTGAAATTACCTTGCTCCTAGGACATCTTATAAAAATTGTGCACATGAATAGGCATATAGATAAAATTTCCAGATGCCTCAAAGCAGAGTAGAGCAGTGAATTTGTTTAATGACACTATTGGGCTCTGATGACTTCTCTGCAGGCTGGAGCAAAGGACTCCATCTAATAAAAGGAAGTTTAACAGAGGCACATACAATATCCTTCACTTGAATTTGACAGGTCAACTGATGTATAAATATTTAGTAATAGCACATAGTTTTATACCTTTATTAATTCATTATCATAAAATAAGAAGGATGTGCATAAAATCTGTCCATCCAGATGAATCACAGAGCACTGTTTTCAGGAGTGACAAACTAGAAATTACTTATGAAGGACAATCGGGATGTGGTGACTAAACTGTGGTATGACTAGGAAATGGAATGCTTGGTGGCCATTAAAACTGTTGTAATAGAATATTTGTTGACATGAAAGGTGTTGAGTATTTATCAATATATGAACAAGGTAGTCAGCTAAATAGCATACAGTAAAGATTCCATCTTTTGTCAAAAAAAATATACATATAGCCAAAATAGATATACGCTAAAATGGTAACAAGGTTTATTCCTGGGAAGAACATAGGTAGTTGTTTATTTTATTCTTTGTTCACCTGTATTTTTCACTTTTTGTATAAATCACATAATTTCCTATTGTAATAAGAAAATGTCATCTGTTATAATCTTTCATTTTGGCTCAAACAAATCTATTTTTAAAATTTTTAATTTTTTTAGTTAGTTTTATATTGAACATGCTCTTCTTTTTCTTTTTCTTTTTTTTTACATTTTTCTTCTGTCAAAGGTTTACTCCCCTTGTGCCTCACACCCGCTTTCTACCACCCACTCTTTC
>NW_006159506.1:4596270-4610304 GCF_000334495.1 Tupaia belangeri chinensis | reverse complement strand
CTTTTCCCCCCACCCTCCCCCCCAGCCTCTGCCATAGCACTCAGTACAAATTGAACAGCGATATACAATGTGTATCTTCCAAAGTCTGGCTTATTTCAGTCAACATTAAGTCTTCTGTACTCATTCATTTTGAAACAAATGACAGGATCTCATGGTTTCTTATAGCTATGTAATAGTCTATAGTATATACGTGCCACAGGTCTTCAAACCATTCCTTAGTTTTTAAGCACTTGTATTTGTTCCATGTTTTAGCAACTGTAAATAATGCTGTAATATACATAGCATGGATGTGCAGATGTCTTTCTGATTGAATGTTTTCTTATCCTTTGGGAAAATACCAAGAAGTGGGATTTATTTACTTATTTATTTATTTATTTATTTATTTATATTAATTTGACCATAGACAGAGAGAGAGAGAGAGAGGGAAAGTGAGAAAGCAAGCTACCAGGTCCAGGAGTCAAACCGTGGTAGGCCATGTGGGAGTTCAATGCCAATAACCACCACACCACCTGCTGTGGTCGGCCATGGGGGAGTCCAGTGCCCTTAATCACCCTACCACCTTCCAGCCCCCATGGATCTTTTTGACTCAAAGAAATCAAATTAATATTGGAAATTTTAAATAGCACAGAGGATGCACATTGGGGCACACAGGACTTTCAGTGTTTTTCACAACATCCATTATTAGATGTAAGTGGATTCATTTGTGAGCATCAGGATGTTTTGGCATTTTAACAGACCAATATAGATGAGGTCATATCTATAAGTAAACCGAATCAGTGATACACACACACACACACACTCACACACACATTTTTTTAAAAAAAAAAACAACTGCAGATAACAGATGAGAATTGCTCTCTTCCACAACTTTATGCATCAGGATGTGTAACAGATGTCAACTGAAGTGACAGGGTTTAGGATGATATTTGCGAATTAAAGGGCAGATGTCAGTTTCAAGTGACATGTTTTCTGTAATCTACTGTCTCTCTTTGTTTATCTTTCAGAAACAATCTATAAAGCAACTATTCATCTATTTAGTCTTGAGTAGAGCATAGAAATGCAAGCCAGATCTCAAATTTAGTTTGTCGTTTGCCTTCTTGAAAGGAGATGTGATTTATGTTTATAATAAAGTATTTGAAATGTCATTTAATAGGAAAACAAATGGCAGTAGGATTCCCATGAGTAAAAAAAAAAAAAAAAAGGAAAGAAGGGAGAGTTTGGAACTTTGAATGAAACATTTTTGTCTCACCACACTTTAAGTTACATATTTTTATTCTAATTGTAAAAATTATCTCTCTTGATATATCTTTTCCATTATTATTTTTCAAGGAGAATTCATCAGCTGGGTTAATGATGACACAAAATTTTAATATATGCATTAAACATTTAAGTTTTAATATGTTAACATGTCATCAGATGTGAATAATAACAATGTTTTATACATGAAGTGAAAACATATTTTATGTAGAAATAGTTATAATGCCTGGAAAGTGACTTATATCCATAACAATTTCATTTAAATATTGCTTTTGCTCCCCATTTATCTTCGATGCAATTTTATAGTCCTTTTAAAAAATTCATTTCAGTGTGACCTCTTCGAGGCTGCAACTTAGCGCCTCTAGCCTACATACCCAATTGTGCTTGCGCTTGCTCCTGTTCAATTACCTTTTAACATGCAGAGAGCAGCTAGCACCCAGGTTTGAACTGCATTTCCCATTCCGAAACTCTCCAAGAATTACAACTTTGGTCCAGTTTCACTGCAATAAGAAAGAAGGGCGAGAAAGAATCTATCAACCGACTCAGATGTTAGATCCCATGGGTACTTTCAAATATCCTGAGTCTGACTTCTTACCTGGCTTGAGAATGGACTTTAGATTCTTCATCCTCAAAGCATGAAAGTAACATTCTCAAAGGAAATCTTGGGAGATTTCCATGCTTCTCACTTGCAGAACAAAGGAGATGCCCGAGGGAGGAAGGAACTACTGCTTCATAGAATAGAACCACTGGCTTTTCCTTTCCTCAGCTGTTTGACTTTCAGAGCCACCCTAAGACTCAGTCACTAAAATGGATAGTGAAAATGTGTGCTTTTACGAAGAAAACATGGCAAAAGGAGGAAATATAAGTACGATGATTGGAAAGATCAAGTTCCTAAATTTTTTTAATTATCAGGTATTTTTATTGTAAGATGTGTCTATTACATGCCAGATTTAGGGGTTGCCAGAGAGGCTTTCTATAGATTCCATTTCCACCTGTACTGTTTTTGATGATGATTTACAGAAAAGTTAGCTACAGAAAACTTGTTATATCCATAACAATTTCAATTTCTGCTGTCTACAGAAAAGTTATTCCTGTGCATATTGTAAGTGTATGTGAGTAGAGCCGAGGTGACACCTCATTCCTTCAGTGTGTAATGGGGACCACGTGGCTTGTCTACATCAAAACATTGCATTGTACTCCTTAAGTGTACACAGTTTTAATTTTCAATTAAGATAATATTAATAAAAATCAAATCGCCACCTAGATATGTGGCCTTTCAACACAGGAAATACAATTCTTAAACTGGTATTATTCATGAAGACTTACATGGAAAGAATGGTACCGGGACTAGCCCATGGTGTGGTAGTTAAAGATTAAGGTAGTTGGATTCCATATGGCAACTGTGTGATTTGAATCCTGGGCCAGGAAGCTTCAGAAACATGCCTGGCATATGTGTATTATAACCAAAATCCCAAAAAAGAGAGAGAGATGGAGGAGAAGGGATTGCAGTTACCATTCCCCAGGAGGAGTGATTGCTCACTCCTTCCCCCGCCCCCTCTTTCTTTGATAAGCTCCCTCTAGAACAGAAAGAAAGGAAAAACTGACCTGGAATAGATGGGCTTATTTTTATTAGATCATAAATAACCCAAGCAAGTGGAGAATTCCTTTGATGGTTTGCTTTTGAAATTATCTATGAGAATGCAGAAAGCTTTTCTCTACTAAGTCTCTAACTCATTTATATGAGATATTGGGCAAATTGAGTGCATTATAAGGGCTTTTGTAAATACCTGTTGTCTATTAAAACATTTTTTTTAATGTTTTGCCATAGAGCACAGGCCCTCACTTAGAGAGACAGGTGAGAGAGGCAAAATGAGAAATTATCCCCCAGACAGGATGGCCACGCCTCAGTCCCTTTTCCTCCATTCTCCTCTTGGAATTTTAGGCATGCATGCACACGACACAGCATGATTTTCAATCCACTGGGGTCAAGGACTTAAACCACAGTTGTCTATGTGGGAGACCAGCACCTTAACCACCATGCTATCTGCTAGCTCTGTATCAGAACTTTTTTAAAAATCAAAACGAATTCTCCCCATCAAAGCTCACAATCCCTAGAAAGAATCTGAGAAACTTGATCACTCATATTTAGTGACTGAGAAGGATTATTGTGTATCCTCTCATGGAATGACAAGAATTGTTACAGCAGACACAGGTTTTAGCCAGAGAAATGAAGCCCTGGTCATGGAATGCCAGATTTCAGTGACAGGCTGTGTGAAGAGAAATTCTGAGAATGAACCACATCCAGATGCCACCAACAACTGCCTTTTCACCTGCAAGTAACCCATACTGACTAGCTATTCGTTTCTCACTTTACTAGTCTATAGTTGTGCCTGTTTTGGGGTGGACATTGATGAGATGGGGAAACGCATGGGGAAAACTCACAAATTCATTCTGAAAGTCCTGGTATTATCAGTGGCCTATGCCAAAGATGGTTTGTCATGACTAAGAACAAAGTACTTCCCATCAATATTCTCTTCTCATTCCATCATTCTGACAAATTTGCTAAATGGAGCTCCTCACTCTCTTGTAAGTATTTTGTATTTGGGCCTGGTTTCAGCTTTAAATGCATCTCAGATAATTCAATTTGCATCACCAGAGCAAGAATGCGTACTCCTAATGACTGTGCACACACCTTCTGATTCAGCCACAAACCTGAATGTACTCTTGATTCATAAAATTCTACCTCACACAGACACACTCAAAATCTCATGCCTGTGGTAGCAAGGGTTCGAGACGGAAGTGCGCCTCCTCAAGGCAAAACTTAAGGTGATTGTTCTCTTCTGGATTGTTTTGGAATGCCCTGGCTACAGAATAATAATAGTATTTTACAATGAGAATAAAAATGTCATTAAAATAGCTCAAAAGACTACTTAAGAACATAACATTTCCATTAAGAACAATAATCCACTTCAACAGTTTAAGAGGTGATAAATAAAAAACATATGGGCTAAATTTTTCTTAAAATTGCACTCTAATTTCCAAATGAAATCAAAGATGTCTGGAAAAAAATCATTTTTGAAGATGCCAAACATAAGTTTAACGAGTGACTCAAGATATTGAGTAACGTCTAAAATAACTCAGTGTAAAAAGGTTGTACATTACACTAAAGCTTACCTATTTATTGAACATCGATATGCTAAACATTAAAAAAACTCCCATCCCTACCTTGAAGGAGAGGATAGTAGAATAGCTAATAATAGTATTATTTGTAATGAATGCAAAAATATCAAATTAATTTTAATATTTTGGGCTGGAGACATTTTTACCAAATGGAAAAATTCTCATCTATGATTTCTTAGTACTCTACTGCTTGCCATCCATGGCTTCGTGTATGTTTTATCCCTTACAATGGCATTTCGTCATTCCATTGTGAGCTCCAGTATAGCAGGGTGCCAATCATCCATATTTTGTTCCTGTCACTACAGTATGGAGTCAGATCCAGTGTATACATATACAATAAATGTGTAAATTCAAGGTTATTTTTCTTTTCTTGTTTTTAATTGTCAGAGGCTTTCACCAGAGAGAGTCAGAGAGGAAGAGGGAGAACGAGCCCCCCTGAATTAAGTGTGGTCACACCACAGTGCCTACTCTTTCATTTCTCCATCCTGTCAGGATTTTGGTAATCAGCAATTTTCAAACTGCCACGGTCAGGACTCAAACTGTGTGGTTGACCATATGGTACCCAGCTCCCGTAGCCACTAAGCCATAAGACTGGCCTTATTTGGGGCCAGTATTTGGCACTGTACTTAAGGCACTGGAATCCCACGTGGCTGACCATGGTTCAAATCCTGGACTAAGCAGCTTAAAACTCTCATTGTGTGCTTGTGTATGCATGCTCAAAATCCCAAGAGGAGAATGGAGGAGAAGGGATTGTGACATGGCCATCCCCTCTGGGAGGTGATTTTTCTATCTCTCTCTTTCTGTCACTCTCTTTCCAGTGAATACACATGCCCTATAGCAAAAATCTCTCTCTCAAAAAAGAAAAGACTGGCTTAATTTTATCACCTGCTTAGTGTTAGTTATTGGGCAGGAGAGTGATAGTGTTTTTTGATTGCTTACTTATTTTTTTTTTTCCAAACAAATTACTTCTGGGTTTGTATATGAAGATGACCCTGAGTGTGCTGGGAATACATGTGCCTGTGATATTGGATAAGCTAAGGCTGAGAGTCAATTGAGGCATCAAAACTTTGTTCTGGGTGCCATCACTCGATCTCACTCTATCATACACACACTCTTGCTGATGGAAGAAATCAATGAATACACTTCTTAAATAAATTTATTAAAAATGGCAAAGTAGGGGCCAACGGTTGGCATAATGACTGTGTCTCTGGATTCCCATGTAGTCGACCGCAGTTTGAGTCCCGGACCTGGTGGGTGTGTGTGTGTGTGTATGTGCCCAAGATCCCGAGAGGAGAATGGAGAAGGGATTGCGGTGTGACCATCCCCCCAGGGGGTGATTTCTTGCTTTCTGGCTCTCTGTCTCTCTCTGTCTTTCTGGCAAAAACCTCTCCAAAAATAAAATTAAAAAAAAGGCAAAGGAGTTCAACCCAGTTCCTCTGTTAAGGAGTTTCATTTGTTTTTCCTTTTTTTAATATTTAATATTCTACATTTCTGTTATGAACTAAAATTATGCAAAATACTAGGTTGTTGAGAAAGTCATGACATATATTTCTATGCAAAAATGCATCATGACTTTCTGAACAACCCAACACATCAGTTTGATTATTTTAAATAGAAATCTGGCTGTGCTATATTTAGTGTTTTATTATTCAAGGAGACATTCTTCAGTGTTTTCTGAACTCCATGATAATGGGACCTGGAATTGAGGAGGGAAATACTCTATGTGGCCTGTTTGAATTGATTCATTCAATTCAAGCTTTTCTTCTGACAGTGAATACATACTTGTTTTGTTCTTGGGTAGATATCAAAGGAATTGTTTGACTCTTTCATTCTAAGAATAATTTGTATAACTACATCAAAATCTTCTCCCATAGACGTTTTCTGACAGTATAATAATTTTTATCCTGAAATTTTCTTTATAATGATGTTTTCTGCATTGCAGTTTTACATAAAGTTATGTTTGTGGTAATCAAAAATCTTTGTCTCTAGAGCTCTCGCTCCACATTTTAATCATAGCAGACATTGCCTCTTCCAGTGATTCTCTCAATGCAAATATCTTGGCGTTTTATCTTGACGCTGTTCCACTGCCATTGACCTAGCTCCACTGGTGCAGATCATGAAGACTGGCTACCTTATTATAAAAGAAATCCCAGTACATTGAATGGGCTTGGAATCATACATGGTGTATTCTCCAACCACAATAAAATCAAATTGGAAATCAACAAAATAATTAAACTTGTAGAATCCACAAATATTTGGAAATTAATCGATGCAAATTCCAAATGATCCATGGGTCAACAAAGATAACAAGGAAAATTAGAAAGTGGATTTAACGGAATAAAACAAAAGCCAAAGTTATAAAAATTCATGGGTTAAAGCGAAAGTAGCACTTAGAGGGAAATTTATAGCTTTAAATACCTATCATAGAAGACTAAACATTCACCACAAGCAAATAAAAAAGAATAGCAGATTAAATCCAAAATATGAAGAAGGAATAAAATAATAAAGACTAGAGTAAAAACAAGATAGAATGCAGAAAAAACAGAGAAAATGAAAATGAAAATTGATTATTTTATTAAGTCAATAAAATTGACAACACTTTTGCTAGACTCACCAAGGGGAAAAAAAATATGGAAATCATAAAATGAGGAATGAGAGAGCCATCCTTAGTGTCCTTAAAGCAATTAAAAAATCTATATAAGGAATCACTAAGAACAACTTTATGCCAAGAAGTAAGACAAATTAGAAAAAAAGAGGCCAATTCCAAGAAAGACATGAACTACCAACATTTGTTCAGGAAAAAAATAAGACTTCTGAGTCAACAAACTACAAATGAATGACAGATTAGTAATGAAATATCTTCATTACTAATGAAGTAATGAAATATCTTCCTGTAAAGAAAATCCTCATACCCAGATAGTTTCACTGGTAAATTGATCAAATATTTAAAGAAGAAAATGACAAGTTATGACAAACTCTGTCTAAAAATATAGGAGAAAATATTTCTCAAATTAGTCTATAAAATTAATATTGTCCATCAAATAACTGCATTGCACATTATGGACAAATAGTCTTCATGCATATATATATATATGTGTGTGTGTGTGCATATATACACATATATATACATATATACAATTTCTCAATAAAATATCGACAAGCTAAATCAAGCAATATATAAACAGTATTATAAACCATAACCAAGTAGGAGTAATACCAGAAATACAGGGTTTGATTTAACATCAATACATTAATTGATGTTGTATACTATATTAACAGAATAAAGAACAAAAATTGTGAAAATTTCTATAGGCACACAAATTATATTCAGTATAAATATATATAAGTTGAATTTGTTATGAATATTTTTTCTTTTTTTTTTCTTTTGGAGAGTTTTTTTTTTTTTTTTTTTTTTTTTTTTTTTTTTTTTTTTGTCAGGGGGTCTGGGTAGCTATAGGGCACATGCTCTCACCAGAAAGACAGAGACAGACAGAGATACAGAAAGCGAGAAATCAGCCCCCAGGGGGGATGACCATGCTATAATCCCTTCTCCTCCATTCTCCTCTTGGGAGTTTTAAGCCACTGGGTGCGGGACGGGAACCACGGTTGACTACATGGGAGTCCAGCGACATAGCCATTACACTAACTGCTGGTTCCTGAGTATTTTTTCTTTACATGAGAGATAATATTATACACTTTGTAATTAAAGCACTATAGATGCAATACTATCACTAATAAATTTTTAAAAGCACTTCTGTTTGTTTGTTTTTGGTTTTTGCCATAGAGCATGTGCACTTGCCAGAGAGAGACAGTGAGAGGAAATTTGAGAAATCACCTCCCCAGTGGGATGGCCATGTCACAATCCCTTCTCTTCCATTCTCCTCCTGGGACTTTAGGCATGCATGCACACGTGAGAGATTTTTTTTTTTTCTAGTAGGGACATGCACTTACCAGAGACACACAGAGAGAAAATAAGAAATCATCCCCCAGTGGAATGGCCACGTGATGATCCCTTCTCCTTCATTCTCCTCTTAGGATTTTGGGCACACATGCATATGCGCCCAGAATGAGTTTCAAGCTGCCAGGTCTGGAATTTGAACCATAGCTGGCCATGTGGGAGTCCAACACCTTAACCACTATGCCACCTGCTGGCTTCTCCTAGCATGTTTTTAAAGCCACCAGGGTCAGGACTCAAACTGTGGTCAGCCATGTGGGAATCCAGTACCTTAACCATTATGCCACCCGCTAGCCCCCAAAGCACATATTTTTAAAATAATACTCAGATAAAAGATAATTTAAGAAATATAATCTTTATTTTTTAATTGCCAGGGGATATGTCAATTAAAGGATGTGCTCACCAAAGAAAGAAAGGGAGACAGAAAGAGAGAAGGAGAGATTACTCCCCAATGGGGTATGTTAATGATGCAATCTTCCCTTTCTCCATTCTGTTGGGACTTGGGGCATGTATGTATACATGGCTAGTGTGTTTTTCAAGTCTCTAGAGCTGAGACTCAAGCCATGACCAGTCATTTGGGATCGAGCTCTCTTAAGTACTGTTATGGGGCTGACCCAATACATATCTTGAGGAAAATACATTCCTAGGGTTTTAGGACTGGGAAATATTGGGCAATACATGTACGAATAGAGAGGAGAATTTCCTAATTATTTAAGATGTGCCTTTTTTTTCCAACAAAAATTAAAAGTATGTTTCTAATTATATTTATGCTTCCTTTTCACAGCCTGATATTAACAAAGTAGGGAGCCAATTTCTAAACCACAACAGTGGTTTGGCATATGTTGAAAAGATTTGAGGGTTGAAGAGAGATTTTTCAATCCTCAACTAAGAAAATCTCTTATGACACTGTAAAAATCCTGTGTTGGTCTCAGCAGATGGGATTGGGATATGACCATGGCCAGCATTGTAGAATGGCTTTATGACCCAAGGGAATTATCAAAGAACAGCTTCGTCCATGAGGAAGATGCAAAGACCATAAAAAGTAAGGTCATTTTCATTCACAATTGCTCTCCAATGGCATTTCTTATAACTTGATGCT
The DNA here is from genome assembly GCF_000334495.1 of Tupaia belangeri chinensis. Lineage (NCBI taxonomy): Eukaryota > Metazoa > Chordata > Mammalia > Scandentia > Tupaiidae > Tupaia > Tupaia belangeri. The sequence goes on along the minus strand of NW_006159506.1, from coordinate 4,600,813 downwards.
GAGGCTCATCCTTACACTTACTTACTATATTACCAGTAAATCCTAGTAGAACCCTATGAGAATTTTTACATTTCAGGTACCTTCTTTAGAAAAAAAAAAATAGATAGAGTCTTTTGCTATAAGGTGCATGTGCTTACTAGAGAGATAGAGAGACAGAAAATATCTGTCCTCAGGGGGGATGGCCATGCTGCAATCCCTTCTCCTCCAGTCTCCTCTTGGGATTTTTGACACGCACACACTCATGCCTTGTGTGAATTTTAAGCTGCCGGGTCCAAGATTGGAACCTTGTTGACTATATGGAAGTCCAGCAATGTAACCATTCCACCACCTGCTGGTCTCATTTCAAGTCCTTTCTGTAAATATTCACCTCCTGGCCTGAAGGCCTAGGTAAGCTAAATGAAGAAATGTTCTAAATGTTCATGACCTCTTCTACTGCTACACCATTTTCTCCCTCCAAGCCTGTACTGCAGTCTCATGGAGAATTTCCTACAACCAAAAATAAGAAAGATAATGTCAGGCTTGGTTACAGATGGTTCTGCATGATAGGCAGACATCATCCAACCTTGGACAGCTGCAACTTCTGTGTAGACCCATTGTTAAAGAACAGTAGTAAAGAAAAATCCTTCCAGTGGGCAGACAGTTAGACAGCATACCTGGCCAAGTGCCTGGAAGGAGAAATGGCCAGACTAAGGCCAAAATGGCTACAGTCACAGCTGAGTACCCAATCTGCCAGCATTAGAAATGAACACTAAATCCCCAGTCTGGCACAATTCACTTGGGTGATCTGCCAGCCGACCATTGGCAGCTTGATTCTACTGAACCACTTCCATCATGGAGGGGGCAACAGTGTGTTCCTACTGGAATAGGCATTTATCCTGGATATGGATTTTTCCTGACTTGCCCACACAATGCTTCTGCCAAAACTAACATTGGTGGACTTACAGAACGCCTTATCCAATATCATTGTGTTTTATACAATACTGCTTCTGATTAAGGAGCTCACTTCACAGAAAATGAAATGTGGCAATGGGCTCACGATAATGGAACTCACTAATCTCCTGACGTTCCTCATCATACTGAAAGCAGCTGGATTGAGAGAATAGTGGAGTGACTCTCTGAAGATGCAGTGACAGCACTGACCAGGCAGTAAGACCTTAAAGACCTAAGGTAGTGTTCTCCAAGTGACTGTACATGCTCTAAATCAACATTCAATGCATGATATGGTTTCTCCTATAGCCAGGATTCATGGGTCTGGAATCAAGAGGTGGAACTGAGAGTTGGCATCATACACTATTACCACTAGGGCTCTACTAATGAATGTTTCCCTCCCACCTCTGTGACTTTAGACATTGCCAGTCTTAGTACCAAAGGAAAAAAAGCTTCCATCAGGAGAAACAATAATTATTTTATTGAACTGGAAGTTAAGACTGCCAATGGGCCATTTTGAACTCATGCCTCTGGATCAACAAGCAAAAAAAGAGCAGTTACAGTGCAGTTAGACTATTAGTTGATCCTGATTACCAAGGGAAAATGGAGTTGCTACTACACTATTAGGATAAGAAATAGTGTGTCTGAAATGCAGGGTATTTTTTAGAGCAGGGTCCTCAGCTCCTGGGTCAGGAGGTAGTATTGGTACATGGCCTGTTAGGAAATAATGCCTAGAGGTGAGCGGCAGGCATCTGAGCGAAGCTTGACCTGTGTTTACGGCTATTCCCCTTTGCTCAGATTCCCTCCTTAGCTCTGCCTTCTGTCTGATCAGAAGGGGCACTAGATTCTCATAGATGTGTGAACCTTATTGTTAATTGTGCATGTGAGGGATCTAGGTTGCATGATCTCATAAACCAGTCCCTCCATTGGTAGAAAAATTGTCTTCCACAAAATTTGTCCCTGGTGACAAAAGGGTTGGGGACCGCTGCTTTAGAGCACCTGTTAGTACTACCTTGTCTTTTGACTTCAAGTAAATGGAAAACTAAACAGTTTGAGAGTTTTCTAAATTTTATCTCATTTATTACATCTAATAGTCCTGGCAGACAGGTATTATGTCTCTGAGAGTTAGTATAAATCCATGCCCACGACAACCATGCAAACCAATTGGCCTGTGTTTCAAATACAAAAAACTCTTTAGAATCAGCACTGACAGAGGTCAGATTGCAGGGAAAAAGTCCTAGTTTATAGAGGACTTGTGACAATGATGTGGCTTTGATTTTGAGTTTCTGGTCTGCAGAAAGCCAACCTACCCATCTGACTTTCATTCTTTCCAGATTGTTCTTTGCTTAAAAATAAACAACAACAACAAATAGCACCAACACAAAACAAAACTAAGTTATTTTGATATAGGGTTTTCAGTATCAAGCTGTCCACTGCCAGTCTCTTACAACTTTGGCTAATCTGAGACTCCCCTTTCTTTAAGAAAATGCTTGAGTTAAAAGATATACTTTTCCTATATAACCTAAGGAGACAGCCTTCTCTCTCTCTCTCTCTCTCTCTCTCTCTCTCTGTGTGTGTGTGTGTGTGTGTGTGTGTGTGTGTGTATGTGTGGTGTGGTGTGTTTTGCCACAGGGCAGACAAAGACAGCAAGAGAGACAGTAAGAGGAAAAGTGAGAAATCACCCATGGGGTATCACCACGCCTCAAAACCTTCTCCTCCATTCTCCTGGGATTTGGGGCATGGACACACATGTGCCCAGTGTGAATTTCAAGCTGCCGAATCTGGGACCTGAATCACGATTGACTATATGGGAGTCCAGCACCTTCACCACCACTCTCCTTTCCCTAAGAAAATGTTGAAGTTAGGAAGAATATCTTTACTGTATCACCTAAGGAGACAACCTTTTCAAAGTTTTCCCTAGCTTTGAGATAATGAATTTGCATATCCCCATTCAAGAAGAATTACATTTTTTTCTAACCCAGGAAATCTCATAGAGCATAGCATCTTTTTAGAAATCTGATCAGGATAAAGTACATTAATTAAGTAAGGGATATGGAAGCCATGATAATATTTAGATCAAAAAGAGTGTTATTTCTTGCTATTTAAATGTTAATGTTTCCTTTTCCTGTAGTCTTGTCTAATCTGATTTTTAAAGTCATTCATAAGATCCGATCAGTGGATATGGAACTTTTTTGCATCTTCATTTGTTTTAAAGTCACTAAATGATGTTTATTATAGAAATCTGAAATTGCATTCGAGTGTTTGCCTCTTTTCTCATTCCTATGTGTGCCAATTAATTTCCTGAGTTGAGAAATCAGTGCCAGACTTTGTTCTATTTTTAAGAAAACATTTTCCATTGACTAGGGATAGAAATAGGCATACTGTTAGCTCCTTAGCAATGAAGATTTCCAAATTGTTTCCCCAAATTGAAAACTCACATGTTCTTCTGAACTAGCAGAGCAATGAGTAACCTTGCCTAACCCCAATATTTATAAGAATTAATTTTTGTGAGGAAAAAAGTTTATAACAGCAAAGACATGTGATTGCTAGAGATGTAGAAAACATTCAACTTGACGTGAAATTTGAAATTTGGCATCAGTCCACTAAGACACTATGTGTTTTCCGTATTGACCTGTTCTTATTATGCCCATTCTTCTTTCAATAGTTTCTTAAGAAGAGTATATATATTGTTAGGAAAAAATTTACATGGCTTTTCGGTTGTATGTGTCCTTTAATATTTGCTTAACTTAATTAGCAATACTAAGAATATGAATTGAGAATAGTAAAATTAGATTAGGGTGCTAATAATTATGAGAAGTTTATTTTTATTTTTATTCTTTTAAACTTTAAGTTCTCACAAAATAAACAGCTCTCGAAAATAAAGTTGGGTTAATTCCTAACTTCCTTCCCTGATTCAATCAGCAATTTAGCTTTTTTATTTCTTTTACCTTTTAGAAATACTTCCACTTCCTTTCTTCTTAAAAACTGTCTCCAAGTAACCTCCAATAGCCCACAGGGTTTTGAGAAAAAGTTTGTTTTTGTTTCTGTTCCATTGCTTTACTGAATAATATTGGGCAGGTCGGTTAACATGTCACTTCAGTTTCCAAACCTGCACATTGGCAGTGGTTATGATAATAAATTGATACATTGCACGCAAAGCACTTTATAAAGTATAGGTGAGAAACACAGTCTACTAATACTTTTATTTCTAAGAGAAAATTTTGTGATAAGGCATGTGAGCATTTGCCAGAGAGGCAGAGAGAGACAGAGAGATGGAAAATGAGAAATCACCCCCAGGGTGGGGTTGGCCACACCTCAGTCCTTTCTCCCCCATTCTCCTCTCAGGATTTTGGCACACATGCAGATGTGCCTGATACGAGTTTTAAGTCACTGGGTCTGAGACTCAAACTGCAGTCAACTACATGGGAGTTCAGAGACATAATCATTACCCATTACACCATCTCACCATCTGCTGGTCCCAGTTATTTTTAAACTAAGACATTTTAATTATGTATATATCATATATATTTATTATCTATTATTATGTATGTATTATATATAATATATACACATATAATCTATATGTATATAAATATTATTGTGTGTGTATGTATAT
>NW_006159506.1:4588213-4596260 GCF_000334495.1 Tupaia belangeri chinensis | reverse complement strand
CCTCGACTGCTAAAATGGTATATCCTCTTTGTCTCATGACCAGTCCTGTGAGAGAACCTGTGAAATTGGAAACCCTATGGCTTTTGAACTTGTGAAATTGGAAAGCGTGTCGGCCAGAATACTCTGTCCTCTCTACTTACAAATTTAGTGGCCTTGTATAAAATGCTAAGCCCAGACTGGCCCTGATGACACAGTGGTAAAAGGACCCCCACATAGTTTACTTAGTTTTGAGTCCCAACCCTGGAGGCTTAAAGATTATGCCATGCACATGTGTATGCAGGCCCAGGAGGAGAGCGGGATTACGGTATGACCATGTCCCATTGGGAGGTTCTCTCTCTCTCTTTCTTGTCTCTTTTGTCTTGGTGAGTACACGTGCCCTCTGCATAAAAATTAAAAATAAATAAAACCTAGGAAGAAAAATACTAACCACTTTGGAGGCTGTTTTCTCTTCTGTAAAATCAAATTTGAAAAAACACTATATTGCAGGATGATGGGGAGCTTGTATAGCTTGATGTACATGAAACTAGTGTAGAATGAACACCTCCAGGAGAGACTGACTAGCTTGCTACACCTGGATATAACCACTGAATAAATTCAAATTATTTTTACATTGCGGAAGCTGTTCCTTCTATGATTGCTGTACTCATTTTTTTTTTTTTTTTTACTTGCAGTGGGAGACTTCATCATTTTTTTAACTGAAGATGACCTGAATATATAACTTATTTCTTATTAGAATGCTAAGTCAAACTTTAGCATCCATTCCTCTCTCACTCATTCAAAAAATAAAGTCATTATTGGTATTCAACATGAATTGTTACTTTTTAATAAAACAGCTATTAAATATTTTTGAGAGGTTTTTGCTATAGGGCGTGTGTGCTCGCCAGACCCACAGAGAGAGACAGAGAGTAAGAAATCCCCCCCCAAGGAGGATGGCCATGCTGCAATCCCTTCTACTCCATTCTCCTCTAGGGATCTTGGGCATGCACACACACATGCCTGGAATGAGTTTTAAGCCACTGAGTCAGGGTGCGAACTGTGGTCAACTACATGGGAGTCCAGCAACATAGCCATTACGCTAACTGCTGGTCCCAGCAACAGCTATTAAATTTTTAAATAGGCATTTCATAGTTACCTAGTTGTTTATTTTTTTTTTTTTTGAATTTTATTTTGAAAGATTTTTGCTCTAGGGCATGTATGCTTGCTGGAGAGACACAGAGAGACAGAGAGACAGCAAAAAATCATTTCTCGGGGGAATGGCCATGCCACAATCCGTTCTCTTCCTTTTTTCTCTCAAGATTTTGGGCACGCCCACACGTGTGCCTGGTGTGTTTCAAGTCACCAGGTTCAGAACTTGAACCATAGTTGATCACAGGGGAGTCCAGCAATGTAACCATTATATCCTCTGCTAGTCCCACCCAGTTGTTTATTTTAACCAAGGTTTTCTGCTTGGTCAAGATAAAGATATCAAGGACCAGCAGTTAGTGTAATGGCTATGTCGCTGGACTCCCACGTAGTCGACCGCAGTTCGAGTCTTGGGCCCGGTGGCTTAAACTCACGCCGGGCACGTGTGTGTGCATGCCCAAGATCCCAAGAGGAGAATGGAGGAGAGGGGATTGCAGTGTGGCCATCCCCCCTGGGGGGCGATTTCCCATTTTCTGTCTCTCTGTCTCTCTCTGTTTGTCTGGCGTGTGCACGTGCCCTATAGCAAAAACCTCTCCAAAAAAAAAAGAAAGAAAGAAATGGTCAATTTCAACAATACAAAGCTATCAGATTGTTTTTGTATCTGGCATTGGGGTTATATGAACTACCCTCTCAAAAGCTCTCAGGTATTCCACATAACTCAAAACATTTAATTAAAATTATAATCTTGGGCTTGAGCATTTGGCAATAATCATTTCACTCCATTCAGACAGACATAGGTCTGTAGGTGTAAATTGCAGCACCTAAGCATACTGTGATCCTGAATTTCTTCAAGCCCTAGTTGCCTCTTAAGACAGAAATCAAAAATAGTTCATCCTTTGTATTTCTTTTAAGGATAATTCTTACAAATACCTTAACATAGTGCTTAGAACATACAAAATATCTCATAAATGTTTCATTGTTATTGATATTTCTCTTTTCTCTCTTTTTCTTTTATTTTTTTGAGTTTTTATTTTTTATTTTTTTGACTTAGGGTGTGCTTACTGGGGAGAGAGACAGAGGCAGTGAGAGGGACAGTGAGAAATCACCCCCCCCAATGGGATGATCATGCTGCAATCCCTTCTCCTCCATTCTTCCCCTGGGATCTTGGACACTCATAAACCCACGCGCCTGGTATGATTTTGAAGCCACTGGGTTCAGGACTTGAACCACTGTCAACAGTGTGTGACTCCAGTGATGTAACTACTTTGCCATCTACTGACCTGATATTTCTTACCAAAAATTTTATTTTCTCTTTCTTTCCCATTGTTCTTTGCCTTTTTCCTTCTCCTCTTTTCTTCTACTTTCTTTACTTCCTTTCATAGTTCCTTGAACTCTTTTATTATTATTTTTAATTCCTAAACTGTTTTCTTCCCCTTTCTAAAGCCGTCAATTATTCAAGTGCTTCCCATATCCCGCTTATTGTCATAATTCCTGTCAAGCAAAACTAGACTCATTTCCAATTTTATGTAGATAGTATTCTGGTGGAACAGACAGATATTCATAAAATAATCATGTAAACATGCAAAACCGCTACTGTGACAGGAGCTACAACAGAGAGACGGAACCATGGTCTGAGGGGAAGCTCACTTTGTCAGAGTAAACGGAGGCTTTTCTAAGTAGAGGACATTTAATCCGAGTGCTGAAGCATCAGTTGGAGCAAATGAGATGAGGAGCAAGAGAAGACCATCGTGTGGGGCCAGCAGATGGCATAATGGTTACATTACTAGACTCCTAAGTAGTTAATTGCAGTTCGAGTCCTGGACCCAGTGGCTTAAAATTCATGCTGGGCACATGTGCATGTGTACCCAAAATCCCAAGAGGAGAATGGAGAAGAAGGGATTGTGGCATGGCCATCCCTTCTGAGGGGTGATTTCTAACTTTCTGTCTCTCTGTCTCTCTGGTGAATGCACATACCCTAGCAAAAATCTCTCTAAAAAATACAAGAGAAGACCATCCCACCAGAGGGAACAAGAGGGCACAAGCACCATAACAGGAAAGAGCTTTGTGTGATATGAGGGCCTGAGAGAAGAGTCAACACACCAAGTAACCAGGAGATAGGGAACGATGTGTAGAAAAAGCTAGATTGGGCATGGCTGGCCATATTGAGGAGTTGGCTTTGTCTTAAGGAAAATGGGTGGCTAAGAAAGTGATATGGATAATATTTTTGAAGAGTCACACATGTTAAAATCTCTTCTATTGCCTTTGCATGAGTAACTCCATTTCCATACAATCTTCAATATGTTGAGGCCTACTGAAAGAACTCAAATAGCTTCCTAAAAATGTGTTTAACCATTTTTATTTATTTTCTTATTCTAAATAAATATTTCTTTGGTCACCTAAAAATGAAAACAAAAACAAAACAAAAAGTAACTCTTGTTTTCTGGGTGGATTTAAAGGCCACCAGAGTGGATATGCAGCTAAACTCCTGGGAAGCATCTCTGAGAAAGATACTGATGTTCTGGTTGAGGATGGTGGACTACAGATGGTGGGAACTATCTAGGAGGCAAAAATCAAAGGAATTTCTAGTGGGACTGGAAAAAGGAAGTATCAAAGATGACTCAAGATTTCGGTTGTGGGGCTCAGGTGCAGTTGTTCATGCTGGCTGATGCTGCTACTCAGCAAGCTAAGGCCATACAGGAGGCCCAGGTTCGATTCCCAGTCCACCCTAACAGTCAGGCATCTTGTCAAAGCTGTGGCCTCAGCTACTCAGGAGACTGAGGCAAGATAATCATGACATAGGAAGTATCTGTCTTTAAAAAATAATAGATGTTTAGTATAGACAGACAGGATGATCGTTTTTAGAAAAATGGGAGCATTGGGGCTGGCAGGTGGCATGGTGGTTAAGGGTGCTAGATTCCCACGTGGCCAACCATAGTTCAAGTCTTGGACCTTCCAGCTTGCTTTCTCACTTTCCCTCTCTCTCTTCCTCTCTGGTCAAATGAAAATAAATAAGTACAGTTAAATAAAATAATTCTTAAAAGAATACAAGAACAAATAATGGGATCATGAAGGAGGGTGTGAGGGGTTATAAATGAGTTCTAATTAGACAGCTTTAGATTTAGACCGATTGGGATGCCCACAAGAAAATCTCAAGAAGGCTTTGGATATGTGGGTCTGCAAGTCAGAAGACAGCTGTGCTGGAAGTACATATTTGTGATTCACCTATAAATAAGCTGTACTTCAAACCACAGATCTGTTTGAAAGAAATGAGAAAACACAGAGTAAGAATAAGAGAATACCAAAGATCTCTATTTCATGTTCAAGGCAGATGAGGCTGATTCTGAACTAAAGACAGAGAATGAACAGAAAAACTAAACAAAAGAAAGGAAAAAGCAATAGCAACAACAACAAAAAACAAAGGAAATAAAATCTGGAGAGAGTAGGGTCTTAATGCCAAAGAAGGAGAAAATTTTCAAAATAATTCAAAGCTGTGAATGTAGCTGAAAGGACTTGTGCAAAAATGACTGGAGATCTTTTAAATTTTATTATCTGGATGTCATTGTTAACATTAATGAAAAATGGATTATATGGTGTAATGTAGATAAATCCATATTGGGAAAAAGTGAAGACATAGAGGGAATGAAAAAGACCACTCCTTTTGAGAAGTTTGGCTATGAACTGAAGAAAATAGAGAAGTTACTCAAAGGAGATGAAATGTCTAGAGTACTTGCTGTTTTGTAGAAGAGGAGTGAGCATATTTAAATGTCAATGGGAAAGCTCAAGTTGAGAGAGAGAAAGATTTAGACATATAGAAATAGAGAATGAGACTAAATATGTATAAGTGAGGTCCTTGTAATAATTTGAGACACCTCTTGAGGCTGAAACTCATAGTATAAATGTAGAAATTAGCTTGAGGCAGGAAGAATGACATTCTTGAATTTCAGCAAAAGGAAAAAGGATAATGATCAAACCCAATAGATAGACAACAGCTATAGATATTTATAGTAAATAAACAATGCACACCATTACTGACATGTTCTACACATGGCAGCTCAAGGTTTTCAGCAACTCATGCAACACATCACACTCATGAGCCAACTGAGGTTTTGGAAATGGAACAAAAATGCAATGGAAAACTCCCCCTTCTTTCAAAGCATAAATTGAAATAAGGAAACAATTAAAAACACTAAAATCACTCCATCTGAGCTGATCTTGCTAAGTGTAACATTATTGTGACAAGTTTTTTAAAATACGATTTAATGATATCTAAGTAAGCCTGAGCTTTATAGCAAAAGTGCAAGTTAGAGAGTGTGAATCTGTAATTATCTCTGATTTCAGCAAAGACATGGGTAATGAGACTCAAGACATTCATGTATTCATAGAAAATTGGGACATAGGTGGGTAAACAGAACAATTTAATTAGCCTGATCCTCTAGGTAGAGGTAAATGGTCTATTTGTGTTGGGTTAATGAACTCTTCCAGGGCACTCAGTAGAACCATGGAGCCTTCAAAGAACTCATTGACCTCACAGGGATGAACACTTTTTCTATCAGAGAGCCCTTTATTTACCAATCTTTACACTCTGTAGGAGAAAACCACATATTTATGAGGTACCAGCTTCCCATAGGTAAAGGATGTGTTTTTCAAGGATTTATGTCCTGAACACAACCAAATGAAATTTTCTGGTAGAATTATTTTCCTTCACATGCATAAATTGATACCACATAGAATCATTTCATTTCATCAGTATGATACACATATGAAACACTAGCAAAGATTTTTGGTTTTGGTTTTGTTTTAGCTTTTTGCCACAGGGCATGTGTGCTTTACCGAAGAGAGAAAGACAGAGACAGGTAAAGTGAGAAATCACCCTGTAAGTGGGATGGCCATACAGCAGTCCCTTCTCCTTCATTCTCTGCTTGGGATCTTGGGCATGCAAGAACACATGCCTACCATGATCTCTTTCAATACTCTGGTCTGGGACTTGAACCACAGTCAGACATGTGAGAGTTCAGCACCTTACCACTACTCCACCTGGTGGCCCCAATAGAAGCTTTTATGTGAGTTGTTATCTCTGAATCATACCTAATTATTATTCAGTATTGAGAGATGTTTGTCCAAAGCTGGAGGAGGGAAAAACCAGTAGTTGGTGGATCTTTTTTTATTTTTTTATTTTTTCATTTATACAGTTGTTTCTTCTTCCCTGGGTATGAAGCATAGTAATGTTTATTTGACATTTTTTCTGAGCATTCATATGAGTGATAATCATGTATGGAGACTTACTATATACTAATGAAAAATTACTCCATGATGAGGGAAAGCATACAAAAGACATAACTAAATATATAACCATTCGTGTTCATTGGATTATCACAAGCAACTTTTTTTGTTTGTTGTTTTTTTTATTTTTTCACTTTTTTAAATTGTGATTTCTAGTTTACATATAAGTGATGCATATCTTTGTGGGCTACCGTAAGTTTTCCAAGACATGCATCCAGTGTATAATAATCAAATCAAAGATATGCACATATTCATCTACTTCAATATTGAACATTGCATTATGGTGTATCCATTTGTTAGTCATTTTGCCAGGTTTTTAAAAATATGTATAAAAATTGTCCATATCTTTATTGTATTGTGATACACCATCCTAAAGTTTCTTCACCTTTTTATATGCATTCTGTATCCATTAAAAGTTTTTTATGACATGCTCCCTCCCCCACCCAAGCAATTTCTGGTATCTATCATTACTTTCTTTATTTCTATGCTTTCTAGTGCACTGGTTTTGTTTAAAATTTTCTTTCTGCTTTCTAGGTCTCAGCTAAAACAGATAAGAGGAAAAGAGAAAATGCAATATTAAGTTCTTTCCCTTGAATTTAACAGTTATCCATGACTCTCACTTTTCTATATGCCTTAAGCATAGGGGGACATCTTTTCAAGGGTGATTGTAGAACAAACAACTTCAGAAAAAAAAATAGTGTCTCCCTTTGGCACAAAAAGTGGATATGCTTGTATCCTTTTATAAGATATTGAGGTTTCCTTCAGTTCCACAAACCCACTGTGCATACAGGTTCCACTAGAGTCCTTTAATCTTACCCATAGGTTTTGGGAAGCAGGAGGATTCAGTACAAACATGATACTCATGCTTCTTGCTGTGCTGTGAGTAATCAAGTCCTTAGTTTCTGAACCAGGAGTGTTATGTCTTCTGTCAGCATCCATGAAGTAATGGCAGGCTAATCTGTTCATTTGCAAGTTGGGCAATAATATCAGACATGTAGTAGCTCTTCACAGTCCTTTTCCCCTTACTTGTTTCTATTGTTTTATAAGTTCTTCCTGAGCAACAACTCATAGTTATGTAAATTATTTGGAGTTTCTGCTTCTTCTCTCAAAAGAAAAATATGAACAATTGACCAATCAGGTTTATAATGAAACCCAAGATGATCTTGATACCTTTGAGTACAGCCTCTATCTTCAAACTTCTATCACGTCTGAAATCTTAACTGGGAAAATTTAGACATAGTGTCTAAATCTTGAAAATTTTGAAAAATTAAAACCATAGACAAGTGTTTCATATCATAACAATTTCACATTAACCTTCCAGAATTTTGTTTAAAGATTGTCTCAGTATTCTATTGTTAGTTTGCCTTAGCATGTATGAATATTTCTAAACAGGGACCAGCAGTTAGCGTAATGGCTATGACGCTGGACTCCCACGTAGTCGACCACGATTCGAGTCCTGGACCCGGTGGCTTAAACTCACGCCAGGCGCATGTGCGTGCATGCCCAAGATCCCAAAAGGAGAATGGAGAAGAAGGGATTGTGGCGTGGCCATCCCCCCTGGGGGGTGATTTCTTGCTTTCTGTCCCTCTGTCTCTCTCTGTCTGTCTGGCGAGTGCACATGCCCAATAGCAAAAACCTCTCCAAA
>NW_006159506.1:4563221-4587646 GCF_000334495.1 Tupaia belangeri chinensis | reverse complement strand
GTCGTGCGAGGGCACATTCCCAATAGCAAAAACCCCTCCAAAAAAAAAAAAAAAAAAGAATATTTCTAAACATGAAATAATAGTCTTGTTTTATCTTAACTTTGTGTATTTTTTTGTATGCTCTTTAGTCTTAATACCTTAAACAAGAAACTATGTTACCAGAAGTTTTCAAATAACACATTACAAATAAAAACTCCCAAATTGACTGCATCTTTTCTTATTGCTCAACAACTTTCAAACAATTGAGAAATTTGTTTTGGATGAAGCACTAAGGTTTTCTCCTTCCATTCCCAGCCCCAATCTACATAGTCTGCAGTTCTTCCCTGGCCATTGATTGATGTCAGCATGACAACTCTCAGACAGAAGACAAAAAATATGTCCTGGGTTTTCTGGTTCTTCAAGCTTCTGGTTCAGACCAGTGCCAGCAATTACACATACTTAACTCCATTCTCATGAATACAGAGAAAGCAAAATCTCCTTAGGCTGCAAGAATAGCTAGCCTCATTCTCTCATAATATCTCTGGCTCAATGGCTGGAGGAAAAAAGAAAAAGAAAGAAAAAAAAGAAAGGCATGGTCGGGGGCACATCAGGACACAAGAGAGTGGCAAGTTATTTTTCTGCCTTTTCTCTGATTTTTTTGTTTCCCATAATTGGGACAAGGCCTTATGTTTACAGGAAGCTGACAGAACACTGGAGACTGCTGGTACACAGGAACCAGTACAGTCCCATCAACTATTTATTCAACACATCTTTACTGAGTATCCGCAGTATAATCACACTGTTGTAGTGTCAGCATTGTTCTAAGTTTCGTGAATAACAACTAGAAAACAAGTTGTTTTCAGACCTTGTTCTCTTTAAATTCATGATCAGGAAGAGATAGTAATATTGAGAAGAGAGATGGAACTAAGAAAGAGAGAGAAATACAGAGATATAAAGACCATGAGACAAAAAGTTTAGTGTAACTGGATATTAGAAAATATAATGGTTTATGATAAAATGGGAAATATATTCAAGAGCTAAAGATCCTTTGAGGACTAGTACGTATTCATTTAGGGCAGAGAGAATTATCTCTATGCAGTTTGTTTGCAATCAATCCAATTAAAAGATGGACAAGTGAGCTGAAGAAGACATAGGGAAAGTTTTTTCATGTAGGAAATGTTCAACATCCCTTATCATAAGGGAGATGCAAACCAAAACCACAATTAGATACCCCAGTCAGAATAGCTAAGATTAAAAATATAAAGAATGATAAGTACTGACAAGGCTAAAGTGAAAACAGAACTATCCTACACTGTTGGTGGAAATGTAAATTGGTACAGCCACTGTGGAGAACGATGTAGAGATTTCTCAAAAACCTGCAAATAGAACTTACTTACAATCCAAAAATTTTACTCCTGGGTATCTACCCCAAAGTTAGGAATACACTCAATCCGAAAAACGCTTACACATCCATGTTTCTTGCAGCATTATTCACAATTGCTAAGACATGAAATCAACCCAAATGTACAAGAACAGATGAATGGATTGAAAAAGTGTAGTATATATGCAATACAGAATACAGCCCAGCCATAAAAAAAATGAGATTCTGGTATTTGATAGAAAGTGGACAAACATAGAAGACTTAATGCTAAGGGAAGGAAGTCAGATTATGAGAGAGAGGCATTGTATGTCCCCACTCAATATATACCAAATATCTGCACTCTATGGCAGAAATTGAAAGACCGTTAAGGTATAAAAACATGGAGAGAAACTATGTGGGAGGGCAACGGGCAATGGGGTGGGGTTGTGCAGGAAGAAAGGAATAAAGAGGGAAATAAAGTAAAACATTCCATAGGAGTGAAAATGAAAAAGTGATCTGCTGAATAAAAAAGTGTGCGGGAATATCTTTGACTGGACTAATATTCAGTGTATTCATGCTGGGAAAGCTCATTTTATGCTGTAAAGATGAACAGGGAATAAATGTAAAAATGTAAGAAAAAAATATATTTAAAAAAAGACTTGTCATAGAGTGAATTATAGATCAATGAGAGTAGGAGCAGGTGTGAGGATACCAGCTGAGAGACTTTTGTTCTAACCAAGAAAACAGTTGATGTTGGGCTAAACAATGAAGGAGATGATAAAGATAATAACGAGTCCACAGATTCTAAAAGTATTTAAAAGAGTCGGTATCTACTGATAGTTAATTGAACATAACATAGGAGGGAAAGAAAAGTTTACACAGGGTTTCTGTCTATACCAATCATCTGGGAAGATGATAGCATTCATTGTGTAGAGAGCATGAGAAGAGGATCCTGACTGGAAGGAAAAAAATAATATGTTCTGCTTTTGACTCATTGACTTTGATATAAAGGATTTCAACTATGTTGGTCTGGAGCTAAGGAGAGAAGTCAGGTGCTAAAGATAAAAACGTGGGTTTTGGCAATTTTTTGGCAGTAAAGACTTGAGAATGGGTAGTAGAACCATTTACAAGAAAAGGAGGGAGGAGCTTAGGTCAGCATCTGGAAGAAAACAAATTTAATAGCTATAAAGAAAAAATGAGAAATAACTGACAAAGGAGAGTAGGAAGTGGCTAGAGAGAAAGAAAACCAGGAGGAGATGGTGACAGGAAGTCAAGAGAGAGTGTTTCAAGAAGGAGGTTAACTGTAGAGAATTGTGCTGAGTTAATCCACACAAAGATTAAGAAATTTGGATTTACCAATAAGGAAGATATTTATATTTCAAAATAAAAACCAGAGAAGAGATAAAAGTGTGTGCGTGTGTATATGCACATACATATGTATATGTGTGTGTGTGTGTGTGTGTGTGTAGGAGAAAGGATTGCAGTACGGCCATTACTTTCTCACTCTCTGTCTTTCTGCAGTGAGTGCATGTACTCTATGGCAAAAACCTAATACAATCAAAATTAAAATAATATAAATTAAAGTAGCATGGGTGAAGGCTATAGCAGAAAAATAAAAAAGAGGAATCAAAAACAAAACTGATCTGGAATATAGGAGCTACTTATGGAGAATAAACCCAACCCAGTGACTTTTAAAAATTCTCTTACTTTACATTTGTCTCTAACAACTTTTTGAATGTTATAATATTGTCTTTTAATTATTTGTTAGTGAAGTAACATATTTTCCTCATACAATAACTTAAAAATGTAGAAAACTTTAAAAATAATCCATACTTTTACCACGAAAAGAAAAACAATATTGACATTTGGTTTTTCCATCAGATTTTTTCACATAAATTTTTATCATAGTATACAAATTACTTTGAAATATATTTTCTTCATATTGTTACAATGAAATGAATTATATTGTATTATAAGTTGTATTAGATTAGATCATTACATCTAAAATGAATTTATGTGAATAGCAATCACACTTCTTAAAAGCTTACAATCTTGAGGGTTGGCAGGTGGCATGGTATTTAAGGGTGTTGTACTCCCACACGGCTGATCATGGTTCAAATCCTGGACCTGATGGCTTTCTTTCTCTCTCTCTCTCACTGTGTGTGTGTGTGTGTGTTCTAATCTGGTCAAATTAAAATAAATAAATACATAAAGTTAAAATAATTCTTTTTAAAAAAGCTTATAATTTTTTTTCTTTTAATTTGCCAAAGGGTACATGTACTGATAGAGAGAGACAGAGTGAGAAGGAAAGCAAGAAAGCACCCTCAATAATACATGGTCATGCCATCATCCTTTCTCCTCTATTTTTCCCCCTTTACAAGATTTCGTACATACATGTTCATGAACCTGGTATGTTCCTCAAGTCACTAGGTCAGGGACTATCACCTATGTGGGATCCAGTTGCCTTAGTCACAGGCCACTGGTTGGTCCAGACTTTTAGTTTTTTTAACTTTGATTTTATTAGTTTTTGAAAAAGGCATGTCAAATAGCCCGTTTCCCAGAATTAATGGAAGTCTCAGTGAAATAAAATATCTGAGTGTACATTATGTCCATTCTTTGTATTGGTAACTACTTTTCTTAGAAAAATATCAAAACATTGCTGTTTTCTTTTAAACTACATTTTTCTTAATAATAGAAAGATTGTAATTGCTAAGTCCCTTTGTAGTGGATGTTATCTCTTACCGGATTGACTATACAGTCTACCTCTATTATTTCTAACCAATTTAGTTATAATTAGTTACCTAATTTATTTTTAAAAAATATTTCAATAATCGACTAAAAAAAATGAGGAAACGAAAGAATAAGGATTGTGACATGACCACCCTCCACTGGGGATGCTCGCTTGCTCTCTCTCTCTCTCTCGCACACACACACACACACACACACACAAGGATACTTGAGCTCTGACAATTCACAATTAAAAAGAAAGAAAGAAAGAAAGATTAAAACACAAATTTGTAATCCAGAAGTTTCCATGGATTGAGTTAAATACGGCTTAAGAGGCGCTTCTGTTCAGGGTTTGATGAGGCTTATGTCAAGGCAGCAGCAGGGCCTATGGTCTCATTGGGAACTCAGGGTTTTATGAGACTTGCTGGTGGTTGGCAGAATACAGTATGATCCATCCTCTCACACCTTGGTAGCTTCATTTATGAAAGCTAGCAGGAGATTCCCCTTCCAATCTGTTAAGGAGTCTTTCCCAGGAAACTTCAAAATGTTTGTGAAGGAATTAAATTAAAATACAAGTTTATTTAGGTGCAAAATAAACACATACATAGATTTTTCATAATATAGAGTTTCCATGAACTTCTTGAAGACCTCGCTATAACACACCATTTTGTATCAGAAAACAAAATATATTCACAGCTCTCACTCCTGCTTAAGGAAAGAAGACACAAACCACTTACATCAGGGGTGGAAATGTGGGGAGCCACTTAAGAGTCCTGCCTTCCATATTCCCAAACCCCTTATGGTAGTACATGGTAATTTACACAATAAGTATGTATGCCCCTGAGATTTTTCAATTTTCTCAAAGTTGTAACAAACCAGATATGCTAGATAATCCAGATAGAGCAACAGCCTCAGGCCCCTGGAAAACAAAACACCATTTATGAAGGCCAGCTGAAGGATTAGCCCTGACATCAGGTAATGCAAAAACTACTATTTCTGTATTTATTTGACCAGGCTTTGGTGCAAATTAGAAAAGAACACTCCAGCCAGTCCAATCAGTGGGAGAGTGGGTTATGTCCTCCATTTGGATATTCATCCCTACTCTAGCTGAGCACAATCCAAACACCTGTCTAAGGAGGTTTGGTCCACTGCAGAGAGCTCTGGAGTGAAACCAGAGTCCCGGATCTGCTTCTCTACAGTTCTGTGATCCAAGCCAGGCAGCTTCCTCTTTCTAAAGCAAATATTCCTCATTCATAAAAAGAAAATAGTTACAGCCATCCTGCTACGTAGATTATTTTGTAAGGCACCATGCATATGTTCTATGGTTTATCAGTCACAGTGGTAGATTGAACCATATGAAATGGCCATTTTTGAAGATTAAAATAGTTTAAAACCAGACCAGTTAGGCGGTGTGGTGCGTAAGGCACTGGATTTCCACATGGCTAACCATGGTTCGAGTCCTGGATCCAGTAGCTTAAAAATCACACTAGGTGCACATATGGACATACCCAAAATTTCAGGAGGAGAATGGAGGAGAAGGGATGGCTGCATGGCCAAGTCTCTGGACATTTCTTACTTTCCCTCTTGTTCTCTTTGTCTGTCCATATGTCCTATAACAAAATCTTGAATATAAAGTAAAATATCAGCAATCTCATACAATTCCATGTAATAATAGATTTATTTAAACATCTCTCATTCCCAGAAAATATTGATGAACAAACATTCCTTTTTAAAACTCATCCCATGGGTTTAGTATATCACCCAAATTCTTCTATAAAGAATTTTGACACTCATAGCTCAGTAGGAAATCATTTCCAGGAAAGGATGGGAGAGCCTTATGCCCTCTGGAGTTTTTAAATGATGCCCATACAACCGTAAGTATTATTAAAAGAATATCCACCATAAAATACCCAATGAATACCCTAGTGAATAATTAAAATAATATTGCAAACCTTGTTATTATATTTTTTTAAAAAAAGAGTTGAATATTTATGCCCACAAACCATGCAAACTTGCTACTACCCCAAGGGTTTCTTTGGCTAAGGGTGTGTTTGTGGAAACCAAACATCTGTTTTGAAGTATCATTGGCTGAGCTTTGGAACTACGTCCATTGTTAGAAGGTGATAGTGGAAGGGCCTCTGGAAATCCAGATCCTGAGCTGAACCAGGAAACTCTAACTTCACAGATGTCTTATTGGTTAGTAGGAAGATAGTTTTCTAGTTGTTCCCTCTCCAATTTGGAAATGATCTTAGGGTGTCATTGTACAGATAGCACACTTACATTTTTTCTTGGTGTGGGAGCGATTTTTGCCACAGGGCACATGCATTCACCCCACAGACAGAGAGACAGAAAGTGAGAAATCACTCCCCAGGGGGAATGGCTATGCTGCAACCCCTTCTCCTCTATTCTCCTCTCAGGATTTTGGGCACACATGCACACACGCCCAGCGTGAGTTTTAAGTTGCTCAGTTCGAGACACGAATTGTGGTTAACCATGTGGGAGTCCAGCGACTTAACCATTATGTCATATGCTTGTCCCAGATTGTCTATATTTTGAGGGTAAGATATAAACTATAAAATTTTTCAAACATTTATTATCCATTTTCATATCATTATATATGCTGCAGTTTGGATTAGATAACTTTGTCCTTTTTTTTTTTTTTTTGAGAGATTTTTGCTGTAGGGTGCCTAAGATTGCTGGAGAGACGGACAGAAAGCGAGGAATCACCCCTTGGGGAGATGGCAATACCAAAATTCCTTCTCTTCCATACTCCTCTCAGGATTTTGAGCATGCACGCACACATGCCCAGTATGAGTTTTAAACTGCCGGGCCTATGGTCGACTATGTGGGAGTCCGGCGATATAGCCATTATGTCATCTGCTGGTCCTTTTGTCTACTTTGGTACATGTTTAATTTGCCAAAAATCTATCTCAGGTCAGGCATTGTAATAGAAAAATTGATTAAAACGCTCCACAATAGAAAAGCTATCAAAATTGAAGATCAACATGTAATGACAATATATGCACTAAAAAGAAATTTATTGATGGATTTTTTTTAAAGTTTCTTTCTTTAATGAGAGAGAGATACAAAAAGAGAAAGAAGCACCCCAAACAGGGTCATCACACCATAATCCACTCTCAGTCGTAGTCAGGGTCCCAGGGATACACTTACACACCCTGCATCTATGGGGACACTTGAGATGAGAACCTAATACTTTCCCCTAAAGGTTCAGCATCACTGAGCTTTGTCTAACCATTGTGCTACCATGGTCGGCCTTTATCGAAGGATCATTTTTTAGAGTTTTTGCCTTAGGGCATGTGCACTTGCCAGAGAGAGAAAGACAGACACAGTGAGAGGGAAAATAATAAATTACTGCCCAGGGGGTATGACCATGCTGCAACCCCTTCTCCTTCTCCTCCCAGGATCTTAGGCATGAACACAAGCATGCCTAGAGTGATTTTCAAGCCACTGGATCTGGGACTTGAACCGTGGTGGGCCTTGTGAGAGTCCCGTGATGTAACTGCTATGCCATCTATTGGTCTCAATTGAAGGATTAAAAACCCAAAACCAAAACATGTTCTCCTAATATTTTCAAAGGGCTCCCTCAAACAGCAAGCAAAATGAAAGTAATAAGTAGCATGTTTAAGGCATTCCTTGGTAATAAAAAAGGCTTGAAGTCATGTCTATCTATGGACCATTAAGGAACTTTATGCAGCAATCCCTTGTTCATCAGTCTTCTTGTATTTAAAGAAGAACATGAAAAGAGTGAGACTATTAATGTATACTATTTGCTGTGGATGGAGGTAGCCTACAGAATAATACATAGACCAGAAGCTATTCTTCCTCCATCAAGACCATATGGGAAGCATAAATCATTCCTGACTGGCTGGCAGTAGGCTGCATAGAGCTCTTGGCAGACATGCAGAATTTAGGCAGAAGAGATGACAGAAATCAGGGAAAAGCCTTAGAGTGTGGTTGACCCTGGCCACTTACCCAGCCCAGCCAAGAGTCCAATGGATGGCAGAGCTAGTATGTGCAAACTGTCATGGTGTCCAGGAACCTCAAACACACACCTGCTCACATTGTACTAGGGAGAACTTAGTCATGTGGTCAATTTTTTTTTTTTGGTCGAGAATGCTTATTGTAGTTTGTTCATTTCAAAGATACATTGACCTCCGGTATAATATTTAATCATGAGACTGCAAGGAAGAATATTAACAGAACTGAAAATCAGATGGTAAAATCTACCTTTTGTTCTACCAGAGATACCTCAACAGTGGACAGTTCCTCATTGCTGAGACACAATTCTGCTTGGGGTGCAGATGGAGGAGGGCTTCCTAGATTAGTCTGAGAAGTAATGACAAGTAGAAAAAGCTGGGAAGAGGGCAGTACTCCTGTAAGTGACTGGCTGGAGTGGCATATACTGGCCTTTGATCCAACTCGGACTCTGAAGCAGGAGTACAATGTGTTTTCAACACCAGCATCCTGAAGACAGTCATACTTCCATTCACCTGGTCAGGAGGGAAACTCAGAGGCTAGCTAACTCAACCACCTGAGGCTTCATCTTCAGAATGTTCACCGTGACTTCACCTTATGGCTCAATAGACCCAGGACTGACCTTGCAAAAACATCCTTAGGAGGAACCATTACAGAGAGAGAACAATAGATGTTGTCTTACTGAGCAGGCTTTAGACTAAGAAGAGGGAGAGAAGACACAGAGGCACTTGAGAAGTCAAGGTCTCTCTTGGATCTCTCCATGTCTGCTATCGATTGCAGACATTCAGTACATACTGAGTGGGGATTTACAGTGTGTATCTCTCAAAGTCCTCTATACTCACTCACTTTGAAGCAAGGGAGGGCAGTGGGTGGTAAAGAGTGGATTGGAGGGTAAAGGGAAGAAATATTTAGCAGACAAAAGAATATAAAGTTCTTTAATTTTTACTTTATAATATGTTTTTTTAAAGGACATTTGAAGGAGGAAAAGTTAAAACAAAAAAAGGGACAATGCCTCAAGTAGGACTACAGAATTTGTCTAATGGCTCCCCACTGCCATCAGGACTGTCACTGAGCAATAGGTGCTGCAGTGACACCACTTCCCACCTAGGCCTTAGACATATACACCACAGCTGCAAAGAAAAATGGCAAGTCATGTATCCAGGATTTTTGGTATTTCCAGTTGGAGATGATTTCTGCCACTCACAGAAACATTATGATCATTGCAACAAATGTTGGACAACCAGAACTGTTCTAGAGAAACATCATCAGGCTTTGGTTTAAAGTATACCATTCCTTTAACATCCAAGACCTCAAGAGAAGAATTGTAAATTTGGGAATTGAAAGTTAGGATTTCAGACTGAGTATGAAGTTGTTCTACCATTTTGGGGGGATTAACAGCACTTGGATATGTTTCTTTTCTGAGATATACTGTAGCAAGTTTTTCTTAGTTGAAATGGGTTGAATAACTCTTATTTTGTAACTCAGTTTGGTTTTATGTTTCTTAATGTTTTTTTCTGTTGTTGTTTTTCTTTCTTTGACTTACTCATACTGTCTAGGACCATGAATAATTTCTTACCGGAACTTTGATGACTCAACTTCAGCTCTTCTTGAAAGACAAGAGGAGCTTTTACACTGTGCTTGTTCATTCTTTCTCTCTCCTTTTTCTCTCCTTTTTCTCCCTTTTTTCTTTCTTCCTCCCTTCCTCCTTTCTCTCTCTCTCTCTCTCTCTCTCTCTTTCCGCAGGAGGGCTCAGATTAAAATGTGGAACTAAGATACAGAAATCATGTTAAACTTTTTTTCTGGTTATTAAGTTTTCAACCTAAAACCTGTTCTACATATTGCTATATGCAGCTTTGTTGCTTTGTTGCTGCTTCATGAACCAGCAGATGGCATAATGGCTATGTCGTTGGACTCCAATGTAGTTGACTGTGGTTCGAGTCCCAGACCTAGTGGCTTAAATTCACACTGGGCGTGTGTGTGTGTACCCAAGATCCTGAGAGGAGAAGGGATTGCAGCGTGGCCATCCCCCCTGGGGGGGGGTGATTTCTTGCTTTCTGTCTCTCTGTCTCTCTCTGTCTTGCTGGAGAGTGCACATACCCTATAGCAAAAACCTTCTCCCCCCCAAAAAAAAAAATTATGACATGTTTTTTCTATGCAAAAATGTGTCACAACTTTTTAGGCAACCCACTAATTTACTCCTCACCAAAATTCTGTGATGAAGGTATCATAATTATTATCTCTGCTTCACAGTAAGTAGGAATCTTAATAAGATTAACTAATATGCTCAAGGTCACAGAGAACAATAGCAGAACTGGGATTTGAAACCAGGATAGCCCATGCTTTCAACAATTCTGCCTCACGTGTGTCCAGATCTTGATTGGGGATAAAGAAGTCTGGCGTGATATTGCTAAAATAAGCCAAGTTTAAGACATTGGTGAAACTCAAAGGGTCACTTTTAGTTAACTGGCTACAGTTGTAGTCTCTTGGTACAGTTTTCCCTTTACTATGATACTAGATAAGTTCTTGTCCTGTGATATTTATCAAATTGTAATATCTAGAAAATTGTATTGGCACCAACCAGTGAAAACACAACTGGACCCATATGGGAGAAGTCCTGGGTTCATATCCAAGGATCTCCCTGGGCACATAGAGTGTGCCTGTGCCCATAATCTGGGCCAGCGGAGACTGGTGAACCACAGCATGAGAATTCTACTAGGGGTACCTATTTTGCTATCCTTCTCTGTTTCTCTCTCACAGAAGAGAGAGAAATAAAATGAATAAGCTTAATAAATTTGTATTACTTAAAAAAAAACTATAGGCAGTTCACTCTTCATCTAATATTCTTACTATTTTTGTATTCTAACATCTCAGATGTAGTGACTAAACAAAATGTCCATGAGCCTAGGTTAAGTAGAGCTCATTCTGATTATACTGTAGAGCTAGTATGCTGAGGTCATAAACAGTGTCTGAGCACCATCACATTAGAGCCCATTCTCTCCAAAGTGTTGCCTACGGTCAGCAGCTGGCATGGAGTTTAAGGCAGCTGAATCCCACATGGCCAGTAGTGCAGTTTGAGCTCCAGACATGGTAGCCTGAAAATCATAAGTGTGCAAATGCATGTGTGCCCAAAATCCCTAGAGGAGAATAGAGGAGGATTGGGTCATGGCCATCTCACCTGTGGATGAGGGAGTGGGGGGTGATTTCTCACTTTCCCTCTCTTCTCTCTCTTTTGCAAGTGCATGTACCTTATAGCAAAAACAAAACAAAAGTATTAACAATCAGAGCCAGTATAAAGCACAGTGATTAAGCTCTGTGTGTAGGGAGGTGGATCACACATGGCTGTCTGTGGTTCAAATCCCAGCCCAGGTGGTTTGAAAAATATGCCAGTGACGTGTGCATGTCACAAATACTGAGAGGATGGAGAAATGGAGGAAGGGAATATCGCATGGCCACCCTCCAGCGGAGAGTGCTTTCTTTTCCTTTCTCTTTCTGTCTGTCTGTCTCTCTCTCTCTCTTTCTTTCTCTCTCTGGCACAAGCATGTACCCTCTAGCAATTAAAAAAAAAAGTGTTATCTGTTGACTTTCAAAGGCTGGAAGGTTCATTGTGCTCTACAGATTGGAGAGTTGGCTGGAGCAGTGCTTTACCTTCTAAGTGGTCACCAGTACTGCAGGAGTGTTTTCATAAAGATTTACCCCATTCACGCAGGTCTGGGAAATTGGAAGGACACAGCTAAATAAAAGATGCAAAAGCCTTCCTTGAAAAAAAGGACAATCTGTACATGCATTAGAAATTTTATCCAAAGGTAAATTTTTACCTGCTGCTTTATTTAATCCTCTGCTGAGCAACTGCATATGAGATATTTCAAACCACTATCACTTGAAATGTGTAAAATCCCTCACCTGGTCATTGTCTTCCCTGGAAGATGGTATTTCATGGGAAATTAACAATGGGCCCTGGAGAATAGTTATTTTTGGAAGGAAATGGAGAGAATTAGTACAGCCATCATAAAGGAAAGAAGTCCAGGCAATGAATACAGCAAATCAAAGTATTAACAGAAGTGTTTTCTTTCTTTTGGGGTAAGATGAGTAGGGAAGAGAGGTTGTCATTGGCCTTTAGTTTTTCATTGCTGAGTAAGTGAAAAGAAATGGAAAATGAGGTTCTTCCAATTTCAAACTGTTACAATATGGTTACTTACATGCCCTACAGAGAATTCCTGAAGGCACAAACCCAGTCACAAATCGGTACACATCAGCATTTTGCATAAAAGGAAAACATCCATATCTGACTCAAGCAACAATGAAATCAATACAGAAACATTTCCAGAGAAGTCCTGCAGGTTTTTTATGCATTTACAGCTAGTATATCGTGCAGAAAAATCTTCTGACTGCTTAATAAATCAAATTTAGATCCACAATCCCTAAACTTCCATGATTTTCTTTATTATCACCTAGAGAGCACCCCGAAGACATGAAGATGCATTTGTTTCTCCGACTGTTTCTATCCTTATTAGATGGTTTATCTCTCTGCTGGTTTTGTTGATGGGTTTGGAAGCAGAGGTTAAATTCATATCTTACAGTCTTCCTACCACAGCTTCCTCCAAAGTGTGCAGAATATCATTTGAAGAGCATCTGACCAACTCCAGAGCCAAAATGCTGCCCTCAGCTCTCTGTCATGGCTCAGACATGCCAATAGAATTACACCCATTCCTATAGTTGCATTTGATTTTATTTACCACTCAATGTCTGAATGACCCACGTGAAGCAAGTAATTATTGTAGATACTCCAAAAAGCATAGCTAAAAAGACTTTTACAAATATTTTAAAGTTAACATTTAAATACCTTCAAGAAATTGTGACTACTATTTATAGTTTTATTGATGCAGGCATTTATTATTTTTTAAAAACTAGATGTCATGTTTTATTAAAAGTTAGAACTCTTAAAATAATTATATTTCTGGGCCAGCCCATGGTGTGGCAATTAAGGCATGTGGCATGATGGATCCCACACGAATAACTGCGTAGTTTGAGTCCTGGACCCAGTGACTTGAGACATGCGCCAGGAGCATGTGTGAGTATGCCCAAAATCCTGAGAAGAGAATGGATGAGAAGGGACTATGGTGTGGCTATCCCTTCCAGAGGGTGATTTCTCTCTCTCTCTCCCTCCCTCTCTGGAGAACTCATGCACCCTACAGCAAAACTTAAAAAGAAAAAATTATGTTTTTCATGTGTAAGAGAGATAAAGAGAGAGAAAGACAGAGACTGAGTTAGCATCTTCAGCAAGACTTTTGTTGTTGTTGTTTTTGAGAGGTTTTTGCTATGGGGCACGTGCACTCAGCAGAAAGACAGAGACAAAGAGACAGAAAGCAAGAAATAATCCCCAAGGGGATGGCCCACCACAATTCCTTCTCCTTCATTCTCCTCTCAGGATGTTGGGCACGCATGCACACACACCTGGCATGAGTGTAAGCCACTGGGTCCAGGACTTGAACTGTGGTCAACTACATGGGAGTCCAGCTACGTAGCCAGTATGCTAACTGCTGGTCCCAGCAATAATTTTAATACCAATGCTAGAATACAGCAGTTGTCTGAGTGTTCCCATCTGTAAATGAGGACAATCATGTTCACCTTACAGGTTATGAGGACCAGGGAGCAGTCATAACAGGCAGTCCCTGTACAGCAATTGCTAATATTTTTAGCATTGTTATTATTTTTGAGTATTGCTTATAATTCTTCTAGCTTCTATATAGTCCAGAAGAAGAAGAAATAAGCCTGGAATTACTTTTTTTATCTGTTTAAAAATATTTATTGACTGGTTACCATGCCAGGCATGTGTTAGGCACTGAGGCTATTTCATTGCACAAGACAGTTTGGACCACTCCTCTCGTGGGCATTATTATCTACCAGCAAACAGTTGGTATTGGGTAATTAAGTGTTACAATTCTTCAAAGTAAACATTCAGCGTGAGTAAAAGTATGAGGCAGGGAAGGTGAACAGAATCCATGAGGGTTGAAAATTAGCAAGACGGTGAGTGGTGTTGCTAAGAACACCTTCTGAAGCTGGGTGGAATGACTAGGAAGATTAACCCTCCACGCCTCATCTATAAAATGAGATGAGGACAGTACCTACCTCAGAGGATTGCTCTGAGGATTAAATGGTATTAGTGACCCCCTTCTAGGGTTCTTAGAAGGATTGAATGAATGTATATAAAGCACTTAGAACTTAGCACATGGGAAATACTATGAAGGTATTAGCTGTAATGATCATGGCCGTGTGCTTGGGAGTAAACTGTGGAAATACAGGAGCCAGTGTGTGGCCAAATAGCAAAGGCCCATGTATCTTGCCTTAAAGTTAGTAAAAGCTTCAAAGGAAAGCAGAATGTTCCAAGCTGAATGTTTCTGGTGAATCCTGGAAGCTGTTCAGAGTTCACAGGCGGTCAATGCAGTCTACAAACATTGTAATACAAGCCACATTAATTTGAAATCTTTTAAAAGCCACATTTAAAAAAGTAAAGAGAAAGAAAGTTAATTTTGATGTGATTGAATGTATAAATAAGATAAAAAATCATATATTTCAATTAACAGAGTCCAAAATTAAAATGTTTTCATTTTAATATGGAATCAATATAAAAATATGAAAGAGACATCATACTTTTCTTTTTTTCAGTTTTTGCTATAAGGCACATGTGCTAGCCAGAGAGAGAGAGGAAATGAGAAATCACCTCTTGGAGGGGTGGAGGGAGGGGATGGCCACATCTCCATCTCTTCTGTTCTTGGGATTTGCAGCAGGTGTATGCACATACCTGGCATGATTTTCAAGCTGCTAGGTCTGGCACTTGAACCATACAGTCTGCCATGTGGGATCCAGAGCTCTAACCTCCACATCTGTCACTGGCCCACATTCTATTTTACTTTTTTCCATGCTAAGTTTTTGAAATCTGGCACATACTTTCCACTTAGAGCACATTTCAACCCAAGTAGCCATATTTCAAGTGCTAAATATACATGTGGCTAATGGCTATGACATTTGACAATGCAAATCTAGACTGTCTCTTATAACTTTTTATCCCAGCCTAGGGAGGGTGTGCCTCATTCTGCACTGGTGGCTGGGGAAAGGGTGGAGATGATGGCAGAGAGATGGGGTGGTTAAATGTGCCTTTTAGAAAGTTCACCCATGATGGACCACCAGATGGTGTCATGTGTCACTGGACTCCCATGTAATCAACTATGATTAGAGTCCTGGACCTAATGGCTCAGACTCACGCTGGACACGTGTGCATGTATGCCCAAAATCCCAAGAGGAGAATGAAGGAGAAGAGATTGCAGCATGGCCACCTCACTATAGGTAATTTCTTGTTTTCAATCTCTCTGTCTCTCTCTGTCTATCTGGAGAGCACATGTGCCCTATAGCAAAAACTCTCTCAATAAATAAATAAACAAGAAAGTTCACCTACTACTGCAGCTATGGGAGAAAGTGGGGATGAACAGGGTCTGGGCGAGAACGGCTTGGAAACCAGATCATCTGGAGATAATGGTAGTTGCTTTGGAGAGGACTTGGGAGCTGGAATATGGTCGTGGCAATGAGAATAGAGAGGAGAATAGAACTGAAAGAGCATAAGGACGCGAAATGCACAGGGAGGGGTGAGCGACTGCTTGTGGTTCTGGTGATAGTGGGTCAGGGGGCAAAGAGTAGTTTCCAAAATTCACACCTGAGTGCCTGGGTCATGCCGGCAGCTCAGAGAAGTATGATGGGAGATCATGGTGAGTTTTGGTTGGACATGGTGTCTACGCTGCTCGTGATTTTGGCAAGTCAAAGTGTCCAGCAGTTTTTTAAATTGTGCATTCTTTTTATTTAAAAAATTATTTTATTAATTTAAAATTTTTTTCATTCATTTCTTTTAGTTGACACACAGAGAGAGAGAGAAGGGGAAAGTGAGAAAGCCAGCCACCAGGTCTGGGATTTGAATCATGATTGGCCATGTGGGAGCATCCAGCGCCTTAACCACCATGCCACCTGCTGGTCCCCCTTTTTAATTATACATTCAAATCACAAAAAGAGGCTGTTATTTATGGGAAAACAGATTGCTGCTGTTGATTAGCTCTCCTTGAACACATTGTTTGCCACCAGATAAACTATATTTTAACCATCTCCTCAAAGTTTTCAATTCAAACAGAAACATTTATTTTACTAAGACATACTTTTTTTTTTTTTTTTAGAGATTTTTGCTGTAGGGCATGTATGCTCACAGGAGAAACAAAGAGACAGACATGAAAGTTGAGAATTCACCCCCTAGGAGGATGGCCATGCTGCAATTCCTTCTCCTCCAGTCTCCTCTCAGGATTTTGGGCACCCATGCGCATGCACCCAGTGTGAGTTTCAAGCCACCAGATCCAGGACTCGAACTGTGGCTGGCCACGTGGAAGTCCAGTGACGTAACCACTATACCATCTACTGGTTCCCCAAGACATAGTTTTATCTCACAGTAAGCCCATGATCACATGGGCTTATTTTGTCATTACTTAGTCATTGTATGTCAAGGTGTAAGAACTCTGCAGGCAGATTGCCTGAGTTATAAGTCCTCCTCTACCAGTCACTGTGGAACCACAGACTTGACTTCACTTTGGGCATGCACACAAAGACACATGACATGAATTTCAAGCTACGTGTTTGTGGGAATAGAAGGTTTGAAGATGACAGCTGAAGAACAGTCTTCATGTTTGACTTTGGTCTGAAGAGAAAGTAAGAAATCACTCTTCGGACGTATGACTGTGTTGCAAGCTCTTCTCCATTCTCAAGATTTTGGGCACACACACATGCCTGGCATGAGTTTACAGGTCCCAGGTCCAGGACTCAAACTATAGTGAGTTATGTAGGGGTCCAGTGACAACACCATTACACCATCTACTGGTCCCCATATTTATTCAACTTTAAATTAAATGTGGGAAAGAGAGCAGCAAGACTTATAAAACCGGAAACCAGGGAGCTTGGGTTCTCTGTGTGACCTTGAGCTCCCCAATCTTTTCTCCAAAATGATAGGATGACTTTGCTGTTTCTTAAGCCTATCTTCAGTTCTAGCATTATGTAGGTAAAATATTTGTATATCAGATAGTTTGGGTGACTGCCAAATTCTGGAGCTATAAATCTATAAGATTATTAAGCACAAGTTTTCTAAGGTCAAGAAAAAGAATCATTGATATCATTTCTGATCTGCTAATTTAGTAACCTAATTTATAAATATAACCAATTACTAATGATGACATTTTAAAAAGATTATCACAAGAATAGCTTGAATGACACTGCTAACTCAGAGCCTTCAACTTTTATATAAACAGTTTGGCATGCCCTATCTACTTGATGATCTGTAATAGACAATGTAATCCAATTATGACAAGAAATAGTTGGCTGCTTGAAATATGCATTTAAGAATCTAAATCAGGGGCTTGGCATTTAAAAATTAGGTATGTGAAGAATCAAGTACTAATATGAAGTTCTAAATATAGAAATTTGTTCACTAATAAGGTCTAAAGCTCGAAAATTAGGCCAGCGTTATGCTTTACAAGCTAAATAGCTACAGTTAAAAACCAAAATTGGGAACTTAGGACAAACATTAGATTGCGCTGCTTTGAAGTTTAGAAAAGTGATATGAATAACTACAAAAGAATGTCATATTGCTTTTTATTGGGGTTAATTATCAACCCTTTAGTATGTTTTTATTTTCATACATTCTATATTTTGAGAGTAACAGCCTTTGAATGGTTACGGAATTTTCATAACTTGGGAATAAAAAAAGGCTTCATTTTTAATTAACTATAATTTTTTTTTACTTTATGAAGAAAAATATTTTTATATGTACTTGGAGTGATAAGCAATACTATTGCTTAGTAAAATTTTATCTGTAAAGAACAGAAAAATTAAGCAGACAGAAAGATGTGTTCTTAAAAAAGGGAATTTATAATATTATTATACACAAATTGTCATGATTGAAAATACAAGAACCAAATTAATTTACATCAAGTTAAATTGAACCGTAACTATTGGTAAGATTATGGAACAAGTCATTATAGTCCACAGAAAAAGTTAGAATCTAAGAATTAAAAAAATGAGATCTTGAAGTTATTTAATTGCATCAATTTCTGTATTTATGTGAAACAGTAAGTTTTGAATGAGGTTAATGTTGTCCAAGGAAATGATTCCATAGACTATGGTCTCCCTAAACTAAGTTGTACAGTACTTGATGGTTGTTCTGGTAAAATACTAATATGCAGAAAATAAAGGAATTACACATTGCAAAAAAAAGAAAAAAAAAAGCAATCTTCAACCAGTAGAATGCATAATAAAACACACCATGCTTTATACTTAAAGACCACAGTTATGTATGAAACATGGAATGAAATTTTTAATCAGAAATCTTTGAGTTTAAATATCTGAAAGAGCTCTGCTATTTGCTAATTTATTTTTAAGATTATTTAACTTCCCTGAGCAATATTTCTTTCATCTATAATGTGGATTAATAGCTATAGCATCATTTAGAAAATTCAATAAAGCAAAGTATAAATGGATACAATAAAATTCTGGCCTACAAAGGAACTCAGTCAAGAAAGGAGTGTCTTCAGAATGGGACTCTACAGTCAGTAAATGTTTTTTTTTTTAAATATCTATTTATTTCTTAAATTCTATTTGTTGTGATTATTTTTTAATTTTTGACCAAAGAGAGACAGAGAGAGAGAGAGAAAGGGATGGTCAGGAAACAAACTGTCAAGTCCAGGACTTGAACCGTGGTCGGCCATGTGGGAATCCAGAGCCTCTAACCACCACACCGCCTGCCAGCCCCAAGTCAGTCAATATTAAGAGATTATCAGAACAGTCTGGCAGGTGCCATGGATTGTAAATGGTGGATAGTAAAGGGCACTGGATTCCCACATGACAGATTCGACTCCTGGACCTAGCAACTTGCTTTCTCACTTTCTTTCTGTCTCTCTCTCTCTCACTCTGTCCTTCTCTGGTCAAATTAAAATAAATAAATAAATAAATAAAGTTAAATAAAAAAATAATTTTACAGAAGACTCTAACAGGAGATAGTCATTCTTTATAGTAACACTGGAAGCCTTTATGATGTATATTGAAAATACGTGCACACATTCGTGGTTAGGTTTGATCTGTGCCATCTTTACTATGTATCTCCCTGAGTTTTCTCTTTTCTTTTCTTTCTTCCCTTTATTTTTTCCTTTGGCTGCATAACATTTACAAATGTTTAATTTTTTTAAATGTTTTAATTTTTTTATTCATTTGATCACGGTATATTATTACAGCACACAAAATGAATTTTCCCAGCATGAATAATACACTGTCCAGTCAGAGATATCATCAGACATATTATTATCAACAGATAATCTTCCTTTTTTTTTGTATCCCCTACATGTTTTGCTTCTTTCTTTTTCGCTTTGATTCCCTTCTTCTCTGAG
Organism: Tupaia belangeri chinensis; assembly: GCF_000334495.1. Classification (NCBI taxonomy): domain Eukaryota; kingdom Metazoa; phylum Chordata; class Mammalia; order Scandentia; family Tupaiidae; genus Tupaia; species Tupaia belangeri. The sequence continues at coordinate 4,568,125 of NW_006159506.1, read as the reverse complement.
TCCTTTCTTAAGTGGTTAACTTTCACACCTTCCATTTAGATAAGGACTTTCGCACTGGTTTTGTTTCACTGAGCTTAACAGGACCCTCCTGAAGAGAGAACTGGGCACTTCAGTCCAGTTTGATGGGAATCATAGTTTACAAACAAGTTAGCAATGGTGTCGTCCAGGGTATGTTTGCTGCCAAATACCATTTATGATATACTTTTCATTTGCTATAAGAAAAAAAAAAAAATCTCATTGCTTTGAAAGTCCTTCCAGATTTCTTTAAATGAAATCCAGAATATATGAAATTGGAACCATTTCTTAAAGGTCCTGATTACATACTGATCTTTTAACGAAGTACAAAAATTAAGCCAACTTTGAGATTTGTAAACAAAGCGCAAGGACTGTGTTTTAAATAGTTGTCTAGTGGTGAAAGAATGACCTGAAAGCACCCTAGCTTATAGGCTAGGTAGACCGGGTTAAGCATTTATTTCTTAGAATTGAAAATGCCAGTTGTATGGTCTAAAAGCAGAGCTCTCTTGGATTGCTCATAATCTCCAGGTTGGAAATTGGAGCAAGGGAACCCAGGTGCTCTCCAGTTTGGAATCCTCTGCTATGGACAAGCCATTCGAGAGGTGGTGACATTACAGCATATGAATTCATTTATTTACTCAGTGCTGGACTCGTAAATGGGCACTATGTTATTTGGGACGCAGTTTTATCCATTTTATCAATATGTTCATGATTCTATTTGTGCTTCTGTGCTTTGCTTTTGGGGGGGGCATTAGTTGTTATGGCCTGAATCATGCATATTGCTATCATTCTGTTCTGGCAAGGGTGAATTTGAACAACATATGTGCCCATAAAACAAGAGAAAGTTGTTTTTGTTTTTGTTTTTACCTAATTTTTTCTTTTCTGTTTGTAAAATGAGGTGATCTGTTTTTCGGGGGTTTTGTGACTTTATTTTTCTTTTCTACTTCGATAGATGTTTGAAACTTTTCAAATAAAAGTGAATCGTAGAGTGAAGATTTGCTTTTAAGGCAACATAGCTTAAATATGCTTTTGAGTACTGGAGTAGGCTTGGCATCGGTTCTAAAAGAGTCATTGTCACACACTAGTAAGAGGATTGTTTGTTTGTTTTTGCTCCTTAGAGACAGGATCTGGCTATGTTGCCCAGGCTAGCCTCAAATTTGCAATCCTCCTGCCTCAACCTCTGGAGTAATTGGGATTACAGGTGCATGCTACTGCATCTAGTTTATCAGGATTGTTTTTCAGGCTGCCATTCTGTTGAAGCATGTTAACATAGACATTTGGTACATATCTCCAGGTGTGCCTTTAGATTAATTGATCTTAAAATTAAATTTGAATCTTCAGCAAAGTACTGATATTTTGGTTTCAAAATGATGACTCCCTGTAAAAATCTAAGAGTGTTATTTTAAGAGTGTTATTTTAGTAGCTTTTCCGGGGAGAAAGAATAGTGCCTATGACCCTCATTTCATGGGCAATAGGCAAAAGAATTCTCTTTAAGTTAAATAAATTAGGGAAGCCTAAAAAAAAATAGATTCCAGTTCTTACTAAGATTATAATTCTGAAGGATATAGCATTCAGATCTTATTGTGATTAAGGACAATGGCCTAAAAATAAATTAGAGCAATGCTTAAACTATTACATAGGAATACACAGTTTTAATCTTTAAATGACAAGTTCTTTTAGCATTGAAAACACAACAGATCATGGTACAAATTATGGTTGATAAAGAGGATTAAGCTGTTTCCTAAAAGTCATTTTACTCATTTGTGGCTTTAAAACAATATTTTCATGTAATTTCATTTTGACTTTGGCATAGACTTCCCATGTAATGCAAAGATAGTGGTCATTTTGGAAAGAGAAAAATCAATGATACAAGGGATATTACCTTTGGAAGTTTATGAATCTAAAAGTCAACATAATAAAACATCCTGCTCTTAAAGGGAGGCTATGTAAATGTGTCCCTATAATAGTTAAGTATATAAATGACTTTTCTACTTATATAGACATCTGCACAGTTCCTACATATATCATGGAAATATGTATTTACCAGAGAACCCTTTAAGAATATATCAGACCTGAGAAGTTTTACTTTTGGTTATTTTTAAAAATATGTTCAATAAATTATCTTGATTCAGAAAAGTATATTAGCACTGTCAGAATTAGCCTGTGGTCTATTATTTAAATAGATAGTCTAGACTTCCCATGAAGAATAGATTTGCTACTGGCATAACTTTAAAAATTGAGACAGAAGAAAAACACAACCGTCCACTCCCCTAAATTATACAAACAGAAATCCATATGGTCTCACACTGTTCGACTTTTCCTATCAAAGGCAAGCTTCCTTTGTCAATGAAATGCTACACTGAAGTTTTAAAGCACTGTTTGCAAAAGATGCAATTGCGTGTTATCAATATCTACACTGTGTCGTATGGTATTCTGGTTTACAGTCTTCTAAAATATATCCCAGCCAATCTGAAGATCAGTTATTGAAGCTAGTCCCATCTGTCAGGAGCTAGTTTTAACTGCTTGCAATGTAGTTGGACAACATTCTTATTCTCACTTACAAAGTGAGACAAAATATCCTGCTCCTCCAGCAGGTTTTTTATTTTTCTTTTGCTTGCTTTGAAAGATGAGGGTAGAGAGATAAAGAAATGTGTGCACCTCTGTCTATTTAAGTATTAACTGAATCATCTTTGTTAGGATGAAGATAACTTGTTATAGCTTTGTGTATGGGCATGTGTATGTCAGATTGCATTGCTATTTTTACTCCTATTTCATCCAATCTCTCAAATGTGCAAACGGCATTGAAAATTGCCCCGACCTTTGCGTTCCTCTCCCTTCCTTCCGTATATTCGTAAATGACCCACTTTAGGAACATGCAAGCAGAGTATTCTCTTCTGATTTATAGTTTTCGTTAGAAGAGAAAAATGACAAACGCATCGGTGTAGACAAACTGCGGGAATCAGTAAAGTTCGAAGCTGACACACTTATAGAGGCCTGCTTGCCAAAAATAGGATTTCATTTGCACTGGAATTTTTTTCCCCTGAACCAGTTTTGCCAACGCCGTAGTAACTGCCAACACTGGGAATGCAGGATTGTGGAACACAACGTTTCAGCAGGTGGCGCTTCAACACAGCCCACCTGCTCCAGGGTTTCTGTGCTGCTCGGCTTTCTCATACCCGTGGAGTGTCAAAGAGGTCTGGCCCAGTTTGCTACCATTACAGCTCGATTGCTTTCTCAAGCCTTAAAGACGTCAAATGTAGCCGAACATCGAGGCAGGAGAGACTGTTACTGGTAATTATTTCAAGACACACACATACACACACACTCATACATACCTATACTGGCTTTACTTCTAAAATCCAAAAGCCAGAGAAAACAAATCTTAACCTATCCGTGATCTTTGAATCATATTTATTTTTTGAGTGGGTTATTGGTCTAAATTCTACGTGTAGGCGTGGCTGTTTTTCTCTGTAAACCCTTGTGTTGGCGATATTTTTTGCACCATTAAACCTTAGTAAAATATTACATTGCAGTTTCTTCTTGCAAATAATGCTGCTATTGATATACATTTTAAAAATACATGATAATGTCAACAGATCTTTTTTTTTAAAAAAAAAAAAAAGAGCCATCTGCAGCAAGGCTCCCTAACGTGTCTATAAGTTGACGTAAAGTAGGATGATGAAGTGGACAATAAGCCACGTGTCATTGACAAACAGGAATAGAGATGCCTGAAGAGAAATGTACTATAAAGGGCTTCACTGCACCCAGAAAGCTCCCTATGGTCCATTGACCTAAAGCTATCTGCAAACTTCGTCTAAGAGAAGAAGGAGAACAGAATACTTTAACAATAACTAGCCACTCATCTCTGAAAAGAGGAGAAACTGACAAGTATTCCATTTCTCCCTCTAATTTGTTGCCCGACATTCAAGGCTTAGAATAAGATCACTGGGATTTTAGATCGTTGCATCATTTGCTGATGTTCTATTGAAACCTAAATATATAATAAGTAGATTTTTCCATCTGGAAATACTGTGATGCTAGAAAAATTCCCCCTGCTTGTTTTAATAGACTCTTTGCCTTTTAATCTACTGCTTTCATATAAATTAAAGTGAAATATACATTTCCAGGATACTGGACAGAAGAAGATCAAGTAAATCTAAGACAACTTGTTTAACTATTATTTAATGTATCATAGTGATATACAAACTGTACATATAAAGAAAGGATATTTATAATGAGATGAAAATAAGTGAATCAAATGGATAAAACGAAGGACTAAAAATGAAGTTTTGGCTTTTCCTTGATCATCTGTTGTTTGTTCTGTAATTTGTTGAAACTTAAAAAATGAACAAAAATGGTGTATTTTTGGTTTTGCTATATCTCTGAAAAACGTTCAGTGACTATAGTTTAATAACATAATAAAACATAATAATATAATAGGATTTTAAAAGTAAGCAGTGATTAAAATATTGAACTTGATGTTCTTCGTCCTTGAAAAGGCTAATAAAAAAAAACAGTGTCAGCTGTCTTCTTCCTGTCATATATAATTCTTGATAGAATTACCACAGATTTGAAAGAAAGCAATTCCATTTTGAAAACTTTTTTCTTCAAAGCTATAATGTGTACCACTGCTGGGATGTGCTTCAGTTTGTTTTTCTAAGAAAGCTCTTTTCTATAAGCCTATGTGTATCTGTGATACTTAAATCCTTATTCACTGTTTGATCTGTTTTAAATGTAACTTCCATATCAAGAAGAAGGAAAAAAGGCTCCCTAAATTCCACATCTTTGTTATTAGAATATATTGACATCCCTTGCTTCGTTGACTTTTTATTACCGTCCTGAGGTTAAAAAAAAAAAAAAAAAAAAAAAAATTGCACGTAGTTCAATTT